>NW_017731415.1:301120-423938 GCF_001890085.2 Hipposideros armiger
TTATTGTCTATTTTTGCAACAACAAAAAAAAATCACATATTACTTTGAAAGAGTTCTTTTATTGCTGTCAACTCTGGTTGATATTTTATAGATTTCTTTCTTACCTATCTAGGTAAAATATGTGCTTCCTGGGAGGTAATATATTAAGGGTCGAAGAGCATGGGTTCTGCAGGGTTCTGACACCACTACTAACCTCGGGTAAGTTACTGAACCTCTTTATTCCTGTTTCCTAATTTGTAAAATAGGAATGGCAAGAGTACCTACCTCATGGGCCTGTCATGACTATTAAGTGAATTAACCCGTGGAATATAATTAACCCATTAGATCCCTTAGAAGAGTGTCAGACACAGTAAGGTCTCTGTGAGCTGATACTAACTGTGTCACATACTAATTTGTATCCTTTACTTTTTTTTTATTCCATCCTTTTGTATAACGAGGTCCTAAAATAGATGCATGCATTGAAATTTTACTCTTATAACATATAGAGAAAACATACCAGAAATAAGCTGTACAAATATTTGCACAAAAGTGAGTCCTAAGTGTTCAGACAATCATGAAGAAAAATATGTACTTTGACCAATTTGTAATATGTACTTTTTTCAAGAAATAATGCGGCAATGCCCTCAAAATTCTGAAGGAAAATTATTTTAAGCTAGAATTCTATGCATAGCCAAACTAGTAATAAAAGTGCATATTAATGAACAGAATGCGTGCCCGACTCTAGTAAAATCCTAATAGCTTTAATAGTTGCACTTCTAGAAGCAATCTGGCTAATACAGCACTGCAAAAGTCTATAATTGTATGCTGTATTGCAATACTGAATTTTTTTTTCCTATTTGGTTTGTCATTATTTAATCCTGAAAGACTGATGCCATTGTGAAGCATGTCACTGGGTTAATCAGCAGCGTGGTGCCTTCCTAATAGTAGAGATTCAACAAAGGCTCATCAACTTAAATTTATTTCAATGGGAATCAGAAGGCGACGGTCCCAACTGCTTTGGTTCTTCCTGGGTAAAAGCTATCAATTATAAGGCTTTTTCAGAGACACAGATGTGCTAATATCAATTCTGACAGAGGGCCTTACTCATAGTAGGAGCTTGGTGTTTGCTGCATGGAATTGAATGAAATTAATCAGTTATGCCTCCTCAGTTCATCCCACATAGCTGTCATCAGCTTCAAGTCATTCACCTAAATTCATATGTGGCTGTCTGCCTAGTAGGGCAGGTGACAGAAGCCTCAGGACCCAGCCACTTATTTACATGTTCATTCAATCAGAAAATATGTATTCATCACCTATGACCTTCCAGGTGATATTGTGGGTATTAGGACTATACAGTACAGAAAAGAAGTTCCTGCTTCTTGGAACATACTCGTGGTGGAGAAGAGATGCAAAACACACAAGCCAATAAATATACATATCATCACGTCATTGGTAAGTGCTAGAAAAAAGAAAAAGACAACAGGCAGAAATGGGGAAGTCAGGGCTGAGTCCCGGGAGCGGGCATTTGAGCAGAGACTGAATGAAGGCAGGAAGCCAGCCTTGGAAGTGACTGGAGGAAGGGCAGAGGGAATCCAAAGTGCAAAGTTGCTGAGGATGGAGGAGCTGCAAGGAGGCTGGTGAGGCATAAGAGGAACTAACAAGATGGGTGCAGTTGCGACATGAGCTCAGAGGTGGTTGGGTCCACATAGTATAAAGCCTGTAGGTCAAAACTTTGAATTTTACTCTGCGTGAGAAGGGGAGTTCTAATCATGAGTGATGCGGTTAGATAAGAACAAATCTACGTTCATAGAAAGAACACATAGTATCATTCATTTAGAAACATAAATAGAGGCATGAAAAATTTAAATAAGGAAAAGCGTTCCTGTAGAGAGATTCTCTGGAAGCACGATGTCTTCAGAATGGAGTTCCACTTGCTGCATAATTAATTCTCTGGATTTTTCAAACTCCACAAAGCACTTCCATTTAGAACTCCAGAGGAGACTCCAGAACCATAAAGGGTTAGACAGATTCCTTGCCTAGAGGTATCCTGTGTGGGGACCCAGCCTTACACTGGGGGAGGAATGCTGACAACTTCAGCTCATTCCAAACCTCCTACGAAGTGAACTTGCCAAGTCTGATCTGTCAACATTTGTGATAATGAAGTAATTTATGACGGGCTGTGATGAGAGAATTGAACAAGATTTCAAAATCTTTTCTTACTACACAGGACAAAAATGCATTTCCATTTAAGAGCGTCCAACGATTAAAATAAATGTATTCTTCTGATCTTTGAAATAAGTAGATGTATCATGGTAGATTTACTACTGAGATGCAATTTGCATTCATTTATAATACTGTAAAAGCTTTTAGTAATTTTAGTTAGTACTTAAACCCAACCACATCTAGAGGAAGCAAAATTTTTGTTGTTGCGGGTCTGAAATTCTGATATACCTGACGTATGTCTCAGAAAGCAGTTCCCTTTAAAAATTATGAACATAGTGTATACATTTGAACTTTGTACTTTAAATGGCTTTGGTCCTTACTAAGTCTGTGGAGCTGTCTGAAAGAAAAGAATTGACTTGGATGTTCTTACACAGTTTTCCCTTTTTATCTAATTTTACGATGCATGCAAATGGAATTCTTCTGGAGTCTTAAGTGTACTCTTTTTGTTGTCCCAAACTTTTTCATTGTATCACAGCAGCTGCTTTTATGCACCGTTGGTCTTGTTGGGATGGTGTTTTCTTGCACATTTGCCAAGAAAAGGGTCTCTTATTGTGTCCTCAGAGCTCATGGTCTTCTGATCCCCATAATAAACTTCTGTGTGTATATCATATTTCCCCATGTATAAGATGCACCCTTTTTCGAAAAATTTGGGGTCTAAAAACTGTGTGTGTTGTAAAAAAACCTACAATGAGTGCAAAAACAAGCACAAGAAAGTGGGAAGTGCATGTAAAAAAACTACAACCACTGTATAAGATGCACCCAGTTTTTCAACCCCAAATTTTTCGAAAAAGGGTGCATCTTATACATGGGGAAATATAGTACTTCTCTAATCAATTCTAGAAAGATCCATTAACAAGATAGATTCTAAAAGAGTTAAAAGCTACAAGCTTCTTCATCTGGAGTTTGTTAAATGAGGTAGTAGGAGAAAAAATGAGAAATGATTCCAACCAGGGAACACATACAAAACAATGGAGTCATCACTGGAAAGCATTTGGGGGTTATCTCCTCTAGTTTCTGCTTCCAGGGAAGACATCATCTCAGTCATTTCAACTCCTCAAACTTTTGGAAGACTCCACTGAAGGAGAACCACCCTTATCTTCTCCCTTTCTACTGACAGCCTCACTTGAGGGAAGGTCTTTAATTCCTAGAAACCAAATAGCTCTACAGAAGATAGAAGCCTACACCCAAGTGATTTTGCCTAGAGGGCAAAAGAAAACGTGTGTGTGTGTGTGTGTGTGTGTGTGTGTGTGTGTGTGTGTGTGTTAAGGGTGGGGGTGAGGGTGGGAGAGAGGGAGAGAGAGGGGATAGAGAGAGAGAGAGAGAGAGAGAGAGAGAGAGAGAAGAAACATTAAGTCAAAGCTGATAAATTGTAAAAGATACTCAAATGGCTTTGAAAAAACTAACACCTTTCCTGCTTAGTTCAGGTTCATATGATTTTTTTAAACCTTTTAAAAATATTTTTAACCAAATACTTCATGTTCATTATGGAAAACTATAAAAGAAAAAAGAATCACCCAAAATTCAACCTCCTTGAAACAGCCATTGTTCATTGTTAATAGCCATTTTTTAAAACTATTTTCTCTGTATATAAGGATCTCTATTAATATTTTATGATGAGCTCATACTTTTTATAATTTTGAAACTCTTCTCACTGAAAATTACACTATCATCTTTCCATGTTTATAGCTACGTCATAATTTTAGTTAATTTAAAATGTATTTGATGTTTTAAAAATCACCTACACCCCCCAAGTCTGGTGGAAGTAGTACATCCCGGGCACACTTAATAACTTTTCTATTTAAAAAAAAAACTATATAATATATTTAAATAAATGCATTTAAAATACATTGCTAAGGAGATGTCCAGTCAAGATGGTGTGGTAGGTAAATGCTATGCTTACCTTCTCTCAACAACCACATGAAAATTATAACTAAACTACAAAACAACCATCATTGAGAATCACCTGAAGTCTAGCTAAACCAAAGTCCTACAACTAAGGGCATACAGAGGAAGCCATGACGAGGCTGGTAGGCGGGGCAGAGATGTGGAAGGGGCTGGTCCCACATCCACATGCGGTTGTTAAAAATTGGGAAGGATATCTCAACTGCAGAGGTACCCTCTGAGGGGCGAGGGGTCCCAGCCCCATACCAGGCTCCCCAGCCCAGGGCTCCAGTGCTGGGAAAACAAGTCCCCACAACTTCTGGCTGTGAAAACCAGAAGAGATTGTGCTGAGTGAGATGGAGGACAGCTGCCTAACCAGGTGTTCCTCTTAAAGGGCCCACACATGGACTTACTCACCAATGAACTCACTCACTCTAAGCTCCTGCATTGGGGCAGTAGCTCAAAAGGTGCCAGGGACATAATGGGAGGAACTACATTGTCTGGCTTTCGGACAAGGACTGGAGGGGCAGCTTTTTCCCAGACAGCAGTGCTGACAGAAGCCATTGTTCCCTTGTTGAGCCCTCCCTCCACCCACCATGCAGACGCAGGCGGCCACCATATCTGAGTCTCCATCAACCTGGCTGACACTGTTTGCCCTGGTGCTTCCCTGAGACCACGCCCCGCCCAACATGCAGGCCCACCCAAGCCACTTCCAGTGACTTTGCCTAACAAATGGCCTGTCTTGGCTCATGCTGTGGACTTTCCTAAAATCTCTCAAAGGTTCAGAAAAACCAAACAAGCAGTATCTGACCTTAGTGTGCCCCATACCTTTTGCTAAGTGGCTCCAAGCCTGGCATTAGTGACAGCTGGCCTCGATTTGAAGCTTAGCCTCTCTCAGACACCTCCAAGCCCAGCACAGTATCTGCAGATCACTTTTTAGCGCATACCAAGTGGCCCCAGGCAGGGAACAGGCAACGGCTGAATTTGGCCTGCAACAGAGCCCCTCCCAAGAGGCCTCAGAATCAAAACACCTGGTGGCTAGCTTCAGCCCACACAAGCCAACCACCTCCACAAAAGAAAATTACTTAAAGGGAAGGCTGGGCAAGCACCAGAGCCCTTCTAAAGCAAATCCTGATCCATGGGATCAGCCCCAGAACAATAGTTCCTCCACTATAGTAATAGCCAGTTCTCACAACCAATCAGCCCTCCCAGTAAAATGCAAACACCAACCAAGGCTCAACTACAACAGGAGGGCACACACAACCCACTCAAGTGATATACCTGGAACACCTGGCTCAGGTGACCAGGGAGACTGGGCCCACAGGATACCTACTACATAAGGCCACTTTACTAAGACCAGAAGATAAAGCAGTTCTACCTAATATATAGAAACACACACAGGGAGGCAGCCAAACTGGGGGACAAAGAAACATGTCCCAAATGAAAGAACAGAACAAAGCTCCAGAAAAAGAACTAAACAAAATGGGAACAAGCAATCTACCAGAAGCAGAATTCAAAACACTGGTTGTATGGATGCTCAATGATCCCAGTGAGAACTTCAACAAAGACATAGGAAACATAAAAATGGAGATAGAAAACATAAAAAAGAACCAGCCAGAAATGAAGAATACAATAACTAAAATAAAGAATACAGAAGAAGGAATCAATAGTAGATTAGATGAAGCAGAGTGTTGAATCAGTGATTTGGAAGATAAGGTAGCAGAAAACACCCAGTCAGGAGAGCAAAAAGAAAAAAAATCCAAAAATAATGAGGATAGTTTAAGGGGCCTCTGGGATAACATCAAGCATTACCAACATTCACATCATAGGGGTACCAGAAAGAGAGGAATTAATTGAAAACCTATTTGAAGAAATAATGATAGAAAACTTCCCTATCCTGGCAAAGGAAATAGGCATACAAACCCAGCAAGCACAGAGAGTTCCAAATAAGATGAACCCGAAGAGGTCCACATCAAGATACATCATAATTAAAATGCCCAAGGTTAAAGACCAAGAATCTTAAAAGCAGCAAGAGGAAAGCAGTTAGTTACCTACAAGTGAACTCTCATAAGACACCAGCTGATTTCTCAACCGAAACTTTGCAGGCCAGAAAGGGTTGGCACAAAAGATTGAAAGTGATGAAAAGCAAGGACCTACAACCAGCATTACTCTACCCAGCAAAGCTATCATTTAGAAACAAAGGACTGATAAAGAGCTTCCCAGACAAGAATAAACTAAAGGAGTTCATCACCATCAGACCATTATTATAAGAAATGTTAAAGGGACTTCTTTAAGAAGAAAAAGAAATAAAAAATACAAATAATAAAATGCAATGACCATATATATATATATATATATATATATATATATATAATTACTTAAAATGTAAATGGATTAAATGCTCCAATCAAAAGACATATGGTGGCAGAATGGGTAAGAAAACAAGACCCTTACATATGCTACCTATAAGAGACTCACTTCAGATTACAAGATATACACAGACTGGAAGTACTCATAAATGGATGGGAAAAGATATTTCATGAAAATGGAAATAAAGAAACAAACAAAAAGGTGGGGTAGAAATACTTATACTAGACAAAATAGACTTTAAAACAAAGGCTGTAACAAGAGACAAAGAAGAACCCAGTAATCCCATTTCTGGGATTTACCCAACAAAACCCAAAACACTACTTTGAAGGGATATGTGCATCCATATGTTCATTGCAGCATTATTTACAATAGCCAAGATATGGAGGCAACCTGGCTGTCCATCAATGGATGAATGGATAAAGAAGACATGATACATATATACAATGGAATATATACTCAGCCATAAAAAAGAATGAACTCTTGCCATCTGCAACAACATGTATAGACCTAGAGGGTATTGTGTTGAATGGAGTAAGTCAGACAGAGAAAGGCAAATGTCATATGATTTCACTTATATGAGGAATTTAGAGAACAGAATAAACAAAACAGAAACAGCTCATAGACACAGACAGCACTTTGATAGTTGCCAGATTGGGGGGCTGTTGAAGGGTAGGTGGGGGGAGGGGATTAAGAGATACAAATTGGTAGTTACAAAATAGTCATGGCAATTAGAATGCAGCATGGGGCATATAGTCCGTAGTATTGTAATAACTATGTATAGTGTACGATGGGCACTGGATTTGTCAGGGTGATTACTTCATAAGTTATTAATATATAAATGTCTAATCACTGTGTTATACACCTGAAACTAATATAATATGGTATGTCAACTGTAATTGAAAAATAAAACATATTTTAAAAATACACTGCTAAGCTAGTAAGAAAGTAAGAAAACTATATTCCTTAGAAGCCAAAAATTAATAAAAAGCAGGAGTACAGAGGTGAGCAAGCCATCAGCATGCTTTTGTGCTGGGGCACTGCCAACCTCTAAAGTCTGATCTTCTATTTTGACAGCCTCTCCGGCTCAAGGACAGGACCCCCCCAAGGGGGAATTCTAGGAGACCCCTAGATATAGCTGGGAACCTAAGTGGCTACACCATCAATGAAAGGGAGATCTGGAAATAAACTCACTCTCAGAAGCAAACAGTAGTTTTTTTTTTTTTAATGTTGGAACTGGGTAAATGGGTGGGGAGAGAGACTGCTGAGGAACAATAGTCTTCATCTAGGGTTCGTGGCCTGAATTTCTTCTATCCATGTGAATTAAAAAGTCTCAAGCCTGGGCGGCTGGGTGGCTCAGTTGGTTAGAGTGCGAGCTCTTAACAAGATTGCCGGTTCGACTCCCACATGGGATGGTGGGCTGCACCCCCGCTTAACTGGATTGAAAACGGCGACTGGACTTGGAGCTGAGCTGCACCCTCCACAACTAAGGCTGAAGGACAACAACTTGACTTAGAGCTGATGGATCCTGGGAAAAACACACTGTTCCCCAGTTTAAAAAAAAAAGAATGTTAAAAAAATGAATAAAGAAAATTAAAAAAATAAAAAGCCTCAAGGCTAAGAATTCTTTTGAATTGGTCACGTGTTGATATTGTCCCTAAATGTCTAGCAGAAGCAAAATCACTCCTCTCTGGAGGAACTTACATTAAACATGGGCCTCAAATAATTCCACGGAGTTCTAAGGAACATGCATACATGGTATAAAAAAAAAATCACAAAACACATAAGAAAATAAGAGCCCATGAGCAACCGCCAGCAGAAATAAAACAAATGGACAACACAACTGGATCTACAAAGACTTTAGATAGTGAAATTAATAAGCATACAATAAAGTATGTTTTAAATATTTTTTTAAATATAAAATGAAACTGAGAAAATGAATAAGAACAAAAGATTATAAAAATGGCTAAGCAGTTTTGGAAGAAAAGGGGAGCTTTAGAAAAGAAAAACCCAATACTTAACAAATCAAAAACTCAATGGATCTAAAGAATCACTTCTAAAACACACACAATTTTCAAAATCACAAAGCAAGATATAAAATGAACAGAAATCAATATCCTTCATATATACAAAAATAATGGAAGAGTGAGTCCCATTTACAATAGCAATAAAAAAGATAAAATGCTTAGAAATAAACTTAACACAAAATTTGCAAAATCTATGTTACAAAAATGTACAAACATGCCCAAAAGACTTATGGGCAGACATCCCTTGTTTTTGAAGAAAAATGACTCAACAGCATAAAGATGTCAGTTTTTTATGTTAATGTAATAAACATTTCATAAAGCCTCCATAAAAACACCAAAAAGTTTTATCTTAAAATGAGATAAGTTCATATTAACAGTCACATGAAGAAATAAACATGTAAGATTAGCCAGGGGAACCCTGAACAAGAGCTGTTAAAGGGTTGGGGGAGGCAGAAACCTCTGTCAGATAGTCGAATATATCAGAGAACCATTATTAGTGCAAGAGTGTTGTACTCGTTCATGAATAGACACACAGATCAGGGGAACAGGCTAGAAAGTGCAAATATATATGAAAATGGAATGTATGATGAAGTTGGTATCTCCAATCATTAGAACCCAAATTGTGTTTGGACAACTGGAAGGCAATTTAGAAAGGGATGAAATTGTATCCTTAACTCACATTATGCATAAGAAAAAAAAATAGATAAGACAGTTAATTCTAAAAATGAAGCCAGGAAAGTACTAGAAGAAAACACATTCCTTTGAAACTTGTAAGGAAAGTCTTTCTAAATGTGTCTGAAATTTTCAGATAAAATAAAAGATTCTTGAATTCAACTAGATAAATTTTTTTTTTTATTTTAGAAGAAGCTTTGCATTGCACAAAACTCTATAAGCCAAGTCAAAAGACAAATGACAAGGTGGAAGAAAATATTTGCAGCATGTATTGCAGATAAAGAACTAATATCATTAATATGTAACGAACTCTTAAACATCAAATAAAAAAGGACCCAAACATAATAGATAAATAGGCAAAACATATGAAGCAGAAGATAGCCTGCTTTCTTAGAAGCATATAAAATGTTCATTACACTTAAAAAAGATCTTCAACCTCACTCATAATTCAACTCAAATTAAAAAAAAAAATCAGGGCCAGCCGAGTGGCTCAGTTGGTTAAGAGCTCGCTCAAGAGTTTGAGCTCTGAGCAACAGCGGTTCAAGTCCAGCCCGAGCTGAGCAGCCACTGAGCTGCCAATAGGTAGCAGGATGGCTCAGCTAAAAAAAAAAAAAAATCAAAACACTATTTCTTACTTATCAGAGTGACAAAAATTAATTACAATGATATATTCCATTGGGAAAGCTGTAGGATAACTAGTCCTTTGATACATTGCTGATGGGTGTGCAAAATGGTGCACTCTCCATCCAGACACTCATGCTACAGAGACTGTTTAGCTCTTAAAATTGTGTGTTTCTCCTAATGGCTCTGCTACTCTGCACCCGGGTTGATATAGAACTCTCCACTAAGGAAGTCAAATTTGAGCTTCATTAAACACTTCAAAGTTTAATGAATTGGATATCAAATGTGAAGTGTGATAAGTATGAATATACAAAACAATCACCTCTCCTATCTTGTAACTTTGTTTTTTCTGGCTATGTCACTTTAGAAGACACTTGGACCACTTAGAAGACAAGCTCCCCTGTCTTCCTTCCACCATTGGTCATGTTTTATCCCATAAAAAGCTAACTCCTCTGCTTCCTGGTTATACTTATACTTCTAAGCACTTGTACCCAAAAACTTCAGTTCACAGTATTTATAGCTAAGATTTACAGCATTGTCCTTTGAGTTCATTTTAATCATATAGTAGATGGACAAAAATATTTGCATTTGGAGGAGGCAAAAAATCTTTTCCTCTATCCATCTTGTTTCTCCAGCTGGGACTCTAAAAATCAGACTAACAAAAACCAGATTAACAAGAGAAAAACAAACAGACATTCATTAACACGTGCACTGGGTACCTAGGAGTACCAGTGATGAGTAACACAGGGGTGGTTAGAACTTGGGCTTACATAGCATCTTCACAAAAGAACAATACATTTTTAGGGAAGTGATAAGACAAAGGACAGGGCTTTGGGTTCCTAAGGCAGCAAATTCTGGGAAGGCAAATACAGTGGGTGCCAAAAACAAAAATGTATACACATTTTAAGAAAGGAAAACTCATTAAAATTGTAATTCTCAATATATACCGACAACAAAAGATGAATACAAGTCATGCATATACATTTTTTTGGCACCTCCGGTATATGGGGAATGAATGGTCCGTAAGGGCTAGTTACGACACGGCTTGTTATAGTAGGCTCCTCTCCGCCATCGCTAGGCTGATGAAAGTCTAGGGTTGTCTCTGGTGATTAACTTCTGTTCTTCCTGGAAGAGAGGGGAGGGGGGACACCCTTGTAAATTCATGTCCTGCTTTTCAGCAAAAAAGGGGAGGACAGACAATTCTTGTATCTGCTTCTTCTCAATTACCTTCAGCTCAAAATATTCTTATACCAAAGTGGCATATTCTGGAGTGGCGTATTCAGCCACTCTTCAGGGGAATGACCAGATATTGTCTTTTATCAAAGAATTCAGCAAAAGTGGGTATGCTAGACGACAGGAGAACAGCCATCAGTGCAGTGAGTCCCGACATACATCCAGGGTTTGTATCAAGGTGACAGGGGAGAGGAGGAACTCGAAATGTGTGTGAAAACTGGTTTTGGAAGAGAGGCCCTTCAAAATGTGTGTACTGTTTGAGATAGGAAATACAGTAATTACGCTTGTAGGAGTTATCCTAAGAAATGATCATAGCGCTGGGTGAAGTTTAAATGAGAAGGATAATCATAATAGCCAAAATCACTAATCGTGTCTTGTAATGCATAATATAGGTCTGGAAGAATACATAGCAAGGTGCAAACTGTGATTTTCCAGCAGGGGGAAAGGTGAGTTACTAGATACATTTTTTTCTTTTTGTTTCTCTCTATTGCTAATGTTCTCTATAATCATTATGCCTTGCTTTTTATAATGTTCGCAGAGGATATTTTTATTTTTAAAAATCTGTGTGTGGGGCTTTTCTGAGTTGGAAAGCATTTGAAAACGTCATGTGTTCCAGGAGTAGAAGTTAAAATTCCAGGAAAGAGGAATCTAGTTGCAAATGAGAGGGTCAGGGAAACGTGAAGAATCCAAGTTCCCTGCTCTTCAGACTGTCTGTTCTGATATTAAGCCAGACCTTCTCCAGCCATGGAATCACCCCCAAGTGGACACCTGCAAGAGGTAGGGTGAATCTCTGGGCAGCGCGCCTGGAAAAATGGAGGGTACCTGCCAAAAGGGAGTTCAAATTCCTTCGGAGTTTGTTTTCCATTTCTCCAGGACTAGATGACCTAGTCTTCTCCTTTCCAAGAATCTCCCTAAAGCTTGGGCGCTTAGTCAGGTCTTGGGTATGAGCCATCTGGAAAGAAAGGATTCGGAGAATAAACATTTTCTATACCAAAGATATGTCAGACTCTGAGTCAAGTGTTAGCCTTGGCCCCCTCAACAATCTTAAGGTTTGCCCAGGTGTGGAGAGAATGAGAGAGATGTCTGATAGATGATACGTGAGAACCAGGCACAAAGGTCTGTGGGGTCCAGTCTATTACGCATAAAAGCATCTTGGGAGCATGGCCTCCAAGAAATGCATGTCAGTGACGTTTTGTAAGCATTAAGAGACATGGGCTTCCTAATGAAAAGAGAATACAGGAGACTCTAAATCTTTCCACGAGACACACCCATTGAAGAGCCACAAGTGAGCCAGCAGGCTAGACTTAGTTTGTTACAAAAATTATAGTTTGGCAAATATTCGAACCTAGATGTCTTTAACTCCAAAAACATGTTTTGTTTTCTTTTTGAAACTATGCGATACTGTGGCCAAATATATCAGTTTTTAAAACTTTTTTCACTACAATAAAATTTGACATCATGATTCAGACACACACATACATTCTAACACACTCACATACAAAGAAAAGCTTCACCAAATACTACACGTTTTTATTGTGTGCAAATAGGTCTACCCTATTTCTTCTTTCTTTCTTTTTTTTTTTTTTTGATGCTGGTGTCAACCCATTCAATATATTTCACAACCCAATAATAGATCAAAACCTACCCACCTCATTAACATAAGCTATTTCAAGCAATTTTTTTTTCTGAAATTAGCTCTTAAATGTTCATGGGTTTATTTTCCACACAAAATTATCTTTTGTCCAATACTTCCCAATACTATACCATCAATACAAAAAGGTGAGTTTGTTTTGTTTGTCCACATTTTACAAATAAGCTTCTTATTCAAATAAAATATTTTCATCCTTTTGTGATTCAATATTTTGTCTTTCATTGCTTGTGTAGAATCCTTACTGTGTGTGTAGAATCCTTACTGCGCGGATATTACAGACATTGTATATCAAAGTCATTAATATTTGTGGAGCCAGGGAATAGCAACGTCTCTAAAGAATTCTAGGACCCGCCGAGGGGCTCAGTTGGTTAAGAGCTCGCTCAACAGTGCTCAAGAACTCTGAGCAACAGCAGTTCGATTCCCTGCCCGAGCTGAGCTGCTGCTGAACTGCCAACAGGTGGCAGGATGGCTCAGCTAGAAAAAAAAAAGAATTCTATACAAAGTGTGTCAGATTAATAGCATGTTCCTAAAATAAAGCATCCCACTTAACGTGTGGTCTTAAGGAAGTTATCTAACCTCTCTGAGTGATGGTTTCCTCATCTGCAAAATAAATGCCACCTCCTAGGATTATCGGGAGGTTTAGATAACATAATCCAGAGAAAGTGCTTGATTCAGTGCCAGGTGCAACGTAAGTTTATCTTGAAACATGAGCTATGATGGTTGTTTTAAACAACTCCCTCATGTTAGACTAGGTCCTCTAGGAAACAGAGCCTGAAGCAAGCATTAAGACCCTAACACGTTAGGGAGAGGTGGAAGCCAAGGCAATGAGAACAAAAAAAAAGAGGAAGTGAGGCAAGGAAAGATGGGAGAACACCCAACAGGGTGTGTTTTGTGCGGGCTGCTCCTTGTTTTACTACACATCGCAGCGACATAGCAATTTGCTTTGCCTACGGGACTTCTCTAGAAGGGTTGCAAGGAGGAGCTACATCTTCCAAGAGTCCATGGAAAAGAGGATGGTGGGAGGATTTCCTTGCTCCTCTCCCATCTCTTTTCTTTTCTCCACTGGCTGTATTTCACCCTGCAAGACACTAACTCCTCTGCCCTTCCTGGCTTTAGATTTCAACCCCTTGGCAGCTGTTGAGGAAGCCAGATTCCATGCCTTGTTTTGTGATGCATCACCCCAGTCTTACAACAAATGGCTAACCTGTACACAGAAAACAAAGAGGGACCCGAGAAAGGGGCAGACCGCTCCAGATTGGTGGGCGGCAGTTTCAGTAAGCAAGGGAACTTACTTAGGAGGCTTGTCTTAGGCAGCCAGAATCTTAAGTGTGTATTTAGGGGCATGAACTGGGTTTATTCACATATACCACCCAGATGGTCTCAATGACACATTACTCTCTCAAGGCTGTGTCCTTGAAACTGGCTCCTTGAAAATGGCTCCCACCGTGGGAACAGTGGGCAGAGCGTCCATTCCAAGGACAGGGGAGGGGATGAGTCTCTGGCTGCCTGGGTCCAGCTTGCAAGTCTAACTGGTGGTTATGTCCTCTTGATGTTATAAGAACTAGGTAAGATAATGTATATAACTTGGGTACCGCATAGTAAGTGTTCAGAGGAAGATCAGCTATCTCTCTCTTTCACTTATTCTAATCTATATTATGTTGTATCATATCATATCACATATCATATCATATCATATCATATCATTATTATATTCATGGCAGCCCAGAGGTACAAGGGGAAAAGCACATACGTATAATGGGGAATCAACACACATGTCTTTAATCCCAAATTCTGACACTCATTAGCTGTCTGACCTTACAGAAATGATTTAATCTCTCTCCAGTTACTCATTACTAAAATGGAGAGTAAAATAGCTACCTGGATGGAGATACTGTGAGGGTTAATGAGACAGAACCTGACACATAGTAGGTGTTTCACACATGCTCTTTTTCTGTCCGAGCTCCGCCTTTCCTCTTTTATCCTCCCTGCTCTACAGTCAGCATTCTCTCTCACACACACACCTGTATGTCCTTCCCACCACCCTATTTAAGCTGGCCATGCACAACTGGATGCTTCTGACTCTGATAATGATGTCTAAGCTCATCATACCTGCCACATGTCCAAGAAATTTATAAAGGTAAGCAGTGGTGTGACTAGCAGTACATCAGTCCACCATTAAGTCAGCCATGAGATGACAGTAAAGATGTCTCTTCAATTCTAAGCCCACAAGACAGAGACAGTGTCACTTACTAGAATTTCAGGTGAGTGGCGTCAGCCTGACGTGACACAGCTACTCCTTGAGACAACAACTGCGACCAGGGGACAAGGCCACTTTTTCTTGGTGACAGTGGGTTATTGTATTGGGACAAAGTGGAGCTTAGAGAGGAAACCTAATGAAATAATGAAAATTTAAGAGAAGTTGTTAAACATCGTGAAATTCCAAGGGTGATTAGATTTGTCTGCCTAAAAGAAAAAGAGTCTAAAAAGAAAATGTGGCTTCTAATCAAAACTGTTACAGGCTGAAGAAGATGAAGGAGAAATAACAACTACATGTAATGTGGAATCTTGGATATGATCCTGGGACAGAAAAAGTACAATAGCTGAAAAACTGATGGAATTGGAAGAAAGTATGCATTTTAGTTAATAACATGGCACCAATTTTAATTTCTTGGTTTTGATCATTATACTATTGTTATGTAAGGTGTCGACATAAAAGGAAGGTTATTTTGGGCCAGCTCTACCATTAATAACAACTAGAAGAGCTGTGATACATTACTGAGGTGTAATTTGCATGCAACAAAGTGCACAAATCTTCAGTGTCGAGCTCAACGTATTTTTATGTATGTAATATATTCCTATGACACCTCCCTACACAACCCAGGTCAAGATATAGAATGCTTCCCTTCCCTTCAATTCATGGCATTAGATATCAAGAGAATGGTTACATTTGGAGATAAAGAATGGAGTTGTGATTAGTCAGGGGACCTAGAGAGACTCCTGGGGTGCTGGTAATGTTCTTTTCCCTGATTTGGGTGTTGGTTATAGAATTGGTTCATTTTTTTGATAATTTATTGAGCTGCACACTTATGATTTGTGCATTTTTCTGTATGTTGTACTTCTATTAACATAGTTCTTTAAAAATATGGTCCCTACTGAGTCTCACTGAGGGAACTGAAAAAAGGAAATCATTTTAAAGTCTGTGAATGCTCGCAGGCACTGGGATTTATATTTGGATTGAATCATGTTTTCCAGGACTCCCCAAGGACAAGGTGTCCCCAAGGGACAGATGGGCCATGTAACAGGATGGCTCATCTGAGTGGCTTTGCCATTCCTAATGAAAGGAGGACCATTTTAATACAAGGGGGTTGGCATTTAGAAGGGGACTTTGTTTGTTTATATAACAAGTTATCAGGAGTATTTGGTATAATGGGAACTGAGCATAACAGATCAATTTTTTTAAAGATTTTTATTGGGAAATTGGGGGGATGGGAACAGTGCTGGGGAATTGGGGGAAGGGGAACAGACAAGTTGCTGTCGTTTTTTGTTCTTCAGTCTAGTTGTGGAGGACGTTGCTTCACTGGCCCAAGTTGGCACCATCATTATGCTCTTCCTGGGTGAGGCAGATCAGTCGCCCGCTTCTGGATGGCCGCTCACAGCAGCTGCTGGCCGCTCACGCTGGCTGCTGGCTACACACGGTAGCCCATGGCCACCCACTGTCACAGGGGCTGCAGGCTACCCATCACTAGAGACTCCAGGCAGCCCAGCTCCAGGTTGAGCTGTTGTTCAGCATCTTAGCTGTAGAGGGCAGTGTCACTGGCCCTCATATGTGGGATCCGAACCGGGTCCTCTGGCATCTCAAGCCAGTTCTTAACCATCGCGCCACTCAGCCGGCCCCAGATCAATTTTTAAATTAAGAGTTTTCATCAATTTCAAGTTAAAAATGTACTTGAAATTTTGTATAAACCTAGGTGAACCCTGAGACACCACAAGGGGGCAGCATTTCATCACGTTATAAGTGAAGCTTACTGACCCGGCCTTTTTAGTCAAGATACATAGATTGAGAATGGATCTTAAAGAGAGCATTTTATCGAATAAAGAAACTACAATCTAAAGAGGTTATTAAGGGAGCCACTTTAGTTATCGTAAAGTGGCAAACCAAGGACCACAGCTTATGTTTTCCAGCTGCGGATTGACTGTTTCTCTACTCCCCATCGTCTCAAGTGGTCTTCCTGGATTAAAGAACGCTTGCTTCATGCTGAAAATGATGGACTTCTCACCAAAAGACCCACGGATCAAGTC
Source organism: Hipposideros armiger (assembly GCF_001890085.2). NCBI lineage: Eukaryota > Metazoa > Chordata > Mammalia > Chiroptera > Hipposideridae > Hipposideros > Hipposideros armiger. Next base: position 318,074 of record NW_017731415.1, read on the forward strand.
TCCATTTACTGTGGACACAGATTAGGGCAGAGGTGCCTGACACCTGTTGCTAAAGATGAGTCATTCCATTTGAGTAAATCGTAAATCAACTTCCAGGGCAGAAATACAGTCCCAATTAAATGATGTGCTAATCTCCAACATGAAGGAGGTCTTGGGGGCATGGTTAGATTGTGAGTGTTTTAAAAATGTGGTTTGCAAATGGTACAGCTGTACATTTTAATGTCCCTGAATCATGTTCTACTGCATGCTCTCACCTCTGAGGAGCTATTATTAAGCCTCAGGGCGATAGATATAATGTACTTGCCCTCTTTAAAACAATGAAATCAGGCTTTATGAGGAGAGGTAATGAGGGTTTGCTGTAGCTTTCAGCTTTGAAGCCCTTGCTATGTCAAGGTTAGGCCTCGTGGACTAACCCACAGAGTTCTTAGTATAAAAAAGCCACCCTCTCTGCCATGACAGCCAGGACATGAGCCTTGCTGCTCCGTGTTTCAAGATGGCTGCCATGTCAGGGAAATAAGACAAAAGCTCACCTCTTACAGCTGAAAGAATTGTGGAAAGAAGGTGGATAGAAACAGGAGGATGAAGTGCTCATTGTGTGTCCTGATTTCCACGCTCCAGGATAAAACCTAAAAACCTGGAGAAGAAAGCCAAGAAGAAGAGAGATTTCTACCTTCCTTCCTAGTTAAGACTCTGGGAAGCGATAGCCCCGTCTTGGCAACCCAGCGGCCCACTGTGGTTAGTAGAGGAAGGCCTTGACGTTGAGCTTCTCCGAGCAGTTCTCTGTGAAGCTCCAGGAAACCTTGGAAGGCAGCAGAGTGGATGGGGAGCCTGCAGACCTTACTGCAAGCTCAGTGTGGCAAAGGATGAGGTTGCCCCGAGGCAGAGCCTGAGGTGGATGGGCATGGCCAGAGGGTTGGGCAGAAAATGTGTCAGAAACTCTGGTTATGTGTAGGACCAGAAAGAGTCAAAGTGAGACTGAGACAGCCAAGGAGGAACCCAGGCCCCTAGCCAGGCAGAGAGAATGCAGATTACAAATTACAACAGCTACAGCCTGGTCAAAGCTGAAGATACTGAAATATCCTCCCACTTGGATAAAAATTCCTTATTAAGTCATAAGCAAGACAGCTTTGCTCCCTTCTGTTCCCTAAAGGTGCATATTAGCCTAGCTCTCCTTTGCTATTTGGTTTATTCGTAATCCTTTATGTCCCTATTTCTCTAGGGGCCTGATATAAAATCCCAGAGATACTGAAGCAGAAAACAATTTGAATGGCATTGAACTTAAAAATCTTTTTTTGATTTATTTATTATTTTTTTCCAGCAGGTTTCCCAAGCTTCTGCACCCCAAAAACATTTTCAGTCTTCAGAGGGCATGCCTTCCATATCTGGCAATCTGTGTGGGAAGTCAAAAGGAAGCCATTGGGTCTCCTCAGTTTGGGGAGTCCGCCCTGGGGACCGGACATCAATCCTAATTCATACCCTTAGGATGCCTCAAGCTTTCATGCTAATAGGACTCTCTCAGAAGCTCCAATTGGCCATAAATATGCAGCTAGACCTTTACTCTGAGACCCTCACCATTTTCTGAGGAACTTCAACACAGATAATGATGCTCTAATCAGAAACAGTTCAAGGGGCCACAGCTAACACCCTTCACGAGCCTATCTTTCTATCAGGCAGTGGAGTGGGGGTGCCTGCAGATCTAAAGCTGTGGGGTGATTCCTGGGCAAGAACTCAAGAGAATCAGTGGAATCCTATGGGGGACAAGCAAATGTAACATTAGTTAGTTAGTTAGTTACTTCATTAGATGGTAACTTGGCCACACCCCTGGGTTCAAATCTCATCCTGCCACTCACTCTGTGACTTTGGGAAAGTTACTTAACCTCTTTGTACCTCAACATTCTCACCTGTAAAATGGGGATAATAACAAAACCCACCTGAGAGGGTTGTTGCGATCACGAAATGAGACAGGAGATAATCCGTGTAAAGTATATGGTGTCTGACTCATAAGAAGGGCAATAAATGTTACCTGCAATCGTTGGCTTAATGGCCGGAGCTTGCAAAAATAGACAAAGTTTAAGTATCTCTAGAAATCAACACATTTTCATACCCAGATGGCACTGATCAATACTAAGTCATCCTTAATTTATATTTACTGGTGTAGATTCTAAACCCTAACCTACTATAATATATAATTAACAGGATTTCCTCTTCCCTCGCCTCCAGGAAGAACTATTACTATGTTCTTGGGTAAATTGCCTGAGCAAGACTGGACTTAGGAGCAAGGCTTGAGTGGCAAGTGAAAGAAACATTGAATGGCAAGGCTCGGACCTGCAGAAGACGTGAAGGTGCAGCTCTTGCCAGCCTCTGACCCTTTCCAGCAGGGACAATAAACCTGTGGGTTGAGGGCAGCATTGGGCCTGCGAAGTGTGTTGCTAGGGCAGTGACTTTGTTCTCTTTTGTTCTAGAACAATGTGTGAATTGCATTCATTAGGTGGGGCATGCATTCTACACTAACCAGAGCCCCACCGTTCACCCTTGTCGCAGTCCATGCTTTTCCACACATTTCCATTGTCTGCCTGTCATGTAGGCATTTCAGGTTAGCATCTCTTTGAAAAACAGAAAGTCTCCCCGGACCAGCACCCACCTGAATTCCTGTCACCGGTCTTCTCATGGCAGAGATGGTCATGCATTCTCTCTCACAGACACAGAATCCACATGCGGTGGCAATCCACCAACCCCCAGAACTCCCGTTCCCTCTCTCTCCTCATGGTTGACTTCACCTCTGCACTCCGTTTGCAGGGTTGCACTTGGTTTGCAGGGTTGCACTAGGCAGAAGGGAGGTGGTTCCATTCATCTTTGCCATGTTTCTCACCTTTTCAATAGGTGAGATAAATGACTTGCTTCTTTTCACAGTTTTTAAACAATGTGGCTCTTGGCTCGGACTTATCCTAAGTAAACAACAAGGCAACAGGCAGAGCCAAGCCTTCAGGTGTCTTATGACTCATTGGTAAGCTGTAAGCACAAAGATAGCCCCACGCTGTGGGGTTTTAGGACTCGTTTTCTTGCTCCCATGTTTTTTCATATAGAGCCGGAGATTTCAGCAACACTGTTTTTAATTACCGTACTCAGGTGGATCGAAGCAGGTCAAGTTCACTGAAACTGAACTGTTATGTTCACTGCAAATTTAGATTTTTTCCTAACTTTGCACACCTACGTTCAACTATATAGTCCCAGTTTAAGAATTCCAATTATTGCATTGTCTCAAAGATTGCCATTTTTTTTGTTTGTTTTGTTTTGTTTGTTTGTTTTTGCCCTTCAACCAGAAGGAGTGAAATATCTTAACGAGTTGACAGGAGCAGACAGACGAGCACTCGTCTAAGTTACTGTAATGGCTTTGTCTCTCACCAGCTGTGACACTTCGGTGGTGTCCCATACCACAGTTTCACAAAGCCTCATTTCCTTCATATGAAAGTTGAATCAAATAATATTTTTGAGTCTATCGCCTTGTGCTAAGTGCTTTGGCTACCTGGTAGAGAGAAGGAAAAAAGCCCTATAAGGCACATTCTCTGTGGAAGACTGCTTATCTGGCCAAGGCCACCATGTTGCAAAACTCCAGGGGGCCCCGCTCCTCAAAGTTTGTGTGAGCGTGTACCCTACAGTTGTGCATCTGCAACTAGCACAGCACAACCAGCCAATGTATGCATTGGCTGTGTAAAGGGGGTGTTACCTACCTGTACCTGAATATATCTATTTTAAACAGGTAAAGTCTGTCCATTTCATACATCTCTTTGTAATAATTCCTAGAGGGTTTAACTCGGGACCTTATGAAACAATAGGACTTTTAAGGGGACAGACACAAGCTAATGACTTTCAGCAGTTCCTTGGTGAGGAGTAATTAGTATTCTCTGGCAGAATACCATTGCGTAGTAAATGGAGTTTGACTACACAACTACAGAACGTTAATTGCATAGTAAAATGTAAATAACTCCCATTCTAGAGTGTGGGTTCAGTCTGTCCCCATAAATTCGATTATTGTTTCATAAAGTCTGAGGTACTGGGGTTTTCCTAACAGTTCAACCCATACCCTCCATTACCCTAGGGATGGCTTTCTTTTGCTCGCTAAATAGTGCCACCTGACCCCGGACACCTGCTCGCTTCAGTCGCTTGGGGTTTGCACCTGTGCTGCCAGATCAATACTCTGCGCCTGCAGTATCAATGAACGTGATCAGAGTTTGCTTCCTTTGATGAGAAGAGAGCCTTGCTAAGTGTGTTAACGTAAAGCAGGGTTCATTTTGTTTCGTTTTCTTTTTGAGCAGAAACATGGACAGTGTAACATTTTTCTGTGTAAAACCAGTAAAATAATCTCTGATTGGCTAAAATGAAGGCTATTTCATTTCTATTTCATTCTATTATCTCATTCTAATCTCTATTATTTCATTCTAATATCTCATTAACTATTTCATTTCCCCTTAGACATAAGCCAACATTTTTTGAAGTTTATGATTGTGATCAACAGGTGAGTTTGAAATGGATTTATTGGACTGTGACTAGAATTTTAAAGAAAATGAAACAAAAGAGGGAAGGATAGAACAGAAGTTATTTGAACGAAATAAAAAAAAAAACATCACCAAATATATGGTGCTAGGAGGTGAACTGACCCTGGGTGGTGAACACACAATGTGATATATAGATGATGTATTACAGAATTGTACACCTGAAACCTATGTAACTTTACTAATAATTGTCACCCCAATAAACTTTAATAAAAAAAAACCATATCACAATGTATCTTACACATTATGGATATCAGTTAGGGTCCCCCAGAGTAAAAGAACCAATAGAATGTGTGTGTGTGTGTGTGTGTGTGTGTGTGTGAGAGAGAGTGTTTAAAGAGATAATTATTTTAAGGAATTGGCTCATATTAGTTTGGAAGCTAGCATTTCTGAAATCTGCAGGGTAGATGAACAGGCTGAAGACCCAGAAAGGGCCAATGTTGCATTTCAAGTTCAAAGGTCGTCTCTTGCTCAGGGGATGGTCAGCCTTTTGTTCTATTTATTTATTTATTTATTTATTTTTGGTTTGTTTTTAGCTGAACCATCCTGCCACCTGTTGGCAGCTCAGCGGCTGTTCAGCTCGGGCCAGAACTCGAACCGCTGTTGCTCAGAGCTCAAACTCTTGAGCGAGCTCTTAACCAACTGAGCCACTCTGCCGGCCCCCTTTTGTTCTATTTAGACCTTCAACTGATTGGATGAGGCCCACACACATTATGGAGGGCAATGTGAGAGTCCACTGATTTTTGTAAATGTAAATCTCATCGAAAACACTCTTGCAGAAACATCCACAAATATTTGACTAAATATCTGGACATCATGGCTCAGCCAATTTGATACATAAAATTAACCATCACAGTATATATTTTTGATAATCATTCCTGCTGTTCACCAGATATTTTTGGTTCTTTCCCTAGGCATATGGTGGAATTGCATTTCCCTGTCCCCTTGAAGTTAGGGACAACCAAGCGACTTGGCCAAAGAAATGTGAACAGAACAGAAGTGATATGTGCAACTCAGAAGTGAGTTGTGCAACCTGGTGGCTTTGGCCAGATAAGCTTTCTTCCATATAGAATGTGCCTTCTAGGGCCTTTTCCCTTTGGCCCTACCAGGTAACCAAAGCTCTTAGCACAAGGTGATAGACTTAAAAATATTACTTGATTCTACTTTCGCGTGAAGGAAATGAGGTTTTGTGAAACCATGGTGGGAGACACCATGGAAGTGTCACAGCTGAGAGACAAAACCATTGCTGTGGCAGGAAGTTTTAAGTGACACTATAAGACTTGCCATGCTGGGCCAGCCGAGTGGCGCGATGGTTAAGAACTGGCTTGGGATGCCAGAGGGCCTCGGTTCGGATCCCACATATGAGGGCCAGTGACGCTGCCCTCCACAGCTAAGATGCTGAACAACAGCTCAACCTGGAACTGGGCTGCCGTGAGTCACCAGCGACAAAGTAGGCTGCAGCCCCTGTGACAGTGGGTTGCCATGGGCTACCGTGTGTAGCAAGCAGCCAGCGTGAGTGGCCAGCAGCCGCAGTGAGCGGCTGTGCAGAAGCCGGCGACTGATCTGCCTCACCCGGGAAGAGCGCAATGATGGTGCCAACTTGGGCCAGTAAAGCAATGTCCTCCACAACTAGACTGAAGAACAAAACGACAGCAGCTTGTCTGTTCCCCTTCCCCCAATTCCCCAGCACTGTTCCCATCCCCCCAATTCCCCAATAAAAAAAATATCTTAAAAAAAAAAAGATTTGCCACGCTCTTTTTCTCTGTCACTGAGCCTGGTGATCTTTGAGGTGGAGGCTGGTCCATCAGCCTGAGCTCTGGAAAAGAGGACATACGAAGCAGGGTCCCCAGCCACCGCCTCATGCACCTGACATGAGCCAGAATGAAGCCTTTGCCACTTTAAGATTTGGGGATTGTTTATGACTGCAATATAACCTATTGGGTCTGACCGTTTCAGTATGTTCTGTAAAACTTATGTTTTAATTATATATGTGTGTGTATGCAAAAGGAATCTCTTCCTGTATGTTATAATTAAGAAGTTTTATATCCAATGATACAACAGATGGCGGTTTTACCTGATATCACGTATCAGTAAAAAGATTAGAACTGCAAGGGCCTTGAGAAATCATCTATTGTAGTTCAATGCTCTTGTTTTCGAGATGAGAATACTGAGGCCGAAAGAAGTCCAGTCATTTATCTGATGTCACAGCGTGAGAACTAGAGCTGAAACACACATTCAACTTCATGCCAATGCTTTCCCATAAACCCGAGCTTTGGGGATGACCCTGAGAAAGTAGCATTGAAAACTGCTGGGTTGTCGGAAAAGTCATGACATATTTTTTTCTGTTTTTCGTTGCAAAAATGCGTCATGACTTTTCCGACAACCCAATACAAAGCCTCATAAAAATGCAAAGGAATAACCTTATCACAGTAAGTGCTCCAGGAAGGTGCTGGGTCTGTCTTGCTCCTTGCTGTGTCTCCAGGGTGCCCATCATCAAGCCCTAGCAGATACACAGCAAAAATACCACTGCATGAATACACACAAGTAATTTTTTCTTCCGCCCCTCTCTGCTAATAAGCACAAGGCTACTGCAGGATTGATAGGTTAGACTAGGTTTGTGGAAAGTGTCTCCTTTCTCCATCTTCACCCCATCTCTAAAATACAAGACAGCCTATTCCCGCAAAACAGAAAAGGAGGTCTGGGGGGTGACCGGTTAGCTCAGGTGGTTAGAACGCAGCACTCAAAACACCAAGGTTGCCGGTTCGATACCCACAGGAGCCACGGAGTTGCGCCCTCCATAACTAGATTGAAACAACTACTTGACTTGGAGCTGATGCGTCCTGGAAAAACACACTGTTCCCCAATAAAATTTCTTTAAAACAAAACAAAACGAAAAACAAAACAAAATGTAAAAAACCAGTAAGGAGCTCTTCTCCAGAGCACATATCTTCAGGTGGGGGTCTGAAAAGAGCAAAACAGGGTCTCAGTTTTAGGCTCAGCCACGGGGACCTAAACGCCAACATGAAGAACCCCTTTCTGGTCAAACTAAGAGGAAAGCAGGATCCAGAGAAGCTTCAAAATTCCATGGGGCAGGTAAGGACAAGTCTGGGGCTGGGGCTGGGACTGGTGTGTGGGGAGGGCTGGTTCTGAACAGGCAGAAAGAGGTCGCAAAGTCACGGTACATCTGACTTGGGCCCCTCCTGCTGCTCCAGCTGGTGGGCTGCTTCCCAGGAACACAGCTGCCTGGATGCTGACATTTTTGTGTTCTAGGTCACTCTGCCCTTGTTATTGCTCACATGTGGTGATGGGGAGCGCCTGAAAACAGTGTGCACCCTCTGCTCTGCTCTAAACTACACTATCCACTTAATGATCTCGCCTGCATACACATGGCTAACAATAACCATTCTCTTTCATTCTAACCTCTTTTTGGATGCTACCCAGAAAGCACAGACTTTTCTAACTTTCCTGGCAGTCATAAATAACATTTCTATGCAGAGTCTCATCAGTTGAGTGGTTTCTTGTGATTTTTGCTGGCACCCACTCAAAGCCACCACATTGGCTTTTCTGCACCCAACAGCTGGACCCCATCTGTGTGCATGGCTTCCTGGACCCCACCTTAATTTACTTGTCCCACATGAGTCTATAGCTTTGCTACTGTGGCTGAACCTCATTTCTGCTTCCATTTTCCAGCAGCTTTGAAGCCCGTGTTTATTATCTCCTACCTACTTCCCTGCATGATTCTTTCATGTATCTCTTACCTTTGTCCTTGGACAAAATACCATTCCTCTTGACCTGTCTTCCAAAGATGATCTGTAGCGTCTCCCAACACCCGACAGTAAAGAAAGAATTATCTGATAACCCAACAGAAAATAGGCAAAGACTTGAACAGACATTCTCAAAGGACAATATCCAAATGGCCAATAATCATATGAAAATGGGCCCAGCTTCCTTGGCCTCCAGGGAAATGGAAATTAGAAATCACAATTTACTACCAGGACACACTTGTCACAGTGGCTGAGAGGATAAAAGCCATCAAGGGTTGGTCTCAAAGCGCATGTACGGCAACTGGCAATATAATTTGGTACCACCCCCTTTGGAATACTACTGGACAGTAGCTGCTAAAACTAAATATAGGCAGTTCCCTATAGTAATGAGGGCTTATGCCCATCAAAAGGTATATTCTAGATGTTCATGGCAGGGCCATTCATAATTTCCTCAAAGTGGAACTACCCAGATGCCCATCAACCAAAGTGCAGAAAAATAAAACTGCATTATATTTTCACAATGGGACATTAGATAACAGTGGAAATGATTATGTACAAATTCATGTTACAACATAAATGAATCTTACAAAATGTTGAGCACTAAAATCAGTCACACAAAGAGTATATACTACAGGGCACCATTTAGATAAAACACTAAAACAGACAAAAACAAATCTATGCTGATAGAAGTGATACTAGTGAAACCGAGGGTCCTTATGATTTTGATTAAATTTAGTTTTAAATTCTAGCTCTAGGAATCATATCGTTCTCTCTATATATGAGGCCGGACAATTAAGTTCGCAAACTTATATCTCATTGCTGAATATCAATATGGTCACCTTCGAAGTACTCCCCTTGGGAAGCTATGCACTGATGCCAGCGCCTAGGCCACCCTTCAAAGCAATTTTGGGACTCTTTTCCTGGAATGGCCATCAGAGCTGTCATTGTATTACCCTTGGGGTCCTGAATGTCATTAAAATGTCTTCCTTTCAATATTTCCTTTATCTTTGGGTAAAGAAAGAAGTCAATTGGGGCCAGATCAGGTGAGTAGGGAGGGTGTTCCCATACAGGTCTTTGTCTACTGGCTAAAAACTCCATCACAGACAGTGCCAATGATCAATTTCAATGCTACCATACGGTGTTATCAACTATAGTCACCAGGCTATATTTTAGATTCTCAGATCATATTCATCTTATAACTAAAAGTTTGTACCCTTTCACCAACTTAGCTCTATCTCCCCCATCCCCAGCCCCTGGTAACCAGTGTTCTAGTCTCTGTTTCTATGAGTTCAACTTTAGTTTTCTTTTCCACATGTGAGTGATACCATGCAGTATTTGTCTCTGTCTGGCTTATTTCACTGAGCATAACGCCCGCCAGGTTCATCCAGCTTGTGGCAAATGGCAGGGTTGCCCTTTTTTTTAAGGCTGAATGATTTCCCCATTGTACATCTATGCCACATTTTTTTGATCCATTCATTTGGTGACTGCACTTGGGGTATTTGCGCACCTTGCATATTGTGAATAATGCCAGGCAGCCCTCAAGCAGAGGGCTTGTACTGGGGAGCACTCAGCTGAGAGCTATTGGTCACCAGCACTCCTAGCATCCATGCAAATGAGTGCCTCCTTGTGGAAGGGGACCACAGCAACCACTACGTACTTGAATCAAAAGTTAACTTGAACAATGAAAGAAGAGAGAAGAAACATTTGAAAGAACAAATGAACAAAATGAGATAGGCCATAAGTACCTTGACCCACGGACTAACACTGAAATGACAGTATATCATCAACAACCACCAGTCATTTGTTTCATTACCCTGAACTCTGGGCCAAGGTGAGCTGTGACATATTTCATTAGCTACTCATCCTGAACTCGATATTAATGTTTGTTTATTCACAGACTGCTTAGTCTCAGGAAGAATTTCCTGAGACTGGCCCAGATTCCTACAGTCCAGCAAGGGAGAATTCATTTTATTTAGAGCCAGTTGTGGGCTCTCCTATGTATAATGTGGAGCTCTGAAGAATGGTGACAGCTTCCGGCACTTTCAGCCTTGCTGGCAGTTTCTGAAGGGTGGGGCTTAGAGGTGACATTCCTGCTGTGCAGTGCTGTGACTAGGATAGTCCTATCTGCTCCAACTGGGCTTGGGCTGAGCTAGTCGGTTATTTATTAACGTGAAGCCTGCCGTTTTCTGGAAAGCACAGGCGACTTTGAGGTTGGAGAGCCCTCTCCAGTAAACACTGTGTTCCCTGTAGTGGTAAGGGGCCCATTGCGAAATCGCATTCCCCAGAGCCCCACTCTGCACGGCGCTGCTGGGCTGAGTGGCTTTTTTGGGTGGGAGCACACAGCCACCAAGTCAGCCCTCTGTGCATTTATCCACTCCTTTTTCACCCGGGGGGAGGACTGGGCTGGGAACAAGCTGACTGCTGGGGTGTTTTAACCACCGAGAGATCCTCTGCAAGGTGGAGAGGACCATCCCTGGGTGGCAGAAGGTAATGTCTCTCGGTTCCAAGTTGCATCATAAAGGATTGTGCTTTCCAACCATGAAGCTGAACCAGGAGCCAGAAGCCACAAAACTGGGAACTTGGCCAAGCAGGGATGGATGGGAAGGCCGCCTCTACCATCCTCTTTTGAAACTCTTCTATGGAGTCGTCACTTTTTTTCTGTTCTCTAGATCCTCACTTAAACTCATGGTGCCTAGTGTCCTCAAGACTCTGCCAATGGCTTTTTGGGTAAGTTCACTTCATTTGAGAGGTGCTGGAGGCTCATAGGAATGCTGAACCTTGGGGCCTCACCTGTCTCTAATGGACTATTATATATTATATTATAAAGGGTTAGAGCAATGCACTTTGTTAAAGGGTTTTCCAGGGTTGCAGAGTTCATGATTTAACCCACCTGCCAAGTAGCTCCAGCATCTGACAGCTGTTTTATATAACATGTGTTTTATATCATAGCTGCCTCTTATGTTCCTATATTGTCAGTGGACTTGGCAGGAGGCTCTCCGTAAAAGGCTTTCGTAGTGAATATGTATGGTATTGTCTCCCAGAATAGCTCTTCTCTTTGGGGAAATGCCTGCTTTCAACCATTAGGACTATTGGTTCATAGTGCACCTATGTCTTTGACAGAGGAAAGGCATATGAACCGAGGTGAACCAATAGTAGGACTCCATTGCTTTGTTCACAAAGATTGTTTCAGGGATGGTCATGAGACATTGGCCAAACTACTTGGAATTCTGGGGCAGGACATTTCATACTGTAGCAAATGGAAGAGCGTCCTTTCCTGTCTAATTACTAAGCTGTAAGAATTTGAACCTGAACCTTATGGCACCGGTGTCCCTTGCTACATAAGCTTGTGTGAATAAAGCCCACACAAGAAAAGTAGAATGTAGAGAAAAGTTATAGCAACACCAAGAGAGAGATCTATGGGAGCCTTTTAGGTTTTTTTATCCTGATCTCCCAACACTAGGATGAACAGACATCTTAGTTTGCCTAAGGTAGTGCCAGTTTCCACCTGCTGTTCCAGCTTAATCATCACCAGCTCCCTCTTTCAGCCTCAGAAGTATTCCAGGCGGATGATAAGTTATATAATTACTGTTCCTTTTTCAATGTGGTTAAATAAAGCAATAAAGTCTTCTCTTCCCATCTTTGGTTAGTTCAAGCTGGTTTTCTGTCACTTTCAGCCAAAAATTGCAAAGAGCTACTCTACCACTGCCTTTTAAATTAATCAGGAGAACATTCCACAGCACAGCTCCTAAATCTGATTGCTTCCACTTGCCTGCACTCTTGGGCAGATACCTGATTCTATTTCTGGTACTTGGTTTCCACTTGCTCTGTGGAATTGACACCTTGGGCTTTTCCGAGATTACCCAATGATGATCTTCAGTCCCCTTATTCCACACTTCACCAAAGGTCAGCATAGCCAACAGATTTCATCAGAAGGTTCTGGGACCAAGCTAGAGAAGACAAGGGCCAGGGTCAGCCTGCGGGGCCATCTGGGGTAACGAACTTCAACTATGTTCCCCCGTTCTTGTGTTGTTCTGCTCAAAACTCAAAGTCCTAGGAAAGAATGTTGATTGAGCTTGGATTTGGGACTCATTCCTTCACTAGGAGAGGTTAGGGTAATAGACATGGTATAACTGTACAAAATGAGGGAGAGGCAATTCACCACCACTCCCCAAACACGGGTGTTGTTAGCAAAATAAATAAATAAATAAATAAATAAATAAATAAATAAATAAATAAATAAATAAGAATGGGTGCCAGGAGACCAAAAACATATTCAATGATGTATATGAAATAATGCTATTCGGTAGTTTGGCCAGCTATTTGTATGTCTGTATCAGTGAGAGCTGCATGAGCTCTTAAAATGTATGTATCTGGTTTTCAGAACAATTGGAGATGAGGTGGTTGATCTTTCTGGAGAAACCATGAACCCCAAATCTGACCTAAGTGCTAATGAAGCTAGTCTTTATATAGTGTGCATTTCTATATCCCGTGATTATGACACAGAAGTTTTGCCTGGTATTTGTAGGGATTTTTTGGGGGGGGTAGGGGGTATTCCTGCTGTACCCATTCCCTTGTCTCAAGTCCACATTGCTGGGTCCTGTCCATCAGTGATGTCCCCTTGGGAACATCACATTAAAGCCAGCTTCCAACACCCTCCTATGATTTGGACTCCAGCTTGAGACCCTCTTCCTGATTTCATCACCCTTCCCCTCTGCCTTTGCCCCCTCTTTTGACCTTGTAACTGGTTTTCTGACTTATGGCACATCTCATCATTCTGAACTCAGCACTGCCTCTTCAGCTTTACACTTTGGTTTTCTCTTTTCCCACCATCCTTCACCTATAAAACCCCATGGCTAACACACAGCATTCAATCTAGTTTGGCTCCTGAGATCTTGTATCTTATCACTGACTCTTGCAGGAGGCATCTCCACTTGTTCATCCCAAACTGGTGAAGTTGTTATAAGGATTGAACAAAACAAATGTCGTGGAAATGGCTGGTGCTGATAATTATTCATTTCACTTTTTGTGCATTTTTCACATTCTACAGGGTAACTGCCCAAGTTAGGATATTAAAATAGTACCCTGGTACTCTTCTTAATTCATATGTTTGAAGACCAATCATTGAGTTATATGCTAGGGGTTGTGGAGTACACCAAGGTGAGTCGACTACAGTCTCCAATGTTAAGACAAGCAACTATAGAAATAGAGTTTATATGAAGCACACAACTAATTATAAAGACACAGAGATAAGTCTGTTTGCGTTCTGTGATTTAATTTAGCTGGGGATGATTCACAAAGATGTTACCGAGCTGATGTAGAATAGAAGGAAACTCTGAATGGCGCTGCCCATAACAAAGGATCTTGTGCTCTCTTTCTGGCTTTAGCTTTGCCTCCTAATGCATTTTTGCCTTGTCTAGACTATGAGTTTGGCTCCATTCCCTATTTCAGGTCCTACAACAGCAGTATATCTTTCTGTTGCCTGGGTGCTTACCTTTGGCTCTGTTTCCTGTTTGTCATCTTATACGGACTCACCAAGAGCTAGAACCTCTCCACATGGCTTCTCCCTTGCCTACATGGTTTTGCACCCACACTCATGTTTATGCGTGCCCCATCCCAACCAGCATCCCAGAGACAGGGCTCAACATTCAGTAAGTGCTGGAAGAGGCTGCGAGAAGTTGATAAGGAGATATAACAGATTTTGAGTCAAAATGGGGAAGGAAAGAGTAAGAGAGAGGGCAAGTCAGTTGGTGGTTAAGGGAACAAAAGTTGAAGAGGGTCAAAAGGAAATAGCCTTGCCCTATAACGAAGCCAGCGTAAATTTTTTAAAAGGAAGCTGTACTTGAACTTAGCCTACAGCGTAGACATGAACAGTAAAGAAACTTTTCACCAAGAAAGGAGAGTATTGAATGAGAAGCTGTGTGAGCACCATTTTGAGTTGTTGCAGGGGCATTTCCTTTGGGGTGGCAGGGGGAGAAATGGAGGGAGACTCCAGCAGGCAAATATGAGAGGCCGTCTCTGTTCATCATGCCAGGGTAGACTCCGCCTTCACAGAAACTGTCTGATTGTCTGACCCCACCAGACTTGCCAGGCACACCAATGCATGCTTTGTTTCTGGACTTGCTCTTTTTCATAGTAAGAGGTTGACATCATCCAAAGGCATCCACAATGTTGTTGATGTGACCAGAAGCCACTTTCAAGGAGTAAGAAGAGGGTACTTCATCGTGTGGCTGAACATGGCCGAAGAGGGATGGATGTGTGCTTTCTGTTCCAGCTTCACGTAGCTGGGAGCTGACGTCGGGACGACCCCTAATAATTATCTGCATTCTTTTATGCAACCATAAATACACATAGCTGTTGAGCTTTACTTGTTCTGGGCACTAACGATCTTGGATTATTAACAGCCACTTTCTCTACTGAAAAACAAACGAACAAACAAAAACTCTGCCATAGTCAGCAACTTAGCAAGTATATGGAGGTTGCCTTCAAGAGCCAGATGACATGTGCACACTTCTAAGTGAAAATTCTGACACACTCTTCTTAACTTCTGGTTCATGGAAGAAAAACAAAACCTGTGCAAGGATGAAGGATCTGTCAGGAATTAATATACCAGTAACTCTCACATCCTGCATTCAGATGAATGCTCCTTTTCCTTCACGTGTGTGTGTGTGTGTGTGTGTGTGTGTGTGTGTACACGCACGTGTATGCATGCATGTATGTGTGAATGTCAAGTCCAGCTGTATCACAGAGCCCTGGTTTTTTGTTCTGCAGGATGGAGATTGTAGGGAGGGTAGATCAAAAGTTAAGTGGAGTTGATGAAACGTGAGATGCATTAGAAAGTGGTTACTTGCATTTGGAAGTGGTTACTTGGGATAATGTGCATAAAGTAAACAATAATGTATATAACACACTTAGTATTGTGTGGCACATAAGGGATATTTAGTAATTATCACCATTATCATTGAGAAACTCTTTCTAGAAGCCTAGAGTCCTGGGGGACTTGCCTTGATTCCTTTTATAGTGGGTCTGTGTCCTTCTAAAAGAAGGAGGTCTCTGCCTCTCCTCTGTCCTTGCTGTACCTCCTCTCTAAGCTCCAGAGAGATGCCACATTGAAGGTCTCCTGTGCTCCAGCAGATGTCAGTCGGGCCTTATTGGAAAGCCCAGGGAAACCTGAGACAAACACAGCAGGCTTCCAGGAATCCCGGCAGGGTGGAGTGTCTTTCTCAGGCCATCTAGGAAAGGAGGCAGGAAGGAGAAGTCATCAGTAAGGCTTCTATTCTCGGCTCACTTCCATCTCAGGAAAGTACATTATAACTTTGAAGAGTTTTTACAAACACATACTTGTATATATAACAAACATTAATTGAGAGATTGCTGTGTGCTGGGTACCTAATTAGGTCCTGGAGATACAAGATTCACTGAGGTAGTTCCTATCCTCTAGGACTCCCAGGCTTGCAAGTAACATTTTGGTTGCCCACCTGTAGTGATGAGCACTTAACCTGGCAACAGGAGGTATCTATAGTATGCGTTAAGTGAATGAAATGAAATGCATACATGAAAACAGAAGTGTCTGGGTGTTTTCTTCCAGAAGAGCATCTAAGAAGGAAGCTGGAGAAATAGGAACTATATCCCTATTTGTGCCTATTTTGGAGCAAGAGAAACCCTAAGAATGAACCAAAAGATAAGTAGTGACGTTGAGAAGACAGAGGAAAGCAGGGGGCCTCCCCGATGCCTGTGGGAGGAAAGCAAGGATGTAATGGCAGCCACCAGGGAAGAGGAACGAACCCTGGGTCATCACTGCTCAGAAGGGCGCCAGCTGTAGTCCCCCATGGCAACATCCAGAAAGTAGAGTGGCATCAAGGAGCACGTTCTGTCTCTAGATGGTTGTCAGCCACCACCTGCATGTGTGATCTTGTGCTTCTGGGCAAACGGGGTGGGCATAGGAGGCAGGTCCCAGTCAGAGTGACTGGGTTCCAGTTCTGGCCCCACCACTTGGCCTGTATGTGACCTTGTGCTGTCTACTTGACTTCGCTAGAGAGCTGAGTTCCTTGCCTATAAAATGAGGATTTTACTAGAACCTACCTCATGAAGTCGTGTAAGGATTAAATGAGATCGTCCACAGAAAACACTTACTAGAGTAGTTGGCATATAATTAGACTATAATAAATATTAGCTATTATTACCATCAGTTTTCCTAAGACTGTTTCTCCATCCATAAAATGACAGCGTGAACCAGCAAATTTACAAGGTCTCCTATAGATAAAAGAAATGGCTCTGATTTCAATATTTTGTTTCCATTTATGTAATAAGATGGGAGTGGGTGGTTTTCGGGCGAGTCAGTTCTCTCAGGAAGAAGGAAGAAGGGCTTGAATGAGTAGAGAAGTAAATGAGAGGATTATCATGTGCTTGTGATAAGAAAAGCGTGTATTTTAAAAGTAACATGCTATACTACCTCCTCCCATTCCACGTTAGGCAAAGAAAGCAATTCTTCACATTTGAAACAGTTTTTCACATCTGATGTAGCTCAGACTGGCTAAACAAAAATCTCAAAAAAAAAAAAAGGGTTCTTTGTGTAACAAAGATGGGCTGGTCTGACGTTCACAGACGCCAATCTTTCTTAGAGCTCACAGCCCTTGTTGACCTTCGTTTTAGCTGTTAAAAAACCAGACATGGCAGTCCCCCTGCTTTTAATAATTAACTAACCTTCATGTCCCCGTGTCACATGGTCTGTGTCACACTTCTTCAGCTTTCAGGGTGGCAGAAACATCCAGATCTTTAAAATCTGGGCTCATCTCACAGTTTTGGCTACACTCACATACATTTTCAAAGTTGAGGTAACAGAACATATATCCTTCCTCTCTCGTCCTCACTGTGCTATGCCCCCCACGTCTATCCCATCCACTCCAACTGGACCTCAGGAGGTGTCACCAGCCACCTATTCTGAATCAGCCTTTATGGACCCAGGAATTTCAGACTTCAGGCAGAAACAAGTTTAATATTTAACCCCAAGGGAGCAAAGGGCATTTAGAATGAGATATGGAGTCCCAGGACGCAGAGACAGAAAGTCAGATAGGCAGACTGACAGGGAAAGGAAAAGCGTCATCAAATCCCAGAAGGAAGCCAAGCTCTTTACAAAGCACTCCTTTATTTTGTATAGTACATTCTTCAGATGTACAAGGTAAGCAGCTGTCTGTGCCTGCACTCTCTGTCCACAGAAAGCTTGTGCTAACAGATGCACAGGGTGGCGGTTTGCTCACATACTTCCAGCATGAATCTCCTAAACCGCTAGACTTAGAAAGCTGCCCACAAAAGACAAATGGAATGATACCTCAATTAATTTGTATTCAGGAAAGAGGCTTCTTGACAATCAAGATTAAGTCTCCAATTTACCCTGAGAATCACTGTTTGCCATGGGAAGTTAAGCACAACAATTGATAACTTTTATTGCTTTCTTAACAGGCTGCAAAATTGCCTGAAGTCCTATCAGGTAGTAACTAGACAATATGATGCAGTTTTGTAAAATTATTTTACATGAAATTTCGAGTTATAAAGATTATGGTCGGTAACTTATTTACATATAATTTTCAATTTCAAAAGCGAGGTAGTTGAATAAGGATCAAATGCAAAATTATCTTTGCTCTCTCCCAGCTTACAGCCACACACCCAGAGGAATATTTTATACCAACCTGTGAAGCTCCTTGCTTCTTGGTACCTAAGGAATATAGCAAAAGTGACAGCATGGGTGAATTCATTTAATGTACTGAACTGAATATTGTTGATCATATATATTTTCTAACCCTTCTACTGCCTACTCCATGACAATTCAAACAACTAAAACATATACTGTCAGTGATGAAGATATATATGTATAGATAATCTTAGGGATTAGTGTGGGTCTTTCAAGATGACAGAAATAGTGTGGTATAGTGACAATGATAATAATTGCTCTCAATAGTAATTTTTGGAGCACTTACTATGTGCCAGGTATTTAGACCTTTACATGAATTAACTCATTAATCTTTATAAGAGCTGTGTGAGATTATAATACCATTGAAAAATGAGAAAATCAAGGCACAGAAAGACGTGCCCAAATTTTTGAGGTCTGGGTTCCAGTTCTAGGTATACATTAGCTGGTGTGAGTTTGAGGGCAAGTCATAACTTCCCCAGAGTGCATTTTTTTTTTCTGTTTAGTGGACATTAAAACAAGGAAAACATCCTATTATTGATCATTTATTATGGGTCAGACACAAGGATAAGCATTTTACATGCATTATCTCATTTAATCCTTACAGTAGTCAAAACGAGGGAGTTACTATCAATATTACCCTCATTTTATAGATAAGGGAACTGACGCCTAGAGAGATTGAGTTACTGGATGTATTCCCAAGTGCTAGCGCGGGAATCTGACTCCCGGGCTGTACGTCTCCAGAGCCCGTGCTCTTAACCTCTGTGACCTTTCCAGCCTCAGTACCTTTAGGCTTGTTGTTTCCTCTGCCTGTAATATTCTTCTTCCAGATTTCTCTAAAGCTGGCTCAATCCCATTCTTTAGGCATTAAGGCATCTGGCTTGCAGAGGATTTTTGCTCAGGACTCTCAGCACTGCATAATTCCAGGGGGCGCTGTTCACATAGACTGTAACTTGAATGGCGCCTCCCAGGAATTGAGTAATACGGCAGCTCCGTTTTCACTGACTACCTCCTGGTCATTCTCTATCACCCCATGTGGTTTCATTTACTTCTTAGCACTTATCCCTATCTAAAATGAACTGTTTTATGTGTCGGTTTTTCCCAAGGATTGTAAACTTCGGAAGGACAGGGACCTATCTTATTGACTGCTGTTTGCCAAAGATTTAGTGGCAGGCCCTTTGTGTTTTGGATGCTGTTGAATAGGTTATACTGACTTGCCTCATCGAAACCACAGAGTTGTTGTAGGATCAAGTTTCATGACATTCTGGGCACATCATGAAGACACTGATGTAGTAGGTTAGGAATATAAACTACTTTGTACATTTTTTTGTACTTTAAGTTTTATGAGCTTTGCAGCCGATTAGGACTATTGGGCCCCCGACCAAATAGACATTTATTTGACAAAAATTAAGAAGTCTCAGAATATCAAGTGTTGGAGAAGATATTGATCAACGTATATCACTTTAATATTTCAGATGGGAGTGTACCTTGGTTCAACCAGTTTTGAAATTTTGTAGATATGACCTTGTAAAATTAGCATGCACGTTTCCCTTGTAAGGTTAGCCAGTTTCCTAAGTGGATGCCAGTGAGAAACTCCTCCACTTGTTCCCAGGAGATAGTACAAGAATGTTCACTGTCACCCCATTTAAGGCAATGACAACAATGGAAACAACCCAAATGCCAAGATCAAGAAAACAGACAATGTGTGCTCTAGAAATGTATGAAGACTTGCAAAATGAATTAATTAAAATTACACACAAAAATCTAGAAGAATTTTAGTAATATAATCCTGAATGAAAGCAAGCTAGTCCCAGACTACTATATAAAACTTGATACTCTTTTAATGTTCATGAAAAAAAAATCCCTAAATAATTATTAAGAACAAAAAGAACAATAGACTGGTTCCAACTCAACATTTGCCAGTATGGTTACCTTGGGTAAGGGAAAGTGGGGGAAGGATCGGGAAGGATTGGGAAGGAGAATACAGTTAAATATAAGTGCTGCCAAGGGTTCTGGTCCTTGGGTTGGATGGTGGTTTTTGGCAATCAACCACCTGCTTCAACACCATTATTTCACATTCTTCCCTCTACATAGAGAGAAGATTTGTAAGATAGACTCAAAGGTGACTAAGGGTGAGCTGGATTCAGGGTCATGTCTATTCAGTTGTGTATTTCCAGGGCCTATGTGCAGTGTCCAGCCAAACACAAATCCTCAGTGAGGTTTCTTGAATAAATGAGTGAATAAATGAATAAATGAGAAAAAAAATGTAAAGTTCTTTTGGTTACTATTTGGTTAATACAAATAAGCAGTCACCCTCATACTTCATCCTGCTCCCTACACATGCTGGATTATGTAAACAATTTCCTAATCAGCTGAAAATAAAAATACTACCATGCTCCCAGAGTAAACAACCACATAGCATTTTCCATAGAGACTATTCCACTCATCAGTACTGGGTTGTGTAGGGAGAAAATGATTCCAACTCAAATACAGTACAGGAAAAGCTTTTTAATGCACTTTTTTTTTTTCCAGGCAAAAGAGCTTCAGAAAACATCCATCATCAAGTAGTTTTACAAATGGCACTTTTGGCTACACTAGAGAATTAGAGATGAATCCCGTGTGTTTTCTCTGATAGGTTAGTAGTAGATCAGCTTTATAATGCAACCCTTTCTTTGGATAAAAAATAGCTAATTTGTTCTAAAAGACAGGAAAAGCTGAAACCTTAAAGTCATTTAAAAAAAATTAACATTTATTTCATGCTAATCTATCTATTTTCATCTCATAATTTTAGCATTATGCTATAATTTTGAAGAAAGGGGGCACATAAATTTCAATGTAATTTTAAAATAAACATATATATTAAGTACATATATTAGTGCATTTGATAATACCATGTGTTAACTTTGATGATGATCTTCATTTTGGTACACTGCAGATTTGCCCTTTTGGTATTAAACTGAGGAAAAGCATACCTGAAATTCTGCCTTAAATGAATAACACCATGTTCAATGATACCAGTAGACTCTAACCAATTAGCAAAACTGAAAAGAGTTATTTTGATCATTTATAATCAAAATGAAACAGGGTTAATACTCAATATGAGAGGATAGTTAATGTCATTAGTTTAAGATAGTTCTTGAAAGTAGATTATTATTTTCACAGCATATCTGAAAGGAATGAGTATATGAAAATGCGAGACTCCATTTGGAACTGAAAGCAATGATTTTTAAATTATTAATTGCTACCACTCCAACGCATTCACCTTTTATAAGGTAGTGAGTGTGAAATTGATCACATCTAATCTACTCAGACATGGAAATTGTCTTCATGTTACCCATCATTTCTTAACTAGTCCCCTTATTGGTTTACACAATTATTTAACAGAGTTTAATAATAAAACATCACACAATAGGATCAACCCAAATGGCAATTGCATTTTTCTCTCTACAGCAAAATTAACAAACATGGCTTTCAAATTTGCACTGATAGCATATACTGTGCTCATGAAGAAACAAAAACACTATTTCCGCCTCCCTCACAAAAACCTAAATATAACATTACACAACACCGAAAAAATTTTAAAAAGTGCTTTCTCTGGGAAGAAAGAAAGTCATTTCAGGGATTCTCAATGAGTGAAACCTCACATGTAATACACTGCCACATACAGACACACATATGAAATAAAAGCTCTTAGAAATACTGCTTACTGCTAATTTAGAATAATTCTTGGTTTACACTTAGGGATGGGTTTTCTAAATGTGAAAGCAGTTCAACTGCCAAAATATCACATAAAATACTTATTTTTTAATGATCTAACAACCCAAGTCCTGAGTCACTTAAAACATATACCCTTCACCTTCACAGGTACATGGTACCATTTGCATTTAAAAGTACCCCCAGGCCAAAGGCCTGTTTTTACCAACTTACCCTGCACTGCAGAAGTCTATACTGTAAAGGATATAGGATTGGGGGACAGGAGACTGGTGTTTGGCCCAGGCTCTGGACCTAACAAGCTTCATAAGTTGGGACATGTCACCTGGTGATTCCACACCTATTTCCTCATCAGCAGGATGCAAAGAATAAACTGTGCTCTCCGTGTCTCCATGTAGTACTTGCTATCTAGCTTTTCGCATTTTCTGATTTTGAAGTTTCCCTTAGGCACTGGGCTTTATTCACAACATTACATTTCTACCTAGCAGTTGGTCAGTAATTTGCATCTGGATAGCTGAAGCCTTTCAATGACTAGGTGACTTCTGTGTCCTGTATTTAAAAAATAGCCAGTATCTACTCTTGATGGATTAAAAACGGCCATGAATTCTTTGCAGCTTTTCCAATCAAAAGGTAAAGGCTGTTTCCCTACCTCTTGATTCTGGGCTAGTTTTGTGACTTGCTTTGGCCACCAAAATGCTATGCAAGTGACACTGTGTGGCTTCCAAGCAAGTCCACAAAAGGTCATGTAGTTTCCATTCTCGCCCTCTTTGATCTCATGAGGCCTAATGAGGAAGCCCAGGCTAGCTATGGGGAAAGGCTACATGGAGTGTAACTGAGGCACCCCAGCCAACAGCCCCAGCCAACTACAAGATGTATGCATGGAGCCATCCAAGATCTGTCAGCCCCCAATCAACCTACACACTGACCACAAATGTTTGTGCGAACTCCACCACAAATATGGAGCAGTGGCTAGCCATCCCAGCAGAGCCAACCCATGGGATCATGAGTAAAGAAACTTTGTTATAAGCCACATTTGTGGGTTGTTCGCTGGATAGCCATGGATAGCTGACACACAACTCTGTATCAGGAACTGTGCTAGGTAAAGGGACTACCTGGGCAACAAGACAGGGTCCCTCTTCTGCAGATGATTAGAGTATAGCTAGGCAGAAAGACATGTAATGGGACAGGTAAATATCATCAGTGTTATAATTATAGGAGGTACATAAGTGTCCATAGGAATCTAGAGAAGAGGCGTCAATCCCAGAACTAGGGAGCTGACAAAGGTGTCTCAGAAGAGATAATATCTAAGGGCAGTTAATGAGATAGATGTTTCCAGGCAAAGAAGAAGGAAGGATATTCCAGGGAGGAGAAACTGCTTGCGCAAAGGCTGGAGGGAGCTAGATGGGACCCCTAGGGAATAATTAAAGCATTCACTTTAATTACAGTGTGAGGACGGCAAGGGTGAGATGGAGGTGTAGCTAAGGTGAAGCTCTCTTGACCTTCAGTAGAATTCTCTAGCATTTGGCCTTTAAACTGAGGGTGATGGGAGTCCCCTTGGTATTCTGTTGACCAAAGCCATCCATGACGCTCTCTGAATCAAAGAAAATTCACGGGTAAGAGGATGTGTGGAGTAAATAAAGCCAGACACTGCTCTGGCGCTTAAATTGGCGAAAGGGGCGTGATGTTATGCCAAGGTCTAAGACGTTGGGCATAGGATGTGAGTAAAATGTACTCGTACAAGCAGCAGGCAAGAAGATGTCAGTTCCTGGAAGGTGGTCCTTCTTCTTTTGTTTATTAATGGATACCTGGGGACAGAAGGCATTTAAGACTCATCTTTTAAAGATGTTATAAAACTTTTTTACAGTCCAATGGTAAGGACTCCCACTTACTAGCTGTGTGGCTTTGGGCGTAAGACTAACGTCTTTATGAATCAGTTTCCTAAGCTGTAAAAGGGTGATAATGATATTGACCATGTAGGTCAATAAGAATAAGCAGTGTATAATTTTAGCACAGCACCTGATACAGAGCAAGCCCTCCACAGAAGGTCTCTCAAGGCGGACAGGCTTCAGGGCAGGTGGGTAACATGGGCTTTAGTATTATTAAATAAACCCATGTTTGAATCCAGACTATATCACTTAGTAGTTCTTGCAGCTGTGTGAACTTAGAGATCATTATTAAACTTGCGCAGACTTAGTTTTCACAGCCAGAAGGTGAGGATGATAATACCAACCTTGCAGGGTTGTGATGAAGATTAAAAGAGATCATGTATGCTAAGTACTGCAGCACAGAGACTGGTATACAGTATAAATGCACATACAATAATATGTATGGAGACAGTAACATTTCTCAAATGTAGATTGACAGTATTACTCTTAGACATTCTATATTACTTCAAAATCCTATTCTCTGACTAAAGCTACAGATCAGAAAAGTTGGATTACCAGAAATATACATTTAGCACAGTATGTCAATTCCACCAGTACCAAAACATTATGATAACCTATCACAAAAAAATGGCTGAGGTACAACATTCCTATCTTATTTTGTTAATACATAATAAGAAAGTAACCTTGTCGCTCAGAATGCATTATATGAAATTAAGAAGAATTTAGCATTCCCTGACTCCGTAATTTGGCACTTTAAGGAGTTTCCTCTATACACCAAGCCCCCAAATGCATTCTCTTCTAGACCAAAAAAAAAAAGACACATGCATATAAACAACTGAGCTGAAAAGTTACACCACCACAAGCCGGTGCTATTGGTGAAAAGTAATCCCACCAAATAAGCAGCATGTCATATCCTTAGAAAATGTTACACTAGGAAGTTAGCAAAAATTCAGGCCAATAAGGCAATTCAGTTTCAAGTTTTCTCAAAGGTGGGTCAAGTTCTAGAACACTTCACTTAAAAAGCGATGACTTCAAAGTGAAATCTTGCCAGAGGCTGGATTTTGAATTCTCTATTTGAATTCTCTACTTCTCTGTTTTCACATTCAACACATTCAGCATTAATTCTAGAAAACTATGGTCGCTGACTGACAGCACAAAATGAATTTAGGCTCAGAAAGAGAAAACAAAGCAAACAATTTTAAGTAGTATCTCCGTAATTACCTATCCATATCATCCCAAAGTTTTTGTTTTTTAACTAATGCTATCATTGAAACATCAGTTAGAAGTTGATACTAAGGGTAAGAATTAAGAAAATGCGACTTTTTTATTGTTTTCGGGTACTTGAATGCTTTAGAACCTTCTTCAAAATGCTAATGAACAGGTACTAGTTCTATGAATGATGCCTTTGAAGCTCAGTGAAACCAACATCGCCTAATAAACAGCTCCAAGCTCATTTTGGTGAGAGTACAATCTAAAGTCTAAAAACTACTTTATTGACTCTGACGAAGGGGATTTTATCAATGTTGCTGTTTTGGCTAGAGAAGCATTTTAACAACTTTCTGCCAACTAAGATAAAAAACAAACAAAGAAACAAACAAACAAACAAACAAACAAAAACCAGTGGATGAGAACTACACTTAGAAATCAAGTAAGGCAATTCTACCAAGTAAGAAAATTCTGCTTCTCCCATTTTTTTTTTCTACACTGACATAAGTTGTTGTTTTTAAGATGTTTTATCCGGTTCTTCTATATTCCAACAGCGTATGAAACTCGAATTAAGATGTGCATGTACGAAGAAAAGATTTGGACGGAAGTCTTGTCGTTGCATTGCTTTGTGTTGTTTTGGCTTTGCTCATCCTCAGGTCACTCAAAGGGCGGCCCACCTGCTCAGCACTCTAACTCCTCCATGACTTCCATGACAATCGTCCGTGGGCCCGTCAGAATCAGATTGCTTACAGTTCGATAGTCTACATGCAACACGTTGAGCCCATTTACAGAGACGACAAACTGACAGACCTAAGGGAAAGACAAAGAAAAAGAATCTATTATAGCTCCTGGTTTTTCACAGACCTCTACAAAAGACACTGGGTAGTTCTAACAGGTGACAGCATTCTTAAAATGCCCAACAGTATGTACCTAGATGACAACTGCAATTCAGTAATTTCCAAGAAACTACACTTTTTCTGGAAGGCAACATAATGGAAAAAAGCATTTGTTGTCACATTTTACAAAACTGGATTTAAATCCTAACTCAGCAATTTACTAGTTTAAGCTAGGTATTTACATTTCTGAGCTTTATTTTCCTTAATTCTAAAATAAGGATGATTAATAATAATAACAACAATAATATCACCTCTAAGACTGTTGGAAGAATTAAATAAGGTAGAGTGTATAAATCTTCTACTGCAGTTCTCTGAACCTATGGGGTACTCAATACATTTTCATAGTCACAGTATTTATGGTTCTTATTATTCATTTAGATCCAATGTATAGGGAGACCCTATACATTATTAATAATGCCTCCTGTCACTTGTCAAAGTGTTCCAGTTGAGATGATAAATTCCACACATTGCCGTATTTTTCCATCTTTATGAAAAAGATGAGGCCTTTATGCTAATGTTTATGCTAATGTTTATGCTAAGTCGGTGTTAGAATTACAATAAGAAAAAAGGCATGGTTCAATAATGAGAGGCCACTATAGATGTGTCATAGGAACTTGAAACTGACCCAATCCTACTGCCCCAAATGGAAGCACTTCTCTTGAGGTTGTGGTAGCATCAGATGCTGGGTACTTTCCATTTAACTGACACAAATGAACAAATGATATATTGGCTGTGTGTCTGACGAGGTGGACATTCGATATGAGTGATTTGTTTATGTCACTCAAATAGAAAAATGGAGAGACACACAGATCTCCAGCTGTCAGTGATATGAGCAAAATACAATTTAAGAGAATATAAGTCTATACAGTGCCTGGCACATAGTAGGTACTTGTGGTAGGCTGATAATATCCCTAGCCCCTAAAGATGTCCATGCCCTAATCCCAAGAACCTGTGAATATGTTAGTTCACGTGGCAATGGAGAATTAAACTTGCAGATGGAATTGGGTTGCTAAGCAGCTGATTTTAACTTAGGGAGGTTATCCTGGGTTATACACGTGGGCCCAATGTCATGACAGGGGTCCTTATAAGAGGGAGGTAAAAAAGTCAAAGGAGATGTAACAACAGAAGCAAAAGGTTGGAGCGATACAAGGAAGGGGCCAGGTGCCAAGGAATACAAGTGGTGTCTAGAAGCTGAAAAAGGCAAGGAAATGGGCTCTGCCCTCAGAACCTGCAGAAGGAATGCAGACCTGCTGACACCTTGGCTTTAGACTTCTGACTCCAGAGTGAAGATAATCAATTTGCATTGTTCTAAACCAGCAAGTTTGTGTTGATGTGTTACAGCAGTCATAGGAAACCAGTGGGCTCAACAGATATTCATTGTTGAACAAGCTGAATGAGCACATGTATGAAGCCAAAAAGCACAATCGGGATTGAGCCTGAAGGGTGTATTGCTTCTCATCAAGTATCCCTTCTTCACTTACTGGGAAAATAAGAAAATAAAAAGGAGGAAAAAAAAAAGAAGACAAAAGCCAAGAGGGGAGACAAAGTGGGGAGAAGGGAGGGAAAGGAGATAGTTGGATTGAGATTTTAATGTTAAATTTTCCTAACTTTTAAATGTTGGTCAATTAAACAAACACTATATGGGCGAGAGAGAGTACAATTCTGGTTGAGGCCAAATGCTAAAGGTGATCCTTGAGGGATGCAGAAACTCATCTCATCTTCAGGAGTCTGTGAAGGGTGAGCTGGAGTGTCTCACATAGCTTAATGTCTCCCATATCTGTTGTTCTGTTGTCTCATCATCATAGTTCTTTAAGTACAACGCCTGAGTAATTCATGTGCACACTTGCTCCCAATTATTAATTGATTAGCTAATTAATTAGTTAGTTAATCAACTCAAGGAATGTGAAAATACTACGCCACCTGAAAACCACTATTATTTCCCTTTGTTTTCTGAGTAATATCAATAGAAACTCAAACACTGTATTATTATAATATATAACATAAATAATATGTAATACATATAATATGTAAAATAAAATAAAATACTGTATTTTAAGTCTAAGAGTACTATACCTATTACTTAGCGAAACCAAAATTGAAAAGTATTAAAAAGGGAGCTGTGTGTATGTGGGAAAGATGTGAGATTTGGAATCTAATCATAGGGATTTCTGTCCTCATCACCTTTGCTCGATGATCTTAGTCAAGTCATTTGTCCTCCTCTATGTCTCAACAGCATCGTTTATAAAACAAAGTTATCCTCAAAGGTTTGAATTAGATAACGAATTGAAAACCTCTGCAAATATCAAGCCCTCATAGACCAATGCTGAGTTCTGTGAACTTCTGTGTCTTTAAAAATACTCACTTCCTTCCTGGTCACGTGCAAAACAAAATGGAAAGCGGACAAGTGGCAAGCAGATTGGTTCTTTACTCCATCAACCCTTGCTGTTGTCATAAGGCTCAATGGTTCCCACTCCCCAGCCTCCATTACTATGGCATCTTTGGGAGATAAGGACAGCATGTGATTACTGTTTCTCCTTTCCCATTTCCACAAATCTGTCCTCATGGATTCAGGGAACATTTTGTGCAGAATCAGCAGTTCTCAACCATGACCAAAGTCACACATAGTCCTAATTAAGGTCACTCTAGCAGCTCATAATCCATCCTGAAGCAAGCCACAAGTAATTTCCAGGACAATTTAGCACTAATTTAATGAAGACACTGGCTGGTGTTTTGTTTTTTTCTGCTCCAGCATACTCCTGAGACAAAGAATGAGAGGAATTCCACCCTCCTCCTGATCCAAAACATTAGTTCTAGACCTGGGTCCTCCTTTCTTCCACAGACTGGTGCCAAATGAGAGGGTGAAAGTTGCCAGGTAATCTCACACTCCGGCGCACCCTTCACAGGCTCCCAGAGACGAGATGTGTTTCTGCATCCCTCGTGGATCGCCTTCAGCATTTAGTCTCAACGAGAACTGTCCTCTCTCTCTGCCATGTAGCGTTTAATTGACCAATATTTAAAAGTTAGGAAATTTTAACATTAAAAATCTAGATTCTGGCCTCTCTGGAACAGTCTAGAAATCTAACAACACCAAGCCTGGATGGGCACTTGGCAGTGGCTGAGTAGGGGTGACCCCCTCTAGATGGGCACGCGTTCTCTCATTTCTTGTCACTTCCTGTATTTCTTGTATCTAGCTGACAGACAATTGTGTCTATGGTCCCTGATCAGGGGCCACTGGGAGGAAAGAGCTAAAGAGAGGGATGCTTGGTGCTTCCAGAGCTGCAGGACCCCAAATGTCCATCGACTAACTGAGGACAGGACAAACAAAATTTGGTAACTCCATAAAATGGAGTATTATTAGTCAACAATAAAGTGGAACCAACTACATGTTACAACCTGGATGTGCCTTGAAAATGTTATGCGAAGTGAAAGAAGCCAGTCACAATAGACCCCATATTGTATGAGTCCATTTATATGAAATGTCCAGAACAGACAAATCTACAGAGACTGACTGATGTATACTCTTTTTTAAAATAAGGCTGATTCAAGGTGACCGTAGGCCTAAAAACAATCTCAGCCCCTGCCTTCCCACATGCTTTCCAGAGCAGCAGAGAACAGGGGTGAGGTTAGAGCAAACGCACCATGAATCACTTGTATCCTATAACTTCTTACATGGGCTGCCCCCGGAGCACTCGTCTGAGAGTATTAAGACCATGTGAAGACCCTCTATCATAGGGTGATGGGGAAAAAAAGCTAAAACACCTTGTACCAGCGAGTGTGTGGAGAACTTAAATAAAATAAAGATTTAAATGGCTGAGTCCTTGCCTTCAGGGAGCTCACAATTTAATTTAGGAGGAGGAGTATCACAGGCAAGCTCCTTATCAAAGCAGCAGGAGACTTCTCAGTAAAATCTGTCATTTATTGAAAACCTATTCTTTTCTAAGCACCAATCCAGCTACTTCACCTACAGTATTTCAAATCCTCCTAACAACCATGGGGTCACATCTGTTGGGTTTGGGCCAAACAGCTGTCATCCTGCTGAAAGCAACTTGATACCATTTTTGCATATCACCTTTCTTCTGCTGTGGGCAACAGGGATGGAAATGTCAATCAAGGTGCCCACCCCTATCCATGGGGTCACGTGACCCATGTTTGGCCAATCAGACTCTCTCTCCTGGACCACCGAATCTGGAGCTGAGTAACTCAGGAGAGAAAGTTTATTTGCTCTGGTACTTAGCTCACCAGATTTGCCCTGGTTCGTCCTTTATCAGTAATAGCTGTTTTCTGTCATTAGCAATCCATCCCCAGTACAACCCTTATGAACAATCTGAATCTCAGAGAGGGTATTTGCTCAAGGTCACACAACCAAATGCCACAACTGGAATTTGAATTCATATAACTTCACAGCCCAACATAAATACTAATTTACAAAGTATGATATGCATATGTAATTTTCAAGAATACAGAAAATAGTAGGCAAATATTGTTTTCCCTTTGCTTCAGCTATTAATTAAACAGCCTGGGTCCACTCAAATATCTTGTGATGTTGATGTTTAGGTTCTTTCAACTTCATAAGAAGAATTTTACTTAGTTAAATTTGGGTTGCTTTTTGTGTCACTTAAAATTCTCAACAATATTTAAACTTAGACATTTATTTCAAATTGTTTTCATGAACGAGGAAAAAGAAAAAAAATGCCATTTTATCATGCTTATTTTCAAGGAATTATTTTTAGAGTCAGGCTGTTAGGAAAGACGTCATCTCTCCCTAAGTGGTCCCAACAACTGCTGTGGTTCCAGCAGTTCCAATGTCCTGTTACTAAAAATGTGCAAAATGATCTACAAATACAGGTAGAACTGTGTAACATATTCAGTTATAATGGACTTTGAATTACCATCCTCGGTACACTGTGTTCTGCAATAAACACACGTTACAAGTAACCACAGGAAGCACATAGCCTGGGGAAATTTTTTCTTCTATATTAAAAAGCAAATTCATGCAAACAGAACATGTGATGGCCCCCCAAACAGATGTACCTGACATTCTACCTGGGGTCAGGAGACTTAGATGCCACCCATAGGTGGTGAAAATTTAAGTGTCATTAAGATGCTTTTCTTCTGTTTTATCAGATGTTTTCAAATATTTGATTGCAATTCTCTCATTTCCCAGAAAAGAGATCAATCCCGAGCTCATCAGCTGCTCTGAACTCATCTCCTACCAGAAGGGTGGTACCTTAACTTCATAAAGAAGGGCTATGGAGGACATTATCCTTAATGAAAAGGAAGAACGTAGGTAGACATGTCTCTGAGCAAGGAGGAAGTGGGGAAAAGTCCTAAAAACCACAGTAGGTCTGGTAAGAGTTAACAGGAACAGGGAGGCAGGACTGAGCACATTTCAGGGTGTGATCAGGCTGGGATAAATACCTAGGCTGAACTCCAGCCTTCCTCCTGATAAGGAGCCAAACCGACTAAATAATCTGGCCTCTAATTTCTCCCTCTGCGCCAGTCCTGGCAGAAGTCTGACAACCCTCTGGACAGGCTGAGTGCCCATGGGATTGAGCAATTGCACACTGGTTTTCGTATGGCTGGAGTGCCATCACAAACATGCAATTGTTTCATCCAAAGTGGGGGTGAGGTTGGGGAGGAACACCACCTATGATTATGTAAGTGTCTTCTCACTGCTACGGAAACCTGTATTCATCAAGACACTTGCACCCCTGAAATAGCTACATTCGTGTGAATGATACTCTGGTCTGTCTGTCTGTCTGTCTGTCTCTCTCTCTCTGTCTCTCTCTCTCTCTCTCTTTTACACACACACACACACACACACACACACACACACACACACACACATCTTGAAAGAGAAAGAAAGCTTGGAGGTTAAGGTTGCTTCCCTGAAAATAACAAAACAATTAGCAAGGCAAAAGCCAAGACAGATAAAAGTTTCAGAGACAGGAAGAGTAAAAAACAAGAAAGACAGAAGCAGATAGATACAGAAAATAACCAGGAAGAGCTAGCTAATCAAATGACAGAGAAAGCAAAACCAAGATATTAAATGCAAGCTCATACTTAAATTCTTCATCAAATAGAACACCCAGATGCATTCTAGACCTCATCCTGATCAAGCTCCCACTAAAAGTAGAACGCTTTTCTACAAATCCCCACCAGACATCCAACCTCTCTTACTTGGGTGCTACTTATGCTAGCAAATGTAACAATTAGTGAGAAAGCCTTTGGGGGGGCCAGTTGCATGTTAGAAGTTCCAGCGTTGCATTCAGTCAACGTTATTTAAGCCATTTCCAACGTTCAACTGCTTACGTGAAAAGTGTACCCAAATATAAAACAGTGGCCCTCACACTGTAGCATCCATATGAGTCACTTTTGGGGGCTTATTGAATATGTGACTTCTCAGATCTCAACCAAGACTGCCAAGTCAGACTCTTTGGGGGTGGGTCCCAAGGTTTTGCATTTCCACTGAACATATCAGGTGATTTTGATGCAGTACTACTATGTTCAGCAACAGTGGTTCAAAGTATCCAACAGAATTGTTGCTACCAAAAGTTAATTTAAATGCGCAGCCCACACCTGTTGGTAGTATAATAAACATTTAAAGGAAACACTTTTTTTTTAAAAGATTTTATTGGGGAATTGGGGAACGGGAACAGCCAAGTTGTTGTCCTTCAATCTTAGTTGTGGAGGGTACAGCTATCTCATCTCCAAGTCCAGTCACCATCCGGCCACCCATCGGCAGCTTGTGGCCACTCAGCTCAAGGTGCCCTGTTCAGAGTTGCGGGTGGGCGTAGGCACCATCCCATGTGGGAGTCGAACCGGCAACCTTGTGTTAGGAGCATGTGCTCCCACCAGCTGAGCCATCCTGCCACGTGTTGGCAGCTCAGTGGCCCATGTGGGAATCGATCCAGTGACCCTGTTGCTCAGAGCTCGCACTCTTAACCAACTGAGCCACTTGGCTGGCCCCGAAAGCACTGTCTTTTTATGAATGATTTGTTACTTCTGCTAGCCATGCCTGTGACCACTTGTTTTTGTGTGTGTGTGTGTCATCACATAACTTCTTTTCCCCACAGCTTTACTGAGATATAATGAACATGTAACATTGTGTAAATCTAAGCTGTACAACCAGACCACTTCTTAAGCCACAACTTGTCAGTTAGAACAGGTGGAACTCTAATGGCTATGCATAATAGGAATGCCTCACATTTTCCCAAAGTTCTTTACATGCGTAATCTCACTTAAAATGCACAACATACCCTATGAGGCAGGTACTATTGTTATTATTCATTCCCATTTCACAACCAAGGGTCCAGATTCAGAGAAGTAACTGGAACTCCTATGCTTAACTCATAGGCTACCCTTCCTCTCAGTAAAAGGTAATCAGCTCCCTTAAAATTGACATTGATACCACATGAATCAACACCCACCCTCGTATCTAAGCACCTCATACACATGGAATGTTCAAAGAATATTGTGTTTGTTTTTTATCCTTCCGCCACCCTTAAAAATAGAATAATGCTCACTTGATCATCATTATCACAATCATCATCATCACCATCATCATCATCAGGAAAGAAAATGATGGGGAGTGGTAGGTAAGAGGGCATTTTTACTCTTTTACGATCTTTACATCTGGGCCAGCCCCGGCAGGGCTATATATCCACAATCTTATTATCCTCAGCCAGAGTTCAAATCGCCATGTCTCTTTATACCCTGGAGAAGCAGGAAGGTCCCTGTCACTGTAGGTGGCTCCTTTCTTCTGATGGAGTGGGGTGAACATTAGTGACTCCTGGGTGAAGATTTGAAAGATTCCAGGAAAGACATAATGCAAATGTGGGATGCACCATTGCCCTTGGTAACAATGCTGCATATAATTCCACCAGCAAACCCCAAACCATACCATTTGTCACGGTGCTCACATTACCTAATCTGTGCCTCTAACGAGCATTACCCATTCCACTCACTCATTTTCACTGTGCAATCTTTGCTTCACAATGGAAACAGGAGGGCAGAAGTGTCAGTGTGCCCATCTGTCTTCTGTGGGTGGGTGAGAATGTTGGTATCAGGTGATGAGCACACCAGGGGTGTTACCAGGCTCAATGCGAAGCACCTTTCACTTGCCTATAAAGTTTAGCTTATCCACAGCAAACACGGATTTCCTAAGAAGTTTTTATCTGGGGATTCTCTCCTTCCTTCCTGTCCTCCCCAGTGAGAGTTTCCCCAATGACAAAGTTAAGCAGAGTAATGGAGAAAGCGCCAGGAGGGACGTTCTAATCTCAGCTCTGCAGCCAGGGATCTGAGTCACTTTGAACACACTACTTGGCTTCTCCAAGCATTCATTCCTCATTTGATGAATTTGGCTGAACAAAAACTTATATTTATTAGGGACTTCAAAGTACCTATAGCTCTAAAATTCTATGCCAAAATACAAAAACAAAAGCAAGCAAACAAACAAACACTGTCTATTAACAACAACTTTAGTTTACTGGTTACTTCTGTGCCAAAACCCGGCCAAGAGTTTGCTTACATTAAATTTGCACAGGAGGGATTATTTTTAGTTATATAAACTGAAGTACAGAACCATGTAAATGAAAGAATATAAAATGAGAGTCTCTCTCATGCACTGTGTTTTAGGCATGTAAACAACAACAAAAGTCTTAAAGACCTATTATAAAGCTCTATTCCATTAAGACACTTAAGTAGTATTGGGCACTTCACTTATGACAAAGGCAGCACTGAAGAACACAGGGATGTGTTTTATAATGATAAAAGCTTCAATACATCAAGAAGATATAAAAATTGTAAACACATGAAGCCAACATATATACCTAACAATAACAACAACAAAAAAACAACCCTCAAAATCTATGAAGCAAAATTCACAGAATTCAAGTCAATAATAGTTGGAGACTATTCTGCTCCACTTTCCATAAAGGATAGAACAATTAGGCATAACTCATGTAACACATATGCATAATCTACGACCCAGCAATTCCACTCCCAGACATATGTCTAACATTATTACAACATGGTTGATTTCTAGAAATTTCAGAAGTAGACAACTAGTCTATGGTCTTAGAATTCCTGGGTTGTAGCTTCCCTAGTAGCTCATTTTGTAATATCTTGAGATGTGCATAAATAATTGGTATATTTTTTTATTGAGTGCAATAAAAATAGTTGTAACTCGCCTTTATAATGTGCTAGTTATGTGACTTTGGGTAAGTTATACATTCTCTGAGTTACAGTTCACTCATCTGTAAAATGGGGATTGAGTTTATTATGATGATCAAATCTGATTAAGTACTAAGCCCTGTGCTTAATACCAGTGAATGTTAAATACATATTGGCTTTTCTCTTCTATCTATCCCTTTTCCCTCACAATCTCTCTCCTTGAAACCACCCAGTGAATGCAGACCATTGAAAGAGAAACAACCATTGTATGGATCTATACCCAGCAAAGTCAGTTTGATTTCTGGTTTGGGAAACGGAAATAGATCTCAAGTTGGAGTTATCTATTGAGATCAAAAATCACAACAAAAAACAATATAGGGTGAGACAATACTAGAGACAATTTTTCCCAATCTAAGAGAACCCCGCAAAGATAGAGATTCCAAAAGCCACTATAACACATCAACATAATTGTACAGTCAACAGAGCAGAGGAGTTTGTTTAAGGACTCTCTGGTTCTGGCCATAAGATACTCACTTTAACACAGTTGCTTCAGAACTGAAGGAGTCGCACACCGTAACTAGACTCATGGGTGGCCCTTCACCAAAACATCAGACAAGAGACATAAGTCGAGTGAAGATGTGCTAATTACATCTATAACACGAACTCCTTACGTCTACAGAGTGCTTTGTGTTTACAAAACTGTCCACATCTGGCAAGGATACTACTGAGGCATTTTGGACAGTGCTCTGGTACATAAATTGTGAGTCTCTGTTTAGTGCATAACAGCCCTGATAGCAGAAAACTGTTCTTGAAAAAAAAAACAAGGAAGAAAGAAAGAAAGAAAATTTGCAGCTGTAGGTTCCGTGCCATAAATCTCTCTGCCAAATATGCAACTGGCTGGGGCACGACTGCTGTGGGAAGAGGCCAAGATCCAGCTCTCGGACAAACACAGGATTCTCTCTCCAGAGAATTAGCCTTCCTCTAAGCTGTATGCATGTGAAGCATGCTATATGGTGATGTGGTTCCCCAAAGAACAGACTGTGCAATGAGCCTTGAAGGAAAGCCAAGCATATGTAGAAGGACTTTCTTTCACAATCAAACAGCAGAAAGCAACCATAAAGAATTTGGGTTTCAAATTGAGACATTCAAAGCCCCTGCTCATTTCAAACAGAACCTGCCCGCCCAGCCCAAACGGACTAAAGGTCTGTTTTAGACCTAGGCTTGCCTTCGGTCCACTTGGCTCAGGTGGTGGTGGTGGGGCAGGTGGGGAGGGAGGCAACCAAGGTGAGAGGGTGGTGCACTTAAAGGAGGGGGAGATATGGAGAATGCTGGGTCAGGCCACAATACTTGGACTCCCAAGTTAGAAAGAAAACTTGCCTCTCTGGAGATTCTCTCTAGAGATGCGGATTAGGCTGAATGGAGGGTTTGTGGCTTACCCTGGTGGTTCACGTCACCTTCCCACAGACGGCTCATGGTTACACTAGGACCACCGCCAAGAATCTGCTTGTGCTAAGGACAGACAGCATGCTCTCGAACTGGTGGCTTCCCAAAGTTAACAAGAAATGTTCAGGCACTGAAGAGAAGCAAAATCTGCACATTATAACCACAAGATTCCATGGACTTTCTTCACTGCTGGAGGAAAGGAATCTGTCACCTGGGAGCCTTTATACCACAGGAGACATGCAAATTCTCGCTTCTACCCCTCCCCCCTACCCCCCATACAAAGTGGCTTGCACTGTGGATACAGGAATTTCCTTAGAATTCCCATAATGACACACTGGGGCTTCCAACAGCAAGAGACACATATCAACTCCCACAGGAGCTTGCAACTGGAAGGAGAGAGGCCCCAGAAGGTCTGACTTCCACCCTGACCCCAAATTCTTTCCTCCACAGGAATCTTTAACCCAATTAGCTGTTTGCCCTTAGAATGTTTACTGCTAGCATTGAACACCCATAAATTATTATGCTTTTTTTTCTAGATGATGCTAAAATGTGAAATTAATATGCCAAAGGTTTTAAAAGATAGATTATTCAGTGAGATGCAGTAGGCAAATAATGGCAGTATTTGTTTGCGCAAATGCAATGCACTCTCCGTATATTAACTGTAAGGGCAAGCTAAAGTCTCATTCTCCTTTTTCTCCCTCCAAAGTGGTACTGCTGCTCTGATCTGGGCTAAGAACAAAGTGTGTGTGTGTGTGTGTGTGTGCTACCACACTCTTTAGAGACACACAGGCCACCATCTCATCTGACAGTTTTGGTGGGAAAGGTAAACGGATTATAAATAGTACTGAGCATGGGTGTGATGAAACCCGGACTAAGCAACCTCAGGCATTATTTGCTAAGGCTAATGGAACCTGAGTGCCCCCAGGGGAGGGAGCCAAGCCTCTGGTTTCTGTTCTAGAACCCCTTGCTTATTCTACCAGTACTGACGCTACATTCAGTATCTCGGACCAAGTAATCTGGGAGCCAGGGAGAGGGGCTCCCAATCAGGCTACGCAGGACTGTCTCAGTTCAAGAACTTGTGCTGGAGGATCAAGAGCTTCACACTGAGTTGGGAGTAAAGCCTCTCACCTCGCACGGTCTAGCAATAAACACTGGCCCAGTATGTCATCTTCTGGAAAATGTCATCTTTAGGTGCCTCACACACCAGGCCCAGAGAACTGTATAGATTTGAAGATTGGGGTTCCCTCCAATACATCTATTCCTAGAGAAACACCTAACCTCTGGCAGTGTTGGTAACCTATTTTGCCAAGATTGGCCAGATGAAGAAATTGAGGACCAGAAAAATAAAATAATTTCAACACATTTGAAAGGCACCATGATATAATGATGAGACCAAAGGCTCTGGAGCCAGATGGAGCTGGGCTCGTTTGGCTCCTGACTCTGACGTTTAGTTGCACAAGCAGAGGCTATGACTCAAACTCTTTTAATCTGAACTGTAAAATATAACTAATATCCAGCTCATAGAGTTGTGACAAAGATTCGAGAAGATGACACCTATTAAGCAACTAGCACTGTGCCCAGCATGATGCTCAACAATCATTGGTCCCTTCGCCCTGTTATCCCTGTAGAACATTCCAGACATGACGTTACATTAAGTGGTCTGCCCTCTAGGCCAGCTCCCAACCCTGTGAATGTTTACTTCTAATGCCAAACCACTGGATTGTTAGCCAGGACCAAACTCCTCTGCTAAGTCTTTATGCAAAAAAGTGATTAATTTATAGGCTAACCCTGGAAAATTGACTTCCATCCTGAGCATTGAAAAATGCTTCCAGGAAAGTTTTCCAGACGGCCATATTTAGCCTGGTCATATTTCTTCGGTCTTTTATAAAGTAGCTGAAATAAGCCATCTTGCATACACAGCTCAAGTTTGCTAGAACTAGTTCTTTTTAGAAGTTTGGAGAAAAAAAGCCAGAGAACTCCTATCTTAAACACTTCATCCATTTTTTTGGGGTCCCTGCCCCAGGGAGCTAGTGGGAACAAGAAAGAGATAGTTTCTGCTTACAGGGACAACAGTGGGAGATTCTAGATAATGTAACATAATTCCATACGCAGTAGCATGTACAAGGTACAATACTCAAGGAAAGCTCTCTACCCCTTTTATGAGGGCACCCTCAGTTCTCCCTTACTGGATGGATCTCATATTCATTCTCCCCATCCCTTCCTTATACTTGTCTTAAGGACATTTTGTGGGCCAGATACCAGGAAGAACATGAATTAAAAAAAAAAAAAAAAGGTGGAACTTTGTGGTGACTAAGCCAGAACTACATGTCCTCGATTCACTTTCCCATGCAGTTTCAGGTTCAAGTTAACTACAAGAAGAAATTAGCATCCTGTCTCGAAGGTGGAAGTGAAGCAGTGACCATTACTCATGGCTGCCATGGTGAAACACAGTGAGAGGTCGACACAGAGCTGCCGTGGGGCAGTTCCAGCCTGTCCTGGCTTGGTACTGCTCGACTTCCTTGGTGCAGCTCGACCTCCGGTTCTTCTCCTTGAAGGACAGCCCTGATGACCAATAGTGGCTTCAAGCCCCTCCCTACCAGCCAATGAGATCACAGCCTTCTAAAGATTTCTTTCTGAGCTTTCATTACAGCTCCATTCTTGATCCTTTAGGGATGAAAACTAGGGTCACCCAACCAGGAATAAAGGTTTTGGGAACCATAAACAAGGGAGGCGCTTGCTGAGGGTCCATTCTTGATCCTTTAGGAATGAAAACAAGGGTCACCCAACCAGGAATAAAGGTTTTGGGAACCGTAAACAAGGGAGGCGCTTGCTGAGGGTCCAGAAGATATAAAATTAGTAGAACAAAGAAGTTATTAATACACATGCAGAGATGTTGATGGAGTACAGCTTGCTCTCACTTTCCTTTAAGGTGTGAGAGAAATGCAGAAGGGCTAATAGTTTCCAGCTCGTCCCAGCTCTCCCTGGCTGTGTCCTGCTCTTCCCCCCAACTGCCAGCCCCACTAACGAGAAGAAATCTCACGCCCACCACCAGACTCTCTAAAAAAAGTGTAAAAAAGGAACTAGTCATCCAGGCTTCACTCAGAGGATGAAAGAGCCAGAACTCAAGGTGTAGTGGTGGGAATCAAAAGGAGGCATAAAAATGGAAGCTCACTGCATACAGAGAGAGCGCTGACAGGTTTGAAGATGGAGGCTGAGGGTTAATTAGAGAAGCGACGTTAAGGCAACGATGAGGAAGGAATTGAAGGCCTCGTGCTGAGGAAATATCCTGGCACCAGCGCCCAGGATAAGACGGACTACTGGCCTGAGCTCTGAGAGAGCGGTGAGACGAGCCCACTGGGAGTCACTGACACAGCGCTGATGGGTGAAGCGGTGGGCACTGGGCATGGAATTCTTACTACACAATGAAACACCTAGTTATAGACAAACGTGTATTTTTTTCCAGCTATTTCTCTCTGTATCTATCCTATCGCCACATGATCAGAGGCCTCTGAAGAGAGTGACTTCGGAGACGCATAAGCCATGTTCCCACACACGGGCCGCAGCCCAGGATGCCGGCTGACCCAGCTCTGAGCACCCAATGGTACTCTGCCTCCCCTGAGCCAGCGAAGGCAGGAGACAGTTCTGCCACCTGTGGGCCTACAAAGTTATGGTGTGTGCCTGTCCTGAGGGCCCTGGCTCTGTGACGTGGACCTTGATCTCATCAAGCCCAGCTGTGGGTACGTGCAGGGGCCACCCCGCCTGCCCAGAACACAGTTTAGTCAGGGCACTGTGGTCCCGCTCTGGTAACCACAGCTGCTCACATGTGGCCATGACAAAGGAGGCTTTGTCCTCTGAGTTTCAGAGGGACTCTGTGGGCCCTCCTTGTACGGGTCACTGTCTGTCCCTCCCCTCTCCCCTCCCTACACACACACACACACAAACACACACCAGCACAAGGGCCCCACTGAAAACCTTGCTCTGTGACCGTTCCATCAGTCGGCACAGCTACTGCCACATCTGGCTGGCTACAGGACTAGGTAGGAAGAGGGAGCAAAAAGTAAACATTTTCTCCTCGGCACAGAAACATCCGTCTTTTAAAACTGAAGACTCAAAGTATATTTGAATTGATACAAAATTGACCTCCACCAGCCTTAAACTTTCCTTGGGAGAGTATGCAGTAAATTATTTTATTTTTTATTTTTATTTTTTTAAAAGTCTCCGCTGCTCAAAGGGAACAGAACACCATGGAACCTTCCCAGGGAACAGGCCGCGGCTGTGCCCTGGCAGCCCCACCATCCAGTGGGGTTGAGACCCCACCCTGACATCCCATCCCGCGGCATGGGACCTAGAACATGGAACAAGAACTGTGTTTTACGCTGGCCGGTAGGGGAAGTGAGTTTCTCGAGTGCCACGTGGCACAACTGTAAAGATTCCAAGCAGCTAGGATGAAAGCATGACAGCAACAGGGGCTCAAAGACGGCGTTACTGAGGTTTAGGGGCTGCTTCTCTGCTTGTTTCGCTCCATGCGAGTTTTCAAATTAACTGGAGCTAATCTGTTTCCAAATGTGCTTGTAACTGACACTCTGCAAGGAAATATTATACCTCAATACCCAACGTATCCTATCCAAATGCCTTCGTAATGTACTCATGTTTCAAAATCAAACTCTGGAACGCTGCCTTCCGTTTGAATCTGAGGCATGAAAATCCGCACAGCCTCTCATCCAACAACACGAAGGGATCCTGCAGCACTGAATGCATCTTTTAATGTCTGGGACGGAGGTCGGCACTCTTGGTGGCAGCGCGTTAAAACCTGGACGTTTCTGAAAAGCGCCCATGTCTGGGCTTCACCCCAGACCGACTAAGTCTGTATCTTTAGTATTTCTTAGGTGTTTCCCAGTGATTTTGAGGTACAGTAAAGGTTGAGCAACACTGGTCTGGGCCAATTCAAGGATCTTTGTGTTCTTGCATTTGCTTGTTTTAAACATGAGGATGTTCTGTAAGCTCAGCAATCCTAACGTGGAATTCATGGCACAGGAAGGGCTGGAATTCACTCTTCGCTGAGCCCTGAACAGCTTACTTGGGTCTTGATTTTCTCACATGTAAAATGGAGTTACTAGTATCTACTCACCTTTATTTCAGGAAGTTGTGAGAATACAATGATAAAAGTAACATTCTCTGAAATGCATCTTACAAAAGCAAGACATTATTATTATTATTAATTATTGTTAAAAACAGTTGAACATAATATATAAACTCAAACAGCCCAGGTCATATGAGCTACTGAAATGACTACGATGGTAGGAATGGGGTAGAGGAGGGATGGGAATAATAAAAATTGGATGCCCAATGGGCCAAGCGTTGAAGTTAATTTGTTACACATATCTCATTTATCAGCAGGGTCAGGAGTGATCAGATCCTAGTTCTGGTCATCTCACTTATCTCAGACTTTCATTTCACTTCTGTGGGCCTTATTTTCTTTACCTATGAAATGAGGAGGTGAGACTGGGAGATTCTTTTTTTTTTTAATTTTTAATTTTCTTTTCTTCTCTTTCAATTATATTGGAAGACTCTTATTTTGGGGTCCATGCATAAGTTTCAGATAATCCACAAACAGTATTAAACTGTGTGCAATCACACACACACACACACACACACACACACACACACACACACACACACACACAATGTTTTCTGGGACGACAGTCCATAGCTGTCACCGGACTCTCAAAGAAGCATATGACCATCAAATAATGTTAAGAATCAGCAAAATCTTTCCAGCTCTAAGTTTCTGATTATTGGTAGTGTAAATAACACTACCATTGGTGTTGGAATTTCAACAGATATTTATATATGGGTGAATTTCAAACATATTTCATTTATAAGTCTACCCAATGCCAGACGCTGGATAAGAGCCAAGAACAAAGGCTAGCCAATGATCATTAAACATTGTCAATGGCTTCCGCCACCTCCTAGAAGTCAAACTAGTTTGAAGGAGATGCCCAAAGACCCAGAGAAGTTCTATGGGCATCAGAGCATCTTTGGGCCCCTGCTAAACTGGAGGTCTTCAGCAGATCTTGCACTCTAGTTCCACAGTAGCATTGGTGAGAGAAGTACATTGGTGCATGGGGGCTGAAGGACAGACGGGGCTGAAAATAAAGTGTTAGGATAAAGAGAGACAAGTCTAAAGATTGTACTCAACCAGAGTAAGAATCTGAACCAGTGTCAGACAAAACAGAGAATAAGGGAAAAGCAGATACGAAAGCCCTGAGTGGAACAGCTGTCTGATGATACCCAGTACCAAATTTGCTGAAGGCTATCTATAACCACATCATCAGGATTTCCACTTGATATCATGACACATGAGGGCTCTTGCTTTGGGGCTTCCTGCCAATAGAAAACATTCATTCAGGAGCCCAGCTCCAATGCTGAGTCTCATATTACATCCTAGGGATCAACAGCTTTGGGCTGCTCAAATCCTTGGGATATAGAAAGTACAGAGACAAAGGTGTATTCTTTCTTGTTTCCAAAGCTTAGCCCTTTCACTTTTACACATTTTATGGATTTGAATTTCTTAATGTACAAGAATGCCATCTTTCAGTATTATGTTCTTTGAGGGCGAAGCAATACAAGAGAGCTAGTGCAGAATGGTCCCAAATGCATTGCTATGCTTCTGTCCACAGGACCATCTAAACTCGTGACATTAAGAGCATTTTTTGCCTACATCTTTCTTAATATAATCAGTACC
Source organism: Hipposideros armiger (assembly GCF_001890085.2). Lineage (NCBI taxonomy): Eukaryota > Metazoa > Chordata > Mammalia > Chiroptera > Hipposideridae > Hipposideros > Hipposideros armiger. The sequence continues at coordinate 361,131 of NW_017731415.1, forward strand.
ATACAATAATGGCTCCAAAGCACAGGACCTAGGGCCAGGCATATCTGAATTCATATACAAGTCTTAATGTTAGGCAAAATTCTTAACCCCTCCGAACCTCATTTTTTCCATCTGTAAAAATGGAGAAAATACCTATGCCCCAGGATGGTTATTATAAATCACAAAACAGATACTGTACCTAGCATGTACTATCACTCAACAAATACTGCTTTAATTTATCTTAGAACTATTCTCACTAGTTCTCCACTAAATCTTCTGAAAGGGTGGTGGGACATGTGCCCGAAAAATGTTAGATGGAAAAAAACTACCTTTTTATGCAAATATCTTTAGTGTTGTCTGCCTCTATATCTGACTGAAATAACATATGATATGAACATCCACTGAAATGCTCAAATTCTTTTAAAAAATAAAAACGAATACCAACTTTGTACCAGGCATGATGATAGGGATTTTCATGTGAATTATCTTGTACAATTATCTGTAGTACATTTTATATTTGTCCATCTGTCTTAGAATATAATGATGGGGCTTTCAGAATCAATTTCCAAGAGTTTAACATCTGAGAAACAGTTAAGGCTTGAATAAAAATAAATGGAATCCATTTACTGAGATTTAAAAAAAATTATTGAGCACCTATTAAATGTCAAGTGGTATGGTAGGTGCAAGAATAAAATTCCACTGGATACCTGTTACGCTAACAAGGTTTTTTTAGTCTAGTAAAGTAGAGACAGTGCTGAGACTAGAGTATCTACAGTCCCCAGCCACAGAAATTTACTGACTCAAACATTGATAGAGAATGCAGTAAAAAAAAAAAAAAAAGAAAAAAAAAAGAATTAGATACAATTCCTGCACTCATAGAACCTATGTCCTAAAGCGGTTAAAAGAAAATAAATACATATGTGTAAAAAAATAATAAATAAACAGGCAGGGAGGTACAAGAGAAATGAGGGGCTCTGGTAGATACTTAGGTTTGATTCATCTTACCTCATCCCAATCTCTCTTTCTCTTGCCCTATAAAAGTTGGAAAATGAAATATTCAAATGTGCAGCCCCCTTTGAAGTGACCATGCAACACAATTCCAGTCAATGAGATGGGAACAGAAATGCTAGGAAGGATTTTCATCCAACATCAGAAGGAGGAGACAGGTAAGGAGAGGTGTAGCCATGCTGTGAAAAGCCTTGAGAAGAGAATTCTAGGAGAAAGGAACAGCAAGTGCAAAAGCCCCACAGATAGGAAACAATCACCAGTCTGAGGAACTCATAGGTGGCCATGGAAGTGAGCAAAGGAAGAGAACAGCAAGGAGATCAGGTTTAAAAGACAGGTAGAGGGGTGGTCGGTTAGGTCAGTTGGTTAGAGCGTAGTGCCCATAACACCCAGGTTGCCGGTTCGATCCCCACATGGGCCACTGAGCTGCACCCTCCACAGCTAGATTGAAACAACTACTTGACTTGCAGCTGATGGGTCCTGGAAAAACACAGTTTCCCCAACTAAAAAAATTAAAACAAAACAAAACAAAACAAACAAAAAAACAGGTAGAGGTCATATCATGTGGAGCTGTGTAGGCCAGGAAAAGGATTTTAGAGTTTATCCTAAATGGAGATGTGAAACCAGTGAAGGATCCCCAGCAGAACAGTGGCAGAACCTGATTTCCCCTGGCTGCTTGGTAGGGCATGGATTATGAGGTTGCAAGAATAGCTGTGACAGGGCCGGCCGAGTGGCTCGTTGGTTAAGAGTTGGCTTGGGACGCCAGTTCTGAGCAGCAGGGCCGCTGGTTCAGATCCCACATGAGGGCCAGTGATGTGCGCCCTCTACAGATAAGATGGTGAACAACAGCTCGACCTGGAGCTGGGCTGCCGTGAGTCACTGGTGACGGCGTAGGCTGCAGTGGGTCTGCAGTGGGCTGCCATGAGCTATCATGAGTGGCCAGCAGTCAGTGTGAGTGGCCAGCAGCTGGCGTGAGCTGCCGTGAGCCTCCATGAACGGCTGTCCAGAGGCCGGCGACCGATCTGCCTCACCCCGGAAGAGCACAATGATAATACCAACATGGGCCAGTGAAGCAACGTCCTCCACAACTAGACTGAAGAACAAAAGGACAGCAGCTTGTCTGTTCCCCTCCCCCAATTCCCTAACACTGCTCCCTCCCCCAATTTCCCAATAATAAAAAAAAAAAACTTAAAAAAAAAAAAAGAATAGCTGTGAGACCAATTGGAGCCACCAGTAGTCCTAGTAAGAGATGACAGTGGTTTGGATTTGGGGAAATGAAGAAAAATAGATGCATTCAAGACACATTTTGGAAGTATCTTGAATTGAAGAGCGAAGAGAAAAGCAAACCTGACTTCTAGGTTTCTGGCCCAAACAACTGGGAGGATGGTGATGATATTTACTGAGATGGAAAAAACTGGAAGAGGAACAGGAATGTGCAAAACAAAGTATTCGATCAACTCAACACCCATAATTCCTGTTCTACTGATTGGCTCTGCCAAATGAATGTTTTCCCATTTTGCTTTCCATCATTTCGTTTTTTTCTCACAGGCTGCCTTCTGGAACCACAGCTGTAACTGCAATGTCAATAATATTTGATTTCACCTGGCAGAACAAAAATGGCGGGTGGAATTAAGAGACTGTAACTAAAGTCAAAACAACAGACTCGGCACATGACTTGATAGTCTTCATGGAATTCTGAAAAGGAATGAAATGTGCGAACCTACAAAAATGCGTATCTGAGTGGGCCGGCCGAGTGGCTCAGTTGGTTAAGCACTCACTCAAGAGTGTGAGCTCTGAACAACAGCAGTTCATGTCCCAGCCCGAGCTGAGCAGCCACTGAGCTGCCAACAGGTGGCCGGATGGCTCAGCTAAAAAAAACAAATAAAATAAAATACGAAAAATGCATATCTGAGACCCCAAGTCTTGTACCCAGTAATGTTCCTGCCCAATACATCACAGTTTATAATTAAATATTTGTGTGAACAATTATAATTCAATATTTGTGCGAAGCTCCAAGAGCGTGGGAATCTCGCTGGCTTTGCTCACACTGGGTTCCCATAGGGCACCATATGCAGTAGGTACTCAATAAGTATCTGTTGAAGGATAGCTGTACAGCTTTTTCTGGCCAATGACAGAAATTATTAGCTGTCCCTTTCTTTTTTATTAATAAAACCTCTCTTTTTTTTTTCCTGGACACATGGCGGTTATATTAATTTTCTAGAGCCACCCTAACAAATACCAAAAGCTGGGTGGCATAAAACAACAGAAATTCATTGTCTCATGGTTCTGGAGACTAGGAGTGGGAAATCAAGGTATCGGCAGGGCCATGCTCTCTCTGATGGCTCTAGGGGACAATCCTTCCTTGCGTCTCGTAGCTTCTTGTGTTTGCCGACCATCCTTGGCATTCCTTGGCTTGTAGATGCACCACTCCAGTCACATGGCCACCTGCTCCATGTATGTCTTCATATTGTCTTTCTTCTGTACATATCTTTCCTTGTTTCTAAATTCTTTCTTCTCCTTTTCTTAAGTACATGTCACATTAGATTAGGGTGTAGCCTAATGACCTCATCTTAACTTGATTACCTCAGTCAAGACCCTATTTCCAAATAAGGTCACAGCCTCAGGTACTGAGGATTAGGACTTCACTATATCTTTTTGGGGAAGACACAACTCCACCCACAACACTCACCTAGAATAAACTCAACATTTCCAGATTCCCTTGCACCTAAGTGTGGCCATGCGTGTTTAGGTTCTGGTCAATGAGACACAAACAGAAGTATTGTGTACAGCTTCCAGAAAGTATCTTTAAGGGAGGAATTGTGTCCTTCTGCTTTCTTTCTTCCTTTATGAGTGGCTGGAATGTCAACCTAATGGCTAGAGTTCCAGCAGCCATCCTAGACCATGACGTGACCTTGGGAATGGAAGCTGAACAAAGTAAAACTGCAGAATAGAAGATCAGGGACCACAGAGACACATCTCAGCCTTCTAGCATTTACATGACAAAGAAATACTAGTTTTAACCATTGTTTTGAAGAGTTTTATGGCACTCATAAAGGCACCTAATTATAGCTGATAATACGGTCCCAAATTGTGGACTCTTCTGTAAGTCACACACCAGTGGTAAGTCAAGACACTACTATATTTATCTTTACTTACCAACATACTTGGATTGGTCATGGATAGATCCAGGAGTATGGCTTTGGAAAGAGATATCCAGCCTTGGTTGGGACAGCTCTGAATTTATCCCAGGTATAGGTCAGTCTGGTGGTGGTGGGTGGGGAGGGCCCCTAACTTCATACCTGGTGGCATCTCCAGGGATCCGGCACAAAGAAAGCCAGTATGAGAGCCCACAGTGGATCAATTTAGGAGCAGCTCAGGACTATACCAAGACGTTTCTGAAACTTGCTCTGTCTTTGCTTTGTAAAAACATGACTTTATTCTAAAGTTGTGAATAAAAGTGTTTAGTTTCAACTCAGTGTTAAACGAGCTCAGCAATAAACAAAAACAAACCCACTGATATGAATGTAGCAGTCAGCAGGACTGGGACCTGATGTTAATGCCGATAATCGCTGATTTTAACATGCACATTTGAACAGCTCTTTGAAATTCGGTCATATCTTGTAATCAATGCACCTTCTATTTGATGAAATACGTTAGATGACACTCACTGAATGTCTACCACGTGACAGGCATGGGCTTGATACTTTGCACACATTTTCTTATTTATCCTCACAGTTATGCCACGAAGCAATTATCATTGCCATTTTAAGAGGAGAAACGGAGACTGAAAATGTCTAAGAAAATGACAGAATTGCGACAGCATACTACAATATGGCAGAAGCAAATGACATAGGCCCCACCCCCCAGGATATCCCATGTCAGCTCCTGTTTTGTTACTTTGTGTTACAAGTTTATAAATATAAGCTTCTTTAAGCAAGAATCATCCAGACCACTCCGAACAAAACAACGATTATAACAATCATATGATAAATGATACCTACAAACACGTATGGCATGTTTACTATGAGTCAGCTGCTGTGCTAGCACAGATTTCATTTCACTGGGACCACTCTAAGTGCCATGTTAAAGGTGAAGAATTTGGGGCTTGAAGTTTAGTAGTTATCCTGGGTCCTAAACAAGGGGTGAAGTTGGGACTCAAACATTTAGTATCTGAAAGCCTCGGTCATTATCATATGAGCCAATACCAGGCACAAACTGGAAACTCGAGTCCTCAGGGGATTGGCCACAAGAAAAAGGGGACGTGATGGGTCAGATGAAAGGAAGAAAAACGACTGGCCAGGAGAAGTCAGACATGATCCTGGGAGTGCTAGTAACAGGGTTACCAGATGAAATCAGTCAGAAAGGACCCTGAGTCCTCGGTCACCAGGCAGAGTGTGGCAGTGGCTTTCTAAATAAAAGTAGGAGCAGAAACATGGGGGAGATAGGAGGAGTGGGCAGAATTCTTGGGTCCCAAAGGCAATTTAGACTGGAAAGGTTGGAGCTCAGGGAACTCCAGAAAGATTTCCAGAATAAAAGAAATCCCCAGATGGATTCCACAAGCTGGATACAGCTGGACATCTTTTAGAGCTGCGCCTCGCGTATTCATAGTGTGAGGAAGACGCCCCATATGCCCTCATTCACCAGATGAGCAAAAGGTCCAGAGAATCGAAATCATTTGCCAAACATCACGGAGGCCTGAGGAGTGGAGCCAGGATTCTGTCTGAGTCTAAGATCCTAAACCAATTTCTGGTAACAGAAATCATAACAGTGGTTGCCTCTGGTGGGAGGGGAGTGACTGAAAAGCAGCAGGAGGGAACTTTCTAGAGTGCACCTCTGACTGGTAGGTCCATAGGTGTATTCATGCGTTTGACAAAATTTAACCAAACTGTGCACTTAAAAGCTGTGTATTTTGTTGTATGAAAATTATGACTCAATTTAAAACATAATTTTATAAAGTTCTCATGCTTTCCTCCCCTAACTCATGCATTCTTACTGGGGGTGGCTTAGCCCCCAAAGGGGAAAAAATTATCTCTTAAAATGTGAAAAAAAATCTTCCTCTTGTATGTATAAAGCATATATATATATATATATATATATATATATATATATATATACACATACATACACACACACAGTACATAAATAGGTATATAGTATATCTGTAGTACCCAAATCTCATGGCGAGGGATGAATGGGGAAAAAAATGTCTTAAAAAGACTTCTTAAGAGGCAAATTATAAAAAATCAGGTTGAGAAACAGTGCTGTAACTCATTGCTACACCTCATTATAAAATTCTCTTCACAGTACCGCCTAGTCGTGGCTTTCATTCTTATCTTCTACGGAAGCATGTTCCCTTCTGGGTTTCTTCTATATGGAATAAACTCTCTGTTCTGTGTGTGTGTGTGTGTGTGTGTGTGTGTACCTATACACACAAACACACTGCAACCATGTGCACACACATACACACACGTGCACAGAACACACACAAAGTGCTCAGATATGCTTAGGCTCAGCCAATTTCTATTCATTCTTTAGATATCAGCTCAAGTATTCTTTCCTCAGGGAAGTGCCCCCTTGTCATCCCTCCCACCATCCTACAAGAATTAGAAGCACTGGTCCCTTTCCTTCATAGCTCTTACCTCAGTTTAAATGCTGACTGAGAGAAGAAATGTGCAGAGTTGCCTGTCTTCTCGAGGGCTGTCCGGGTCTGACCTGCTAAGGAAGGGCTCAGAGCAGAAAAGGGACTGACCTGAGGCCCTAAGACGTGGCCTCTCATGCTGGCAGGGTCTCCCCCTTCCCCAGGCAGAATGGTCACCTGTCCCCTCCCAGTCATGACCAATGTGAGCAAAGAAACACCAACCCTACCAGTCTCTGTCGACCAAGACACAATTCCCTGGAGTGAGACATAGCACAATGCAAAAGACAACACCTTTTACCCCCACATATGACTTTCCTGAACTCAACTAAAAAAGAACTACTTTAAAAAAAAATCACAGAATGCATTTTTCTTTTTTTTTAAAATCTGTGTTGACCATCATCCGACAATTTGCTACTTTAGTACTCAAATGGTTTTGGCTAAATTAATTAGGAACTTCAGATGGTTTGCCCAACCTGGTCTCTCTTGGTAGGAAAAAAATTCCATGAAATATACAGGTTTATTGGCATAGGGAAGGTGAGACCACAAAGCAGGATTTTGACATTTTTCCTCTATATGAGAAATAGAAACTTTGAGGGGATAAGGGGAAAGAACCCAATGACCACTAACTCCTCACTCTGACTCAGATAGTTCTATTTCTATATAAATACGCACAGAAAAAACAAACAGAGAATAGAGGCCCTATAAGTCCACATCCATCAATTCATCACAGCAGGAAACAAGAAAAGAAGCCAGGAGTTTTGAAATCCCTCTGGGAGCTGGCATGGAGTTGCATGAAAACTTGAATCCTGTTTCTGACAAGATTTAATTATTTCCACCAGGAAAAAAACAAACAAACAAAAAAAACTTTCCACAAAAGAGCAAGACTACCCTTTGTTCCTTATTTGTAAATATGGCTCAAAGTCCTTCCCAGGATGAAGGCTGAATGGTTTGCTCTGACAAGTGTTTGATTAAACTAACAAAAGTGAATGTTTTGCATCTTTCACTTGGATGACCCTGCAAGCTCCAGTCCTCACCTCAGTGAGGGGCTGAATAAAAATTATTTATTTGATCTTCTTCAAACCAGCGCAGGTGACCATCCTAACAATACGTTTTGACTTGAATACAAACTCTCCCTGCAAGAGACATGAAAGGTTGTGAATCCGTGAGCAGTTTACAAGGGGTTTAAGGTTTCACTGGAATATGCCACCTATTGGGCTCTGCCTCACAGGCTTGTATTTTTTGAAATAATGCAACAGTAAGCATGATTGGGGCTTTGGGACAGAGACCAGGTTTGAATCTAGCTCTGACATTTATAAGCTGGGTGACCTTGGGAAAGAGATTAACAGGGTCTCAGTTTCCCCATTTGTAAAGCACGGAGAACACTACCTACCCACCTTCAAGAGCTTTAAGAACAAAAAAGATGATACAATACATGTGAAATGTGTGGGGACACAACGCAGGTGTTTAATGAGTGAATTCCTTAGCCTGTCTAGAGAAGCCTTAGTTCATTGGGTCATTCAACAAATTGGATTCTAGCACTTACTAAATGCCAGGAATTGTGCTAAATTCTGAGAATACAGTAGTCAATACTGACAGTCCATATGTTTATGGAGCTGCTGGAGACAGATACTAAACATCTCAGTACTATTATCAGATTCTGATAAATAATTGTGTTCTGAAAACATAAGACAGGCTAATATGATAAAGAATAACTGGAGGGAGACAAGGAGACTATGAAAGGATATTGAAGAAGGGCTTCTCTGAAAAATGGGCTTTAATCTGAGACTTGAATGACAACACTGGAACCAATCATCCAGTCTTAGGCAGGTACAAACTTGATATTCGGGAGGGGACAGAGGCAAGGCCAATGGAGCTGTAAGTAAAACAAGGTAGCAGATCATGTAATGACCAGTAGGACCCAGGTCATGGACTCTGCAGGCCATAGAAAGATCCTGGAACTTATCCTCATTGTAATGGGAAGTCATTACAAGATTTTAAATGCCAGAGTCACTTAATTAGATTGACTTGAGGGGCAGACTTGGCACAATTATCATGTTATTATGAAATGAAAAAAATTCTACGCTGACTAGACTGGAGAATCGCTACCAGTTATGATAGATAATGTGGTACAGAAATGGGTTTAGATTTGTCATTAACAAAAAAAATAAGAGGATGTCATTAAAGACTGTGACATAAAGCCACGTCTCAGTGATCGTCACTAGGTCGTAGCCTGTGGAATATCTTGGGAAAGGAACTTTATTGCTTTTCAAGGCAGAAGAAAAAAGGAAATAGAATTACTTCTCCTGGAACAGGTTTCTTCCTCCAGGATTTTAGTGTTTAGATGCTGATATGAAACGAACTCATGTACAGAAAGGGCCCGGCACAGCGCAGAGTCAGGCATGCAGGAAGACTTGATAATTACAATAGCTTCTCTTCTTTCCCCCTTTCCCCTTTGCATCGAAACGAACCAGGAGTGACTGGTATGGGATTTCTAAAGGATGGGTGAGGCGTTGCCAGAGGAAAAATGTAGGGAACACGTACATGAACCACATGAGCCTGGATGAAAATGCACCACATGGATTGACTAAACTTTTAAAAATTCCCATGTTTCATGCTCCATTCTAGGGTTGTAATGTCAATAAAAGGTCCTCTAAGCCAGAGGTTTACAGATTTCTTTCTTTAAGTGAAAAAAACCTTCAAAATAAGAATAACTCCAAATGCAAAGATGCTGCATCCAGTGAGAATTTCAACGACACTACAGCTGTTGTTTTCTGGGCATGGGAGGGGAAGAGAGTTGTATAAATAATACAGCAACTTATTAGAAAACCTGTAATTGATCATTCTTTTATGTGGGTCTTGAATCAGACAAAACTAAAAATAGGGTTATATAGTCTGGGGCCTCTTGGAACATCTGTCTCCTTTTTGGTCTTTGGGAACAAATATGCCACTACTACATGAAGAGAAGACGGTAATCAGAAAGGAAGAGGAAAAACACATCAGAATAAAGGCAAAATTTTCAAACGATCTTGAGATAGCCTAGTATTTGACCAAAACACCCAAAACTCAATTCTATTTACAACTGAAGTCAGGTTGGAACCCTCCTGATGTACATATTTAATCCGTTCCCTGGCTGGCATCTCAGCAACCCCATCCTGCAGCTTGGTTGCCTGTCCAGCCCCTGCTGGCCTAAGTCAGCTGTGTAGAGATTGCAAGCGCGAAGAGCTCGGGAACATGGGGACGAAGTGGCCTAGGAACAAAGGTCACTAGTTTCTGTACTCCAATCCAGAAAAGACCTTATCCCTCTCCCTAAAGACACATTTCCTCTGGAGCTCTTCCAGGCTTTCCAGAGAAGCAAATTTTAATATATATATATGGGTTTCCCCTCATCATGGACTAAGGATTCCATTTAAGCCAGGACAAGAGCTGTCTTTTAGGTCTGGAAAAGTCTACAAGCGTTAACAGAAAGAAAATGGGGCCACCGCCACGGCCATGCCTGCCTCCTGCAGCATCCAGCGGAAGGCCCACCCTCAGATCCTCATGCAGAATCTCAAAAATCAGTACTACAAAGAAACCCAGTGGGACCTCTTCAGACTGCACCCTGTAGATTAATTTCCCAGCTGTGCTGTAGACTGAAGTCTCCAGCTGCCACAGGAACCAAGATTTGCCTAACAATGGCTCGTCCAAGTTCAAATATGGCTTTTTGCAAAAAGCAAGGCACATAGTTGTCATTTCAGGGGCTGGCATTAGTGCTGAAAGTAGGCTTCTAACTTTCAGAGGAGCTGGAGGTTCCTGGAGCAAGTGGCAATCTTAGGACCTGGCCGCTGCTGAGGCCTTTGCCCAGAACCCATCTGGGGTGTGTCTGGGTGTGTCTACCACTACTGGAGGGCAATCATGCAGAGCATGGAGCTGAAACCTGAGCACACTGCCATTGCCTAGTGAGAGGCCAGGCTGCTCGAGCAGGGCTACAGGGTCAGGGTCATCACCCGAAACATCAATGAGCTGCACTGCAAGGCTGGCACCAGGAACCTTCTGGAAATCCATGGTGAGGACCCTAAGCCTCATGTGTCATGGGGAAGGGACCCAGACCTTAAAACACATGTCCTACCATTTCCCACCTCGATGCATTGAATCAGAATCTGCAATTTGACGAGATGCCCAGGTGTCTGCTGTGCATGTTACACTGGAGAAGCGCTGGTCTGCACAGCTGCATGCATCCCTGTCCTGGGGGAGTTCTGTCGAATGGGGCTGTGCTCCGAGAACTGCCCAGCTGGGCTGAAGGAAACAGGAGGTGTGGGCCATTGAACAGCTGTAGCTTTAGCAGGATCTGGCACAGGAGGACTCTGCATTCCCTGAGGGTTATCTATTCACTTTAACTTTGTCCCGCAATTGGTCTTCTCCACTGAGGCTGTGCTTCTGCTAAACCCTCGAGCTTTTAGGGAGCTGCCAGCTCAGAGACCTTCACTGTATCAAGCCCACCAAGTTTATGACACACGTGTGTTTTGTCTTCGGTTCCTCTGGCTTCCCTTCTCTGCCCTGATGACAGCTTTCTTTCCCTCTTGTCTTCTTAATCCTTTTTTCTCTTTGCTGTCACCAAAAATCTAATAAATTCATTTGTACAAAAGCATAGAAAGAAAGAGGGAGGGGGGAAAGGAGGGAGGGAAGGAGGGAGGGAGAAAGAAAGAAAGAAAGAAAGAAAGAAAGAAAGAAAGAAAGAAAGAAAGAAAGAAAGAAAGAAAGAAAGAAAGAAAGAAAGAAAGATAGAAAGAAAATGGTACTCAGTCTCTTCAGCCTGGGGCCTGTCCTGTCCACTTACTGGTGGGCCCACGCCTTAAAATGTCCTAATCCCCATAAAAAGATGAAATGAAAGAGAGAGAAATAGTACACAGAGAAACTTCGTTACAAAATCATCTCTGTGTTTGGCAAGTAAAGCAGTGAAATTAAGCAGCCACAGGAGAAGTATAAAAATCCCTCTGGATGAAAAGGTCCTGAAGCCCACCTGCAAGGCTTAGCACACACTGGACAGCAGGAGGAAACCAAGGCCGTGACTGAGGGGCGAGCCTCACATTCAGTGTTGACAGTAACACTGAAAACAAGGTGGGGCATTTTACACCATCCCGTGCCAGCTCTTGCCAGTCAGAGGAGCTAAACAGAAGCTTCTGGCCAGAGCTTTGGACCATTGCTACCACCCAGGCCAACCACGTCAATCACTGCTCGGGTCTGCAGATCCTACCGCCCAGGGCACGATCTGGCGGGGTCATCACCCAAGCCCCCAGCCCTGCACAGCAGACGCGCCACCCTGCAGTCTCCCTACACAAGGGTGGCGGGCATGTGACAGGCCGGTAGAAACAAACCTCTAGAATTGGATTATGCAAAAGGTTTTTTATGTCAGTGAAGTTATTCTATAACCAATATACATGATAAAATAGGAAATAACTTATTCAGTGTTTTCTATAAGAAAACAATGTACTAAGTCATTTAAATGAATATATACAAGCAAATTATATGGAAAAGCATGGTATTCCATAATTTTCATTTAACCAACAGTGCAATTCAAAATCTATCTATCTAGCTAGTTAGCTAGCTAGCTATTTCAACACAGAGTTTGACCAAAAGCAACTTCTTAGAACAGTTTTGGTGCTATATCTTAACAATCTGAAGATTCCATTGGGGTGTTTCTATTAAAAACTAAAATGCTGCGGTAGGCAATTTAAACAAGCTTTTTTACCCTGCTGGACGTAAAAGCATTTATAACATGCAAATGTGCTTTGTGGAGTTCCAGGAGAAGGATAAAGTGTACAGCAGCTTAAAATTATTTGGATCACAGAACCTTAAGACAGACGGTTTCGGTGGACCGGAGGGCTGTAGAACACAATTTTGGAAATGCTGCTCTAATGAATGCTCTAATGAATTTCATACAACATATGAAAACCATTGCACATGCCCTGAGAAACTAGAAATAAAACCATATGTAGTATTAGCTTATGTAATTGAAAATATATGTATATATCAGGTTACCCCTCTATCAGGGTATATACATTGAGAAAGAATTGATGAATCCATTGACAATGCCTAGAACAGTTACACGTGTTAGTCAATAAAAAGATGGACTAAAATCAATGAAATACACTTAGCCAAGCACAACACCATCTTTCGCTGCATGGTAAATCCATTGCTTTCCCCCAAGGAAACGTGCTTTAAGTCAAAGCCCCATGCAAATGAGTCCATGCTCAGGACTGAAGCACCCTGCCAACAATAATTTCTGCTAGGTAATGCACTGTGGAAATAGAATATAAAGTTCTTCCCATGGCCAACAGTTCCATTAGAAAATGAAAAATTCAGCCTCGGCAAAGATACAAATGTTCGTTCTTTATGCTCCCAGCCAACTTTCCTGCCTTGGGTTTCTTTGGTGCTGTGCCCACTGCAGAATCGAGGAGGCAGGAAGGGCCTCTAACACAGACCATCTTAGCCAACGAGGTTTCCGTGACTTGCCCAGAGCACAGGACCTGGGGAGACTGTGCTTCCCACATGAACAAGGAGTTCAAATTGAAGGGCCGAGTCAACCCCCGGTCATACCAGCACTGATCACCCAGGCTGGCGGTAATCTGTGCTCTTTGCTACCTTGAGCCAGTCTCTGCTGCCCATCTTTCTTTCCAGCAGGTAAAGCAATCCCAGAGGGTAACTGCTGGAAATCAGGGCTGTGGAGATCCAACTCATGCCTGTTGCTCTACTGGTTTACTGCTCTAGGAAAAGGATGGACAGGAGAGGAGGAAAGTAGTGAAGAAATGAAGGAGAGAAATAATCTGTAGCCTTCAAGCCTTCTGCACCCTCCCCGATAAGCAGAGATAGGTGTCCTCCGTGGAATGTTTTACAGATGACAGAACAAAACTATGCTAGATAAAGGTGTTTTTGCAGTAGAAAACCAATGCTCTCAATATTCTCTTATATCACCTTTTGGCATAAATAAAAACAATGTGTGTATATATGTAATTATATATGTGTATGTGTATGCATCTATATGTGTATACATACATACAGGAAGAAGTCTGGAAGAATATAAATCAAAATGTTAACCATGCTACACTTTATTTGGTGTCAATTATACTTCAATAAAGCTGCTTAAAAATGTTAATAGTGGTGATCACAGAGTTAGGAATGATTACAGGTAATTATAATTTATTTCCTGCTTGTCTCTACTGTCCAAATTTTCTTGGCTAGATGGCTTTATAAACGCTACAGGAATGTGCTTTGTATAGCACAGAAGCAGTAGAGCTATTATGTAAGGTTTAAGCAAAAAGAAACTACTTTTTTTTTTCAAGCTCAGTATTGGGTAAGGGAAAAAATGTGAAAAACCAAGGGTGGTTGGAGACCAAGGAGGCACAGTCAGAGGGATCAGAAAACTTTTCCTCCTACTTGCTACATCATACGCTCTTGGCTTCATTGCAACCCAATTCAGAAAGGGAAAAAGAAACGACCAAAATGGGGCCAAACACTTAGGGAGAGAAAGTACAGAGGGCGCCCATGATACAGCTAGAGGTATTTAGACATTTGTCTATGGGAGGTACCTTCATTCCTGCTGCGGCTGCAGGACCACTGGGGTCCACGGCTTGGATGTGGCATGGCTTGCTTCCTCTTACCACAAAGCCCCAGCCAACAGCGTCACCGACAATCTAGAGAGGAAAACCACAATTAGCGACCAGCAGACAGTCCCTGGCAATTTCCCTGAGTTTCCAAGAGAAAGAAAGCCAGCCCAGGATTAAGTGTGTGCCATGACATATCTCTTCTCTGTTTCATCTCTACCCTGTCAGGGGAACAGGACACTTTGCCTCTATCATAAACACAGACATATTCATGTGGCAACTGTGGTCATGAGTCACCTGTTGGGCAGAAAGGAGCTTCTGTGAGGGCATTACTCAATAACTAACGAGGAGGTCGCCTCTTTCTTAAGCTGCTATGCGATTAATATTAGACTCGCATGCAAAGTTTAGAAAGCCTTAAACACACGGTTGAATCTTCTCTCCAGATCCAATTTCTATTCCAAGTTTGCTCTTTCCCCCTAAATCTAAATATTTTCTTTTTTTTTTTTTTTAAAGATTTTTACTGGGGAATTGGGAGGATGGGAACAGCGCTGGGGAATTGGGGGAAGGGGAACAGACAAGTTGCTGTCCTTTTGTTCTTCAGTCTAGTTGTGGAGGATGTTGCTTCACTGGCCCAAGTTGGCACCATCATTGTGCTCTTCCCGGGTGAGGCAGATCAGTCGCTGGCTTCTGGACGGCCGCTCACTGCGGCTGCTGGCCGCTCACGCTGGCTGCTGGCTGCTCACACTGGCTGCTGGCTACATACAGTAGCCCATGGCAACCCACTGCAGCAGGGGCTGTAGCCTACGCCATTGCCAGCAACTCACGGCAGCCTAGCTCCAGGTCGAGCTGTTGTTCAGCATCTTAGCTGTAGCGGGCAGTGTCACTGGCCCTCATATGTGGGATCCGAACCGGGGCCCTCTGGTGTCCCAAGCCAGCTCTTAACCATCACGCCACTTGATCGGCCCATAAATATTTTCTTGATGATCCTGCTGCTCACTGTCGTCCAAAGTACATAACAATTTAAATTGCTACTTGTGAGAAATATGAAGAGCTTTAGCTTTCTTGAAACACAATTTTCTCTATCAAGAAAGGAAAATGAAAAATTGCATAAAGGTCACAATTTACAAGGAGACGCTGGTCCAGAAGTTGTTTGAAGCCGGAGGGGGCCTTTTCCCATAGAATCATTATTAGAAATGGCAGTTACGGCCCCTAGGGAGCTCCCAGACACATCTTGAACACACATCCCAACTGAAATACGGATGAAACGCATTCACAGTCCATTCCTATCAATGCCGCCGTTTGAATTTAAAACCAAAAAGAAACACAATAATACCTTGGTTTGCGAGAATAATTGTTTTCAGAAACAAACTACTTGTATTGCAAGACATTGCTCATTTACCACGTTAAAGTGTATTAGAAATGTTTGTTCGTCTTGCGGAACACTCACAAACTACGCTACTTGCAATCCAAGGTTTTACTGTACTTTAAAGATACAATCAACTGTCTCCTGCATGCTGGAGACAGGGGTAGGGGAGGGGGGGAGGGGGTGGCGATGGAAGCAGGGAAACCAGTAAAATTTTTGTGGACATTCTTAAAAAGTTTTAGGCATTTCATTTAGCTTCAGGGTAGGCTGTTATGAGCTCATTACACCTGATTTCAGCTCCACGTGTACAGGTGACCCTTTCCCCTGATGCAGATGTATTAGCAGTGTGTTTGCATATTGACTGGCTATGACTGGGACCATCCTATTTTAACTCCTCAGTGCTCGACGTGTGAAGTGCTCCTTGACAAATGTCTGCAGCAGGAATGAGTTTGGGAAGTTTTCTCCCCCTTCTTTGCCCCGCCCGAGGTAATAAAACCAAAGTGAGAAGACTGAAGCAAAGAGAAGTGTTTTTAAAGAGGAGGTGGACATAAAGAGACTGAAGGAAGAGGCCGGGGGAAGGACAGTGGGTGAGATGCTGTCCAGCAGAGCACTGAGGTTCTGTTTGAAGAAGACCAATGGGGCTGCAGGAGCGGGCGGAAGACTGATGGGCCTCTAAGAAGGGGCAGATGGTCAGGACATGCTCAAAGGAACGCAGTGCCCTCAGGCCAGGTGCTTCTATAACTCAAGGCATGCTGACATTGTCAAAAGCACCACTTCTTCTGGTACAACAACCTGTCCCACAGTTTTCTTTCTTTTCCCTAAAGGCTCCCCTAATGCCTGAAGTGACTTTGAGAATGAACTGTAACACAGAAGGAATTAACTGCAGTATTTGCACTATCATTTGCCCTAAAATCTGTCATTATATTTAATAAGGCCACAATGGAAATCTTGCATGCCGACAAAAGGGGTTTAAAAGGCTGCATTATAACCCATCAGGTCAAGTCCTAATGCATTTTAGTGCCTAAGGGTCAAGAGAGTCCACTATGGTAATTATGCCAAAAACAAAAGGAAAATTCAGAGGTTTTCTGATTCCATCCCTAAGCGACCCACGGACACATCGCTCTGTGGATGTGGCCCCAGAAAAACGAGCAGCACAGGAGAAAAGCCAAACGATGGGCCTACCGTGAATGTCTTCCTGGCATACGGAGCCCCGGGAGTGAGGAGTTCCTCGGAAGTCACAGGCCTCTTTAACACTGTAAGACAGATACAATGTCAAGTTGCAAACCCTTCTGAGCTCTGCGTTCTTTTCTTCAGCCGGTATTTACTGAATGCCTCATAGATGACCATCAGTGAACAAACGTGGAAAAGACCTCTGCTTCCCAGGCGAATCGAGACAAAAAATATCAGCCAACATAAATACGCTTAAACCTAACTTACAGAGCTATGGAAAGAAGAAGAAACGGAGCAGGATATAGGAAAGCAACAGGGCCAGCGATGGGGAGCAAGGAGTGGGTTCACATTTTTTTCCATAAAGAAGAAGGCCACCTTCTTCTAGTTTTTGCATTTCTTTCTTTTAAATTCTGAAATGCATTCTACATGTCAAAGGTAAGAGAAAACCTGACTTTAGTGGTCTGATAGCCATGTTTCTAAAGTGGATGCCCTACCACCCCGTCCCGCAACCTACCGTGTGCATCCCCCACACCAAAGCTTCATCCATTTCCTTAATACCCTGGATTGTATGGACACAATGCCTTTTGCCCTGAGTAATAATACCGGTGAATTTTGCTGCAAACTCAACACATGCTAGACACTATCCTCGGTGCTTTAAATATATTATCTCATTCAGACATCACAAGAACTAACTAAGGAGTTAGGCTCAGCACTGTCCCTGTTTTGTTAGTGAGAAAACGGAAGCTCAGGAAAGGTAATGAGCTCGTGTTCAAGGTCTCAGAGCTAATGTGTAACAAAATTAAGATTCAAATGCAAGCGCTTGGTGCCAGCGCCCACACTCCCAGCCACTACGCTACGTGGTTCTTCTCATGCGACGCTGTCTCTGTAGCAGAAGGAAAAGCTCAGAAGCTCTGGAAGGTGGCGGTGTGTTAGTGTGGTCCCTGTAGCACACCTGTTCTCATCAGCTCTCTACTGTTGCCCACCAAGGTGGCAAAGACAGCGACCAATTCCTGACCTGCCGACTGCCTACCAACTCACCAATAATGAACTTCCCCAACCATCCTGTGCTCACTGAGACCTGGAAAAGGGACTGTCACAACCACCTAGGGTAGCCAGTGGGGTCGGGTGACAAGGACCAACCTACCCAAGTTCTACAGACATCATGAACTTGAGTGTCATAATGTAACTGGACAAGCCAGGGGTTTAACCTGGCGATGTGCCAGCCTCCGATGCCCTTTGTTGGTGGCATTTAGAGGTCACATGCCAGTCGTGGAACAAGCATGTCATGGAAAAAGGAAAGGCAACATGGGGTGAGTGAGGCCTGGGTGATTCACCAGGCAGCCGAGCCCCGCCTGGTGGTTACGCGAGCGGCCTTCTTACCTAACACGCGCCTTCCTTCTCATGAAAGGCAATGATGTGCTTCTTGTTGAGATGACAGGGATTATTACTTTTTTCTTTCAGAAAACTCATAAATGAGGAAATGAATTTATATTCCCAAACAAGATGGAGTAGCTTGAATATCAAGAACAGAACCTCTCAGCCGATGGACAGGAGGGAAGAGACGGAGTCCACAGTTGACAACAGACTGTTAATTCCCTGTCACAAAACTCCGTTCTCACCCGCCATGATCCCTTCTGGGGTTGATGAAGGTGGATATGGGGATCACACTGTGTATTGTCATATTTGGCAATAATGCTAAGCATTTATTTTAATACTCTTTGCTTCTTTTTTTAATTGAGGTAGAATGGACACAGAACAACAATTTGATATGTGTGTGTCCTGCAAAATGATCACCACAATAAGTCTAGTTAACATTCATCACCATGTCTAGTTATAAACTTTGTTTTCTTGTGATGAGAACTTTTAAGAGTTACTTTCTCAGCAACTTTCCAATATATAATAGTGTTATTAACTATAGTCACCATGCTGTGCATTACATCCCCAGGACTTATTTATTTTGTAACTGGAAGTTTGTACCTTTTGACCATCTTCGCCTACTTCTGCGCCGCCCACCCCCCCATCCCCAGCCTGAGTTTTTGTTTGTTTGTTTGTTTAGATTGTACATATAAGTAAGATCGTGTAGTTTTGGTCTTTTCTGTCTGACTTATTTCACTTAGCATAATGCCCTCAAGGTCCATCCATGTTTTCACAAATGGCAGGATTTCCTTCTTTTTATGGCTGAGTAATGTTCCATTAGATATACCACATTTTTCCTATCCATTCATCCACTGATCAATACTTAGGTTGCATCCATGTCTTGGCTATTGTAAATAATGCTGCAGTGAACATGGGGTTAGTGTTTGTGATTCCTTCAGATAAATACCCAGAAGTGGAATTGCTGGATCATATATGGTGGTTCTACTTTTAATTTTTTTTTTTTTAGATTTTATTGGGGAATTGGGGGAGGGGAACAGCATTGGGGAATCAGGAAAGGGGGACAGGCAAGTTGCTGTCCTTTTGTTCTTCAGTCTAGTTGTGGAGGACGTCACTTCACTGGCCCATGTTGGTATGATCATTGAGCTCTTCCCGGGTGAGGCAGTCACCCGCCGGCCATTGCACGGCCACTCACAGAGGCTCACTGCAGCTCATGAAAGTGCACGTTCGCTGCCTGCAAGCCCCACTGCAGCCTACACCATTGCCAGCGACTCACGGCAGCCCAGCTTAAGGTCGAGCTGTTGTTCGCCGTCTTAGCTGTAGAGGGCGCAGCATCACTGGCCCTCATGTGAGATCTGAACCAGGGCCCTGCTGTTCAGAGCTGGTGTCCCAAGCTAACTCTTAACCAGCATGCCACTCGGCTGGCCCTATGTTTAAGTTTTTGAGGCATCTTCATATTTTTTTCCACAGTGGCTGTACCAATTTAGTCCCACCCACAGTGCAAAAGGGTTCCCTTTTCTTTACATCCTCACCACCAATTGTTATTTCTTGTCTTTTTGATAATAACCATTCTAGTAGGTGTGAGGTGATAGCACATCATGGTTTTGAATCACACTGTACATATTTGGCAGCAATACTGACCATTTATTTTAATACACTTTCTCTCTCTCTTATGTTGAAATATGTAGAAACCTTGAAGCCTAGGGAGTTATCTTTCAGCTTTCTCATTTTGTATCCTTGGAAATCTATTTACTCCTCACAAAGATACCAATTATCATAATATTTGCAGCACTTTTTTTTGTTTGGCTTAGGGCATTTATATGCAGTACTAAAGATACATATCCTGGTGTATGTTGTATAATGATTAATTTTAAATGCCTTACTGTGAAGGCTTATTTATCTGCTTGAGAGAAAAAAAAATCACAGATAAGCTCACTGCATCTTGGGATCCTTCTTTTAAGACTGAGGGAGAAGTTTGTCAAGATATGGGTAAGAGGTAAGACCTATGAACCACTGTGAAATCCTGATAGCTGTGGTCCTCAAAGACTCAAAAAAGCAACCTAACCTTTATTCTTTTTTTTAATGCCTGCCTATCAGTAAACTATTCCCTTTGAGCCAAGGAGTAAGGAGAAAGAGGAAACAATATAAACCTATCTTGGAAGGTGGACATACAGTTAATTTAAGTCATTACCACTTTCTCCATATTCTACGATTGTATAAAAAACATGTCAAGTGGCTTTGGCACAACTGACCCCTTCTTGAAAGGGACTATTTTGCTTCTAACTTTAAGGGATACTTGTCAGATTTCTATCAGGGCTTCAAACACCCTATTTCTAATATAGTTCTTTCTCATTCTGACTTATCAGAAATGCTCCATTGATGGGAAAACCCAGTGGTTTGTGAGTACTCGATGATTTTCCAGCCAGACTCAGTGGGGAAGCAAGTTTCTTCATTCACTTGCAAGTTACAACTTTATTCTTAGAGCTAATCCTCTCAGAAAGCAGCGAAACAGATTTTTTTTAAAATTGCCCCCTTGCCTAGATAACAGCATTAGATGACAGTTTCCTCTTAAAGTCCTGTGAACAATACCTATTTGCCCTCATTCTCTCTTAACACCTAATTTTTTTTTCTCCAACGAGATGATGTGTTCACTGAGGGAAGGGGTCACGACCTCTCATCTTTGTATCCTCAGCTTCTGGTGATGAGGGAAAAAAAAAACAGCATGAACAAAAGGAAGAGCGTCTTCCCTGAAGGTGATGCACTAAACTGAAGGCAGACAGTTCACTAAAAAAAACGGAGTTGAGGGTGTTTTCAAGGCAATGATTATCACGATGGGCCATGCCATCTAATCCTGGGAAGGAGGTGGGTACAAGACAGTGACAAGGAGGTAGGGTCAGTGGGTTCCAGAGTCTAGTGGGGCTGAAGAACTGATGGGGTCAATGGAGGTTGTTTCTAAGTACAAGGTCATCAACAATCTTTATGCCTATATTTTCTTTTTTTTTCCTGGAATGGAAAGGCCATAGAGGTTGATGAGCAGAAAACACAAGCCTCTAAGAGTCAATTCCAGGTACAGTTGGGTTTGCACAGACCATGCTTCTTCCTTAGGGGTGCTGGGACCCGAAAGATCTTTGCATCAGCTGCAGCAGCCTGAGGAGGTGCCATTTCTCCTGCTGTAGTGAACATGGACGTGCTGCTCAAAACCTCCTTCTGGAGAGACCGAGGGGCTCCTCCCAGCCTCTGGGACTAATAAAAGCCGACAGCCCTCAGACTGCTAATGCTTCAACTGTCCTTGGGGCTATCTCTCTGAAGACAGCTGCCTTGCCTGAGGCCATGCCCTCCTCCCAGGGGCAGCCAACATTCAATGGCTGGACAGCATGAGGGTATAAAGGCCTGGCCACCTCACCCCAAGTTGGGACAATTCTGAAGAGGCATCCCAACCCCGGAGCTCCCCTTGGGGTCAGCTGCAACCTTTATGGAGACTGCACTGCAGCCCCATTCTCCCTCTGCCTAAACCTACGCCCTTCCCATCCATTCGACAGGCGTGGACCCAAAGAGTTCGCGGTGCTAAGATCCCCACACCCAGAATCCCTTCATCTGAGAATGGCC
Organism: Hipposideros armiger; assembly: GCF_001890085.2. NCBI lineage: Eukaryota > Metazoa > Chordata > Mammalia > Chiroptera > Hipposideridae > Hipposideros > Hipposideros armiger. The sequence goes on from NW_017731415.1 coordinate 382,843, forward strand.
ACTCACCGGACTTGGGGTTGCAGAGCACAGGGGGGCTGCTGCTGAGAGTGGGGCTGCTGCTGAAATAGCCACTGCTGCCGCAGCTGCTCATACTGCTCCTTCTGACCGCAGACACAATCTTGATCTCCTTGCTGGGGCTGACTGTGCGGGTGGAAAACACACAGTCACTGAGCGGGGTGGTCTCGGTTCCCTAGAGTACACGGGCTTTCAGTCGCAAGGTGCAGCGAGGCAAGTCACTTGTGCCCGAAAAAGCACTCTGGCCTCGGAGTCGGAAAAGCCAAGATTTGAGTAGCAGCCCTGCCACTTACCAATAGCACACACAACCTGAGGCCGTTCCCTTCAAGTCTCTGAGCCTCAATTTTCCCAACTGTAAAGTGGGGCTAATGCTGTCTCATTGGACTGGTGTAAGGAGTGGATTACACAAGGCATGTGAAAGTACTCGGCTACCTAAAATACTATTTCAGGACTATCATCGACCCTGTGCTGAGCAGTGCCTGGAAGGAAGTAAATTAAGTGCTGGCTGTACGCTTAATGAATCAGTACTAAGAAACGCCTCCCGATTTAATAGGAAATCACAAATCACCCAGAGCCCTGGAAAAGCAGATTAAAACACAGAGCACATATTTAGGTTTTGAAAGCGTATGTGAGGCAGCCACTTTGATGATCTGATCTGGTGCTCTCTGCCACCAAGCTGGCAAGGAGAGGAGAGCCAGGTATAAGATCGCATGAAAGAGGCAAAGGAGAGGACTCCGCTTAGTGCCTGGCACATGGGAAGCACGAAATAAATGCTTGCTTTTATGGTGACCACCATTGTTACTAGATCTCCTCCTCACCATCGTCACTTATCCAGATCTCTTGGGCCCATTTAAGAAACCTTAGGACTCATGAGGATGTGAATAGCAGCTCCGCATTTGCAGGAGACAACAACCTTGAGGATACACCTGATGAGGCTTGTGCCTAAGTGCAGGCTTAGATTCCTGCCTTCAGCTAGTGTTTCCTTTCCCAGAGGTCTTGGTTTATTCTCTCCTCCATCCCATCCGTGTCTAAGGAATCTGGGATGTGGGGAGCTGGGGAGGGGACAGTATAGTAACAGAAGCATAAAAGACAGAACTGGTGTCAGATTCAGCTCCGCCCACCACTTTCTGGCGGTGTCTCCTTCAGTAAGCCACTCAGTGGCTCCGTGCCTCAGTTTCTTCACCTGTAAAATGGGAACACGAGCAGCATCTTCCTCTTAAAGTTATTATGAGAATGAAATGAGAACATTCATTCCACCAAGCTTGGCTCAGTGCCAGGGGCACAGAAAGTTCTCAGTATAGTTCTCATGGTCTCTTGCTGTATGACCAAGACACCCATTTTCATTTTGCCCTGAGTTTCAGGTGAAGCCCAGAACTTCCCAACCTCAGGCCACCAGTTCCTTGAGTCAATGCCAAGTTTTCAGAGGACCTAAAGATATCCCTGGAAGCACCTCAGTCTCTTGCACAGAATGACACATCCAGTTAACCTTTTCTGGATGAGTGGGGCAATCTCTGCAAACATCAGTCACAGACATCATCATGCGAACCCTGTCATTTCTGTCAGGATTGATGGCAATTATGAAGCTGTTTGAGCTCACACGTAATGTCCCTGTCTGCTGCGCTTTACTTGTCATCCCCTCTGTCTGCTTTTCATAGTTCTTGTTCTGTGTCACTGATTGATCATGGATTGACAGCCAGTTGCCTTTTAGTTGTATGTGCTCTCAGAAGTCCTTGTTCATCCTTAAAATACATAGCATTTTTCAATGTTGTGATTTCGAAAACTGGATAATTAATAATATGTAGGAATTGTTTGTAAATGAAAAGTCAATAATGTCTGAGTGGGAGCTTTGAGAGGTCTTCTAGAGTCCAAATACATAATTTTATAAAACAGATTTCATGACATCTAAATGGACTGCCCAGGAACAATTTGGTGGTACTTTCTTTTTTTTTAATTTTTTGCATATTAATTGGTTATGAATACATAGATATGTGCTGGAAAACAGAATTTCACAAAAGGGAGTTATTACTATTGGGTTGTCGGAAAAGTCATGACGTATTTTTTCTATGTTTTTTGTTGCAAAAATGCGTCATGACTTTTCTGACAACCCAATATATTGTTTCTCAAAAGACAAAGACATGTGATCAAGTGACCAATGAGAAAGACATACCTGACATAAAACTGGTAGATTTCCGATTGTCATGGCCCTGCTTTCTTAGGCAGAAGGGACTGTCATGCGTTTCCTGGCAGGGGGATTTCTCATTGAGCAGCTCCATCAGCCTTCGCCTCCGCCGGAAGTTCATTCTGAACTGGTAGAGAAGGTTGCTGTCCACAAATGGGTGTTTGTTGGACACTGGGGAGAAGAAACAACAGGTGAGACTGTCTGGCATCCCAGCCACTGAGCACTGCAGCCGGAAGATCTCAGCCAACTGGGGCAGAAGTTGCAAGGCAGAGTTTCGCTCGACAGATGCCACCTGACCTCCCAAATTCTTTCCATGTGTCAGGTACTTTAAAAACCTGCTAATCAATTTCTCTGGGGGGATCGCTGCCTGACCTCACCCACAATCAAAGTTATACTCTTCCTGGTGTTGTCCTAGCCCCTATTTTACCTCCATCAGAGCCCTTGTCACACTGCACTCTCATTGTTCCGTTTCCATCTCAGCCTTTCCCATTAAACTCTAGGCTCTTGGGTGCAGTGATTATGGCTTCACTGAGTTGTGTGTCCCTAGTGCCCAAGCACAGCGCTGGTCCCGTAGCAACCCGTCCATTCATTTTTTTAAACTTTTATTTTGAAATAATTGATAGACTCACAGACTATAAAAGGAGAACAAAAATAAATAACAAAAAACCCCAAAACAACAACAAAAAATGATAGCATCACAGAGAGCTGCAAACATAATAGAGAGACCACATATTGTCTATGATTCTGTTCATATGAAATATCCAGGAACACGAAATCTATGGAGACAAAGTGGGTTGGTGGTTGCCAGGGACTGAAGGGGGTCTGGGAGGCAAGGTTGTGTTAGCTAATGTGGGAGATTTCTTTTTGAGGTGATGAAAATGTTCTAAAGCTGATTATGGTGATGACTGCACACATCTGTGAATATGCTGAGAAACAATGAACTATACACTAAATGGGAAGGTTGCATGGTATGTAAACTCTATTGCAATAAAGCTGTTAAAATCCACAAAAACAGATAGTATAGAGGATTCCTATGTACCCGTCACCCAAATTCCCCCAATAGTGATTTCTTACATAAATAACTATAGTGTAGTATCAAACCAGGACATTGGCATTTGTGTGACCACCACTACACTGGAGATAACGGAACTATTCCACCACGACAAAGGAATTCCCTCATGCTACCTTTTTATTGCCCTCCCCCTCCAAGTCCCTAATGCCTAGCAACCACTAATATGTTCTCCATCTCTACAATGTTACCATTTTGAAGTATTATATAAATGGATCACACAGGATGTAGCCATTTAAGATTGATGGTTAATGAACAAATGGCTATCCAGTGAGAAAGACTGGTTAGCTCCTAAGGAAAATCTATGCTTTAGAGTGCCTAATTATGCAAGCTGCCACCTCCAAATCAGTAACAATAGCTAACCTTCATACAGCATTTTCTATGAATCCAACACTAGTTTAAATGCTTTATAGGTACCAATTCCTTTCATTGTAACAGCAGTCTAAGATAAAGAAAAACCCAGAGAAGACATAGTAATAAACGGCAGAGGAAGAAACAGAACTATAGTATCTGACTCCAGAGTTCAAATTCCAAACCACTCACTAATCTCAACTCCCTGTGTGAGAAACAGTTCCTGTGCTTGTGTAGGTTCTCATAAAGAATGGAAAGAATGACAGAATCTTTACACTGTAAACAAAATAGAGAAGAGTAATGCAGCACATCACCACAGAAGGTCAACATCAATGTTAATGTCAAAATAGTTATTTGAATGTTAAACACTTGGGTGTATGGTCAGTTTCAAAAGCAGTCCTGTTCTACTTGACTGATGTTATGAAATGTGGCATTTTAATCCAGTTTTTCTGTTCTTTTTCAAGTGGATGTTATCTCTGCTGTAACAGAAATTTCTTTCCTATTGTTTGATAGTGTAGGCAGTCACAACTCCTACAGCTTTGAAGTAAACAGAGAGTCTTGCTTGTTTATTTGTTTGTTTTGCTTTTGTTTTCAGCACGACAGATCAAAACATGGTTTTATTTTAAAGATTCTATATTCATTTTGTGACAGCTTCACTAAGATATAATTCACATAACCATATAATTTACCTATTGAATATGTACAGTTCTATGACTTTTAGTATTTTACCAGAGTTGTGCATCTCATCATCACAATCAAGTTTAAAATATCTTTGTCGCCCCAACAAGAAACCCCACACTCTTTAGCCATCTCCTCCAATCTACCCATAACCCCTAGTCCTGGACAACCATTAATCTACTTTCTGTCTCAACAAATTTGTCTATTCTGGACTTTTCATATAAATAGAATCATGGGCCGGCCGAGTGGCACGTTGGTTAGGAGTTGGCTTGGGACGCCAGCCCTGAGCAGCAGGACCCTGGTTTGGATCCCACATGAGGGCCAGTGACGCTGCGCCCTCTACAGCTAAGATGGTGAACAACAGCTCGACCTGGAGCTGGACTGCCGTGAGTTGCTGGTGATGGCATAGGTTGCAGTGGGGCTGGCCGGCAGCTGGCATGTGCTTTTGTGAGCTGCTGTGAGCCACCATCCAATGGCTGGCGAGCGACTGCCTCACCTGGGAAGAGCGCAATGATAATACCAACATGGGCCAGTGAAGCAATGTACTCCACAACTAGACTGAAGAACAAAAGGACAGCAACTTGTCTGTTCCCCTCTCCCGATTCCCCAATAAAAATCTTTAAAATAAATAAATAAATAAATAAATAAATAAATAAATAAATAAATAAAATCATACACTATGTGGTCCATTGTGATTGGCTTCTTTCACTTAGCATAATGTTTGTAATGTTCATCCATGTGACAGCATGTATCTGTACTTCAATCCTTTTTATTGCCAAATAATATTCCATTGCACAGATATACCACATTTGTTTACCCATGCATCAGTTGATGGACACATGAATCACTTCCTTTTGTGGTTATGAACAATGCTGTTATGAACACTCACATACAAATTTTTGTGTGGACATACGTTTTCATTCCTCTTGGGTTTATAGCTAGGAGTAGAACGGGAGAATTATGTGGTAACTGTATTTGATGATTTGAGGAACTTCCAGGCTCTTCTCCAAAGAGGATGCCCCATTATACATTCCCATCTATGCAGCACAGAGGTTCCAATTTCTCCACATCCATAGCAACACCTGCCATTGTCTATCTTTTTCATTATTCTTCTCCTAGAGGGTGTGAAGGGGTATCTTATTGCAGTTTTGATTTGCATTTCCCTGATGGTTAGTGATGTTGAGCACGCTTTTATGTGCTTATTGTCCATTTGTGTGTGTTCTTTGGAGAACTGTCTATCCAGATCTTTTGTCCATTGTTTTTAATTGGGTTGTCTTTTTTTAAATAGATTTTATTATATATATATATATATATATATATATTTTTTTTTTTTTAAGATTTTTATTGGGAAATTGGGGGGATGGGAACAGACAAGTTGTTGTCGTTTTGTTCTTCAATCTAGTTGTGGAGGACGTTGCTTCACTGGCCCAAGTTGGCACCATCATTGCACTCTTCCCAGGTAGGCAGATCAGTCGCCGGCTTCTGAACGGCCGCTCACGCTGGCTGCTGGATACACATGGTAGCGCATGGCAACCCACTGCCACAGGGGCTGCAGCCTACGCCGTCGCCTGCAACTCGCGGCAGCCCAGCTCCAGGTTGAGCTGTTGTTCAGCATCTTAGCTGTGGGGGGCAGTGTCACTGGCCCTCATATGTTGGATCCGAACCGGGGCCCTCTGGCATCCCAAGCCAGTTCTTAACCATCGTGCCACTTGGCCGGCCCTAGATTTTATTTTTTAAAGAAGTTTTAGGGGCCGGCCTAGTGGCACGTTAGTTAAGAGCTGGCTTGGGACGCCAGCTCTGAGCAGCAGGGCCCCGGTTCAGATCCCACATGAGGGCCAGTGACACTGCCCTCTACAGCTAAGATGGTGAACAACAGCTCAACCTGGAGCTGGGCTGCCACGAGTCGCCGGCAACGGCGTAGGCTGCAGTGGAGCTGCAGTGGGCTGCCATAAGCTACCTTGAGTGGCCGGCAGCTGGCGTGAGCTGCCAAGATCCGCCGTGAGTGGCCGTCCAGAGGCTGGCAACCAATCTGCCTCATCCGGGAAGAGCGCAATGATAATACCAACATGGGCCAGTGAAGCGACAACCTCCACAACTAGACTGAAGAACAAAAGGACAGTAACTTGTCTGTTACCTTCCCCCAATTCCCCAATAAAACCTTCTTTAAAAAAAAAAGAAGTTTCAGGTTCACAGGGTAGAAAGTACAGAGATTTCTCATATACTCTGTCCCCCTGACATACACCCTCCCCTACTATCAATTATCAAGAATGTATAGTTACAGTTGATGAACCTACATTGACACACTATTCTCACCCAAAGTCCATAGTTTACAAGGGTTTATCCTTGGGGTTGCACATCCTATGAATTTTGATAAGTATAGAATGATGTGTATCTACCATTATAATATCATACAAAAATATTGGGTTGTCAGAAAAGTCATGATGTATTTTTTTTCTATGTTTTTCATTGCAAAAATGCGTCATGAATTTTCCGACAACCCAATAGTTCCACGGTCCAAAGAATTCTCTGTGCTCTACCTATTCATCCCTCTGCCCTCACTAACCTTGGCAGCCACTGATCCTTTTACTGTCTCCATAGTTTTGCCTTTTCCATATATCATACACAATAATATGTAGCCTTTTCATGTTGGCTCTTTCACTTAGTAATATGCATTTACAGTTCCTCCATGTCTTTTCATGGTTTGGTAGCTCATTTCTTTTTAGCACTGAATCATATTCAATTGTGTGGGTGTAAACCAGTTTATTTATCCATTCACCTGCTAAAAGACATCTTGGTTGCTTCCAAGTTTTGGCACTCATGAATAAAACTGCTATAAACATCCATGTGCATGCTTTTGTGTGAACATGTTTTCAGCTCCTTTGGGTAAATACCAAAGAGCATGATTGCTGGATCAAATGGTAAGACTTTGTTTAGTTTTATAAGAAATTGCCAAACTGTCTTCCAAAGTGGCTGTACCATTTTGCATTCCTATCATCAATGAATGAGATTTCCTGTTTCCATATATCCTTGAAAGCATTTGGTATCGTCACTGTTCGGGATTTGGGTCATTCTAAAAGGTGTGTAGTGATATATCATTGTTTTGATCTGTAATTCCCTAAAGACTTGATGTTGAGCATCTTTCCATGTTTATTTGCCGTCTGTTTATTTTCTTTGGTGAGTTTGTCTGTTCAGGTCTTTGGCCCATTTTTCAAATCAGGTTGTTCATTTTCTACTTGTTGAGTTTTGAGTTCTTTGTATATTTTCAAGAACAGTTCTTTCCCATTCTGTGGCTTGTCCCCTCATTCTCTTAATGGATTATCTTTTTACTATTAAATCGTAATAGTTATTTATGTATTCTAGATACAAGCACTTTATCAGGCATATTATTTGCAAATATTTTCTCCCATTCTGTGAGTTGTTTTTTTACTTTCTTGACGGTGGCCTCTGCAGCACAAAGGTTTTTAACTCTGATTATGTCTATTTTTACTTTTTTATCTTTTTAAATCTATTTTTCTTTTGCTACTTGAACTTTTGGTGTAATGTCTAAGAAATCATTCTATGTGCATTTTTAAAATAATTTTTAAAAAACAGTCCTTCAATAAACATGAAGAACAGGGGCTCTGTATGAACTGACAAAATGGCAATGCTTCACAAATTTATTCATGCCTGAATGTCTTATCCATATTATCTACTTAGAGCTTAACTGGGGAAGATGAAATGGAAATTGGGATGGGAAAATTTATCAGCACCTTGAAATCCAGTTCCAGTTTGCAAAAGCCCTCACTTTTCCAATCAAAAAAATTTTACATGTTCATTTTGAAAAACTGAAAAATATAGAAAAGCTTCCATGCCTTAAACAAAATAGAATTATCTATTGTTCCATCTACCTATCTAACTATGTTGAGCAAAAAACAGAGCTGGCAAATACAAAATTTGATTGAGAATATTCTCCACCTTTTTTTCAGTATTTAAATATTGACTCATTTATATATACTCATTTATAGTATGAATACCTAGAAGCCAATTATGTAAAACAAAAAAACAAAAAAACCCATCACTGCTTTAAGACCTAGGAATACAAAAAGAAATTATATAACAAATACTTGTTCTCCATAAGCTTAAAGTCTAGCAGGGGAAATAAAACATACCCTATAGTACACGATAGAAATGTCAAGTGTCTTAAGGAAATTATGTCTCAGGTGCTATGGAAATTCAGGGGAGAGATTACTTTCAGCCGATGGGTGAAACAAGATTCATTAAAAATTGTCATTAACTGAAACATAAATGTACACGAATAAAAAGCTTATTTGGAAGCATAGTAGAAAAACCCAAATCAACAATCAAATCCAAAAAATTAGAAGTAAAAAGCTCAATATAACTTAACAAAAATGAACCTTAAAAGATTTTTTCAGGGAGAAAAGATGGCGTGGCCTCCTCTCTCCTACCAAGAAGAAGCAGAGACTAAATGCCCAGTTGGCAGATCACTCTTAGCACCCTGCTCTCTGACGCCAAGTCCAGTGTTCCTTCCATTACCCTATGACACATCGCAGGTGGGCAAATGTTGACCTTGATCTTGATTTCTGTGAGGGATGCACCGTCATCTCAGTCCATCAGCATTTAATAAAAGCCTCAGTGTCCACTGACTGCCCACTTTGCTGAAGTGTAGTCCTAATAATGAAACCAGTAGCTCTTTTACTATTTGCCATTGTACTAAGCACTTTATAAATATAGTATTATCCTCACAATAACACTGCAGAGTAGATACTACTCTTATCTTCATTTTACAGTGCAAGAACTGAATCTTAGTTCAGTAACTTGCCCAACTCCACACAAGCAAAGGCTTCTGAACCTAAAGCAATGTGTTTACCTAGAACCACAGGCTACAAAGATATTGGAGAAGACTCTAAAGCTATAGTAAAATGTTATCTAACACTCCCAGGTTCATCACAGAATTTATTTTCTTTCTATCACCCACACACCTAGTGATATGCAGTCTTTTTGTGACACTTAGCATATTATAGGTAATACGGGGTGTTTGTTTGTTTCTTTCTTTTTTGGTGGTGGGAGAGCATGTCTCTTTTCCTAACTAAGTCACTCGGTTTGGGAGCCCAGACTGTGCCCTCATCATTCTGACATCCTCAAATCCTAGATACTATGTGATTGGCTGAGGAGGTGCTCAGTAAATGGCTGGAAGTGAATGGTCCATGGTGGGGAGTCAGGGAATAAACAGCATGTCAAGGGCACAGCTAACTTGGAACTATTTAGTTACAAGTCTACGCAGCAGTTCCCCCAACCAACCTGTGGGCTCATGATAGGCTAAAAAGATTTTGCTGAAACATGGGGAAATTAGAACACTAAGGATAATGCATTTAGCTTTTCCTGTAAGTTTTACATATTCCACTTAAAGACTTTTTTATTCTGAAATTATATCATCACTGCTTTTTTGTTATTCATTCATCCATCCATTTATTCAACTTTTATTGGGTTAGTTGGGCTACATGCCAGGTATTTTTCTTGTCCAGTGTTAAACAAAATGATGGTAAAATAGATAAAAGATTTAAAAAAAATACTCATTCTTGGCATTCTTTTTTGTTTTTTATTTTGGACTGTGAAATTCAAAATTCTGTAAACCACTAGGAAAATAATCTAACCCAATCCATTAGGTATCATATTAACTCCTTTACCAATAATGCTGATTCGACAGCCTCCTTGGGTGTTTCAGAAACAACTTTCCTGCTAGGTCAACCACAGCAAATGCAATCTATGGTTGTAGCTGTATTTATCACCCACATTTGCTGATGAATAACTCTTCTGGTTACATGAATATTAGAGTCTCAGAAAGGTGGGTCCTTCTGAAGAGGGTACCTTTGCCAACATGTAACCTAATGATTCCTATGGGTATTTCATAGTCTTCAAATGGTGATAAACTGTTCACTTTGCCTAAATGAATAACGTGGGCCACAAAAGCAAAAACCCTCAATTCAGTGGTAGTTCTGCACATTCTTAGTAAATAATACATCCTTTGGGGTTGGATTCGACAGATGCTGAATGCATCCTGGACCGAAGGATAAGCCAAGTACATTTGACACAATATCTATAAATAGTGGCTCTTTTGTGGACAAATTTTTACCTAAATTTACTATATCACTACATTCAATAATGCGATAATACAATTTTCTAGATAAGTTATTTATTTCTGGAAACCTTTTCTGAGTTTATTATGATTTTTAAAATCCTCAAGTTAACTTTGGCAACAGTATCTTAAATGATAACCTGAAAATACATGACTCTGTACACATTTATTAACACCTACTGTTTCTCTTTGTACAGTGAATTACACAAAACACCAGCTCTGGTATAAAGAAAACCAGAAAAGCATTCTGAATCCAAACAAACTCCCTAACAGATAAACGTACTTTAAAATTATTTTTAACTGAAATAGGAATCTGACTACTAATTTAATTTCCTCAGGCTTCAACTACCCACCCAGAGTTTAATTCTCACTGTTTCTCCATTCTCCACCTCCCCAGCTCTGTACCACTGATAGCTAAAAGGGTAAACATACCATCTAAGATAAGATACAAGAGTTACATGTAAATAGTCCTTACTCATCGCATTCTCTCTCCAAAAGTGTAGATGACCTTGAACATGATCAAATCAGGGAAAACAAGGACTGTGAGATAGCAGATTATACATGGTAAGCATAATGCCAAGCAGATTGTAAGAACTCAATCAGATGGTTATGAGACTTATCATGATGATCACTTCACCAGGAAAATAAGTCTTGAATAACTATATTGTGTACCTGAAACTAATATAACATTGTATATTAACCATATTTTAATAAAAAGTAAAACTACATTTAAAAAGTAAAATAAATGGTACTGTTATTATTTCACACTATTGTTTTCACTGCTATCATCATTTACTGATGTTAGACTGCCATTGGGTTTATGGGAATTTAATTTTATGAGGCACAATATTTAATGCCCCACTTCAATTCTCAAGGACTTATTTAGATTTTAGTGCCTCAGGAGCCATCGCACTCTGTGAAACAAAGGTCTCCATGTATTCATCCTCCAATTGTGTGGCTGGCACAGATGGATTCCAATTCTCCTCTTAGAATAAAGAAGTGACAATTGCCTGTGTCACTTGCATTGTTTTCAATGAATTATTTTGTTTTTAAAAGTGTTCTTTTCCCCCCCCTCACATTAAAGTTTTAATGACATGAACATTGAGTCACACACATTTGCTTTGTGAGTGTAGCCCTAGGTGTAACATAGATAATCATAGTTATAAATGCTGAAAGAGTGCAGGTAGACAGCCATAGTGTAGCATCAATCAATTACACATGACATCCACTCATTTATTCAACAATCTGAGCACCTACTAAGTGTCTAAGTGTCCCACACTGTCCCAGCTATCTATCTTAGCATGGCGATTAGAATATGACACCATCTGCTCATTTTTTCAAACTCACTAATACCAAAGTCTGCTAAAAGAGACCTTGTTTCACACAAAAACAAAACACTTGAGCATTTTTAAACAACTCCCTTATGCCCAACAACTTTTAGAAAAGAGTATCATGCAACGGAAAGCAATGGTTCTAGAGTCAGGCGAGCTCAATTTTGATCCGAGTTCTGCAAACATCATTAGCTGTTATTTGGGCAACTTACTAAATGTGTTAAGCCTCTGATGTTTTGCAGAGTTTTACTGTGAAGTAGAAATAGAATAATTTATGGAAGACATTTGGAATGGCTTCTGACATATAGTGTTTGAAGTGTTCTTAAGACTCCTAAAGGTTGACTTCATTTGGTCATTTAAGTTTTTGTACAGAACTCATTTCTTCTGTATTTTCTGCCCTCCTTTCAAAGAACACTTTGCCCATCTCCTACGAGAACTTCTGTCACCTCTTCTTCACTCATGAAAAGTATGAAATCTTCACCAGATATCCAGACCAAGCTTGGCAAGCATCCCACTGGGAGACATTTAAATCTCAGAAGTCAAAGGAAAGCAATAAATGAAGGAGTGAGCTAAGACACAGGAAGTTTTAGAAAGTAACTAGATTACGAAAGCCAAAGGTTTCTTTTTTATAGCCATTAATTACACATGTCATCTCAAGAAATAAACAACGGCTACATGACATATAGTTTATATTCCAGAGAGAGAAAAGAGATGATCCTTTCTACAATGCAACATGATATTCTCCATGGTCAATATGAAAATCCTTTGCTGCATAAACAACTTAGTCTTTGTAAAACAGAGAAAAAATAACCTAAGATCTGGGGGTAAAAAAAAACAAAGAAAAGGAAAGAAAAATCAAGGAGGAGAACATTGATTGGTGTCTCTAAATCTTGAGGTTGTTCCAACTTTTCATTTCTCAGATCTCAGTGATATACGGGCTCTTTGTAGTATAGTAAATGTTGTGACATATGCAATGTAACAAATTTTGTTCTTTGTTCCTTGAGAATATTAATCTCTAAACAGGAAGACGTAAGAGACAATGTCCAAAGCTGACATCAATAGCTAATATTCTAGTTATGGTCTTATCAACAGCTGTAATTGAAAACCAACAATTTTGTACTCACCCAATTTATAATTTCTGGGACTTTCCAAGCTGTTTCTTTTGCATTGGGGGAATTCTCTAGGGGCTTGCTTTGGTATTAAGTGAGACATAAAACAGGAAGAAAAACAGACACAGCCAGAAAGCTGAAGTGATGTAAATACAAGAGGATCTTATTGCTTAGGAAAGTAGGGGCTCTAGAAGCACTAAACTTACAAAGCTGCTGATATTTGGTAAAAGGAAACAGATCCTTATTCACTGTATGCCATTACTTTTCAGAAAGCATGAGGGGAATGTCATGTAATCTACTACAATAATAAAGTGACATAGTTCAGATATAGTCTCCTTTTTGTGGATAATGTTGCTCTATTTTTTTCCCTTGTAAATTGGTAGAATGATTTTTTTGCAAACACAAAGCAATTTTTAAAAGCTGATTATCTAAAAAGGGGGGAAATTGGCTTGTGCTCCACTCACACTCACAGCACAGTCTAAGGATAACTACAAAATCTTATCATCGCTAAAGTCTTATTATATAAGCTCAGCTGAATATAAGATATTTTTGGCTACTTATCTACAATAGTTGGAGGAAGGAAGGTCACATACTTTCATCCATCCTTGAAATGTTTGCTGGCAAATGACATAATGCGACAGACATCATGAAACAAGTGACCTGAATCAAGCAGTGTGATAAGGGGTAGGAAGACGTGCAGATTATCAGCTGTTCCTTGGATGGAACTTTTTTTCTTGGTTTTTTTTTTTGTCTGTCTGGATGGCACTTTTTTAAAAGGTGGTCTTGGCTTTGGGGTAACATAAGCAATTCAGCAGAGTAAAAAAGGGGCTTAAACAGAGGAATAAGGATAATGACTATGATCATGAGGAAGAAGAAAGGTCAGCAAGGAGGAGGCCGAGGGGGCCATGACTACAACTGCAAACCTGTGTCAAAACTAATGGTCTTCGGGTGGCCAGTTAGCTCAGGTGGTTAGAGCACAGGCTCATAACACCAAGGTTGCCAGTTCGATTCCCACATGGGCCAAGGAACTGTGCCACCAAAACTAGATTGAAACAACTACTTGACTTGAAGCTGATGGGTCCTCGAAAACACACTCTTCCCCAATAAAATTTCTTTAAAAAAAAAACAAAAACAAACCAACAAAACTAAGGGTCTTCAAGGTCTCCTTAGAGACAGAAGATTAGCAATCTTATCATCACCACATTCCACAGTAGCAGAGGTGGGTGTAGCTCACCACTTCACCAGGACCATCAAGGATGTCTCTCTGTCTTACGGACTGGCTCCATTGCCCCTTGCTTTCTTTCTTATCCCCTTCTGATCCCTGTATCTCCTCCTAAAAGGACCACTTAGGACCTACAGACATTGTGTAAGAGTACTGACAAACTTCAAGGATAAGCTGGTAGCAGATCTAGTCCTCAGACGACGTGTTTCTAAAAGGCAAATAAATCCTGTGTATGAAATGCTGCCACGCCCCTGCCAACAGGACAAAAGTTTCCAGTTGTTGCCCATACCCAGGGAGGAATTTGTACCCCTTTGTCCCCCTGCTCCTGCCAGATCAGTCCTACAGAGTTCAAGCATCAGGTATCATTTAGTCTGTTGCATATTTTTTTTAAATCATCAAGACTAAAAAAATATTAATATTACGCTTCTTAATCATGTGTTTGGTGGAAAACAGGCATTGAGAATTCACTACAACAGAACAGTAAAGCTATTTTCAAAAAAAAAAAATTTGAGCTGTACGAAAGGTCAGGACTGTGACCATCTCAAACCATCCTAAAAGGATACAGGGTTGAAAGAGGCCCGTTTCCTAAAGCAACAAAAGTCCTTGATTCAAGAACATTAAGCAACTGTTTTTAAGTGCCTACGCCACATAAGGACAGTGCTTGGGATACAAACCTCTTCAGAAGGCAATAACAAGTGAGTCAGAGAGCTGAAATAATTACTTCCTGAGCACTGACAACATTAAGAAGAGTATACGAAAGCAGGAAATTAATTTTAAGGGGTAAAGTCCTATTAAGTGATATTACTAAAACAAAACACTTTCATCCACAAAATTAGAACCCAATTACACTTATTTAAGTGATTGAAGGGAGGAGAGAAAATGAGGAAGATAAGAGGATTTAAAGTAACTTTAGTAAAGACAGCCGGCAGGAATATAAAGTACAGCACAGCGAATATAGTCAATAATATTGTAATAACCATGTATGGTGCCAGATAGGTACCAGACTTTTGGGGGAGATCGCCTTGTGAATTATATAAATGTCTAACCACTATGTTGTACACATGAAACTAATATAATATTGTATATCCACTGTAATTGAAAACTTTTTAAAAAGTAACTTAAAAAAGATCGCAGGAAACAAGTCAAAACATGACATTGTGATTATACAACTTTGGAGAAGTAAAGGTAATAAGCAGATGGAAGGTCAAATTATGTTTTGTTCTTCTCTATGCATCACTAAATAATAATAGCTGGGTGCATTCCGAAGTCTAGAACGTTTATTGTTAGTGATTAAATTCAGAACAAGGAGCACGTTGCTTCAGAGATGAGATTGTTTTTCAGAGACTAGGTCCTGATAAAAGTGCAGAGAGGTCTAAAAAACATATGTTGTCTGATAAATGGAATACCCTAGATACATAATTCAAATAAAGAAATCTATAACTCTATTCTAGATCTTTCAGAATTGCTGACTTATATCCAAAGGCCTAATCAAAGCACTTCAGCGTTGGCTTATGTAACAAGTTTATATTCAGCATAGAGTTTGTAGATGCCATTAAGACCAGCAATGGATGAGGTGACCCCATTTTTATTAAGCTCTACCCACCAATGAGCCTGATGATGAGAAAGTTGATGACAACAGTAATGATAGTGATAATGAGCTAACATTTCTTGAGAGACGCTCTGGGCCAGGCCCTGTGCAAAGCACACTGCATGGTTAAATCACTTAGTTCTCATAGCAGTTGTGAGAGAGCTGTTATAGTCACTCCCATTTTATAGATGACAAAAACTAGGGAAGATTCAAGTAAACTTGCCCAAGGTCATCGTCATTAAGTGGAAGCTCCAAGATAGAAACACCAACAGATTAACTCTGGAACCTTGTCCCTTAATCTCATCCCTAGACTGTCTCCTATCGTAGATGTAATAATGCCAAACTGTAATAATGCCAAACGTGGAGGCAGATAAGCTTACAAACACAGGAAAATGAAGTCTGCTCCTGCCTCCAGGTTGCAGAAGGCAATTTGGCTGGGCGTGTTTTCTACAAGGTTCTTCACCAGGGCAAAATGTTTATTACTTTGGAATTGCCTAGTACAAAGACATAGCGGTAACAGAAAACACTGCTCCAGCCTCATGCAGCCCTAGGTGGAACACCAGCTTCACTCTTACCTAAGCTGCCTAACTGCCCTGAACTTCAATTGGATTCATTGCACAATGAGGGAAGGAACAAGGAAACATAGGCCAAGGGCCATGGGAGTTTCTAATCCATAGAGGCACTGCATTAAGGTTAGCCATATGGGGGTGTCGAATTGAGCCCAAGGTGTCCATGCCCAGAGGATGCCATCCAAGGTACAAGCCTTTACTGACTCCACCTATACAGGGGAAGGGTCTGGAAGCAACTCTAGGAGGTCTGGGGGGTAAACGAGGCATCCTACCCAAAGCACATCAATTCACAAGGGCCAACAACACAGCGAAGGACATCCGAGGTGATGCTGGGGGTCCTGAGTCAAATCTTACCCAGGAACCCCTGGGTGTGAAAGCCCCCCCACAGGCTCATTCCTAGATGGCATTTTCTTACTGTTCCCAGAAAGGTTACCACATGAACCTGCTGGTGCTTTACTGCACAGTAATTTATCAGGGGTTCCTCAGGGGACTGAAGGGACAAGGACCCTCGAAGGGGGACGAAGCAGACATTCAGAAAAGGAAGGAGTCAGTGGTGAGGTTTAGTGATTTTCTTTTGTGTGGGTTTTTGTATTTTGTTTTGTTTTTATAGTAGGTAAAATTTTTTATTTACTTACATTCTCCTAAAATATTAAAAAAAGGATTGTTTTCTGAATGACAGTTTTTGGCAGTGAGCAAAATTTACAACAAAGAACAGTAAACCCCAACTTTCTGTAGCAGCTTTTATGTTTCCCTAAAAAGAGTCCATTTTCCTACATTCATTTCGATGAGACACACATCTGGTTTCTTTTAAAGTGCCCAAACACTTCCAGTTGCCATAACTACAGATGAGAATTATAATGGGAAGAATGCAGCAGCTTAAATCCTCAAGGTCATCTCAAATCCTGAAGTCTCCCTGGTTTCTGTGACAGGGGAAGAACTGTGCTAGTAAGTACTTGAACTAAAATCCTGGTAAATAGCTCTAAAGCTTCATCTTTAGGTTCTTACTCCTCAATGTATTATAAGACGGCTTATTCAAATCTAATTATGTGGTAGCAAGACCTGAGAGTGTTTTGTAAAAGTTTACAAAGATTAAGGGACAGGGTTTCAGAGTTAATCTGTCAGTGTTTCTGTCTTGGAGCTTCCACTTGACGACCATGACCTTGGGCAAGTTTACTTGGGTATTCCCTAGTTTGTCATCTGTAAAAGGGAATGACTATAATAGACTAGGATCCTCGAAGGAGGAAGAAACAGACATTCAGAAAAAAAGATCAGTGGTGAGATTTAGTGTGTGTGTGTGTGTGTGTGTGTGTGTGTGTGTGTGTGTGTGTGTTCATCTGTAAAATGGGAAGGGAGTGACTATAACAGCTCTCTCACAACTGCTATGAGAACTAAGTGATATAACCATGCAGTGTGCTTTGCACAGGGCCTGACCCAGAGTATCACTCAATAAATGTTAGCTCATTATCATTATTGTTGTCATCGACCTCCTCAACAGACACCTTGGGTGGGTAGAGCTTAAGAAAAGTTGGATCACCTCACCCATTCCTGGTCTTAATGGCATCTACATACTCTATGCTGAATATAAACTTGTTACATAAGCCAATGCTGAAGAGCTTTAATTAGGCCTTTGAATGTAAGCCAGCAATTCTGAAAGACCTAGAATAGAATTATAGATTTCTTTATTTGAATTATGTATCTGAGGTTTCAAAAATTCCTAGATAAACTTCATTTGCTAACTTTCTGTTCTACTCTTTACATTTTTATTTGTTTCATCTGTCTTCTTTTCTTTCCACAAGTTCCCAAGAACAGCCCCTAAAAAAACTATTAGTCCTTTGTTTGGTTAGAGCAGCGGTTCTCAACCTGTGGGTCGTGACCCCTTTGGGGATCAAACGACCTTTTCACAGGGGTCATCTAAGACCATTGGAAAACAAAAAGATATTTACATTACAATTCATAACAGTAGCAAAATTACAGTTATAGAGTAGCAACAAAAATAATTTTATGGTTGGGGATCACCACAACATGAGGAACTGTATTAAGGGGTCACGGCATTAGGAAGGTTGAGAACTGCTGGGTTAGAGGCAAATTTATTCCAACAATCCTCAGGTCTATGGACGTCTGGAGTGGAAATCTGGTGGCTAGATGGGCTTGACAGCAGTCAGAGCAGTGTAGTAGGGCGCCATCTTACTTCTGCCCATCAGGCTCAGCGCCCCCAACATCGCCACACGGCAGCGTCCGAGCCTCTGCTGGGTGACTTCACAAAACCACAGGGCCATGCACTTACCAATAAGAGCACCATCTCTCTTGTCCCAATGGGCATAGATAATACCATATATCACAGTCCACATAATCCCAGAAAAATAAAGAGGCAAGCAAACAGAGGGATCCCAGGAGCCCTTGAGAGCAGACCATCCAAGTAATGCTCCCCAACAAAAAGGCAACCCCAAGGTTAATTGAGGCCAGTACATAATGCTTTTCATTAGAGGATAGGTGATGATAAGAAGTAGGGAATACTGCTCCCAGAGCTACACTGGGAATTCCTAAAATAAAATGGAAGAAATACAGATCTTGAAATGCAGGCCTTCCTTGGGTGAGGAGAGAAGAGAGTGGGCGGGCCTGTTGTTGGGTCAAATGTCATCATCATTGGGACAGAGAAGGATGGAAAGAGAGCTTTCTAGAAAAAAGTTAGATGAAACGTCAGAGCCTTTCAAATTTTACGTCAATTTAAAAATGACATATATAATTTTATAAAAAGATTACTCTCCCAAGTTAGATTAAAAATTGTTATGAATATTAATAAACACATATTTTTCCAATTGTAATTAGGATATATCCGTCTATGTATATAATTTCTTCTTAAATTTTAACTTAATACTGTTCCATAGTTGTAACGCTGTCAGAGTTTACATATAGTCAGCTTTATACCTAGTAATCATTCCATGGTGTTAATATCCTTCAGTTTGTTTCTTCTTTCCTGGTTGGAGGGGGCAGGAGGGAGCAGAAAGAAGGAACTCTTCCAAAAAGCGACGGGCCCGAACACAAAAGACAATCCAGATGGTCTGTCTGAGATATCAGCCATATCAGCTAAGAGAAACTGAATCAAAGTGAGTGGCTAAGAATCCCGAGCGACAAGTGGCTAGTGGGAGAACTTCTAGAGGAAGAACCACAAGAGACGGCAGGGCAGCAAGGATGACACGGCTGCGAGAATAACCATTGTAAGTGCCCAGGCAGAACCTGGGGCCAGACAAGAATCCCAGCTCAAACTTCCCAGCTGGGAAGGCGCTGACACAAGAGGCACCCTCAAGACCGACACAGGGTCAGAGCTAGAAAAAAGGTCTGAGATGGGAAAGAGAAAGGAGACGGTTCATTCCTTAAAGAAGAGCCTCTTAACTTTTTGTTCCACCTTCCCAACCCCACCTTGAAGGCTATGGTCAAGTTCATGTCCACCAATAACCAGGACCAAACGCCACAGTGCTTTTGACCAGGAGGAAGGGGGAGGAGCATATCAGAATCAGCAATCTGAACTGTTCATTCCACCCAGAGAATTCTGATGTGTTCTTCTAATAAACCCAAAACTCCAGCTTATATGTCCCACTGAAAGTGACCACTTCAACCCAGTTGATATGGTCAAGCTGAGTATATACTATTAATACAAGATCGCACACCTTAGATATACTTCAACTGCATAGATTGTGTGCTTGTGACTTCCTCATAGTGTTACAAAAACTTTGTGTTTGGGCAAACGGAGAACTATGTACGGCAGGGGACACTGAGCGACAAGCTGTCAAGCGTGAGGTCGGGGTCAGTAGGAGCACAGGCTTCAGAGCCAAATGTGACCTGTACCTAGAGGATCAATTTTTGTACATGTGAAAATAGTTATATTGATGTCAAGTAAGACGAGAAACATTTACAGTTATGACACGGCTCACAAAAGACCTCTGTTCTCTGTGCATAACATTTCTCTTAAAAGATTACATAAGGTAACGCATCTCTCATTCCCTTCACACTTTGGAAAAACTAAGGCTTGGTGCAGCTGCAGACCAGACCTGTTTTTCTTTAACCAAAATCAACACTATAGTGTGTGCTAACACGAGTCCTTGACTTGACCAAACAACCTTGTCCCTTTATGTTTATATTACAACAGCCTTCTGGCCATTTTCATTTTTCTTTCTGCTTTGGATTCAGCTATAACACAAAGTATAACACAGCCAGAGCACATCAGGGGCACAGTGTGAAAATTCCCAGAAACTCTACACTGAGAAAGTAAAGTAAAAAAAAAAAAAATTTTTTTATTAGATTACAGCTGCTGATAAAGATTAGACTTGAAATACTAATTATTGAAAGTAGATTGAGAACATATTCTACCCAATCTTTATTTAACATGGAGAAGCTAACATACCAGTTGCAGATGCCTCAATCTTGTCATCTAAAACAGGGATAACAACACCATGTGCATTCATTTTGGGGGGAGGATTAAAGGAACGAATAGCATTAAAAAACAGCCTGTTGTTTTCGCCTGCCCAGCGTTCATTTCTTTGTGGTAACAGAACTTAAAAAAAACAACACAATTTTTTTTTGTTTGTTTTGGTGGAACAATGCCCTGCCCACGCCCCAGACTCAGCCAATCAGAGTCACTCTCTTGAGAGTAACATCTGGAAAGAGCGACTGTATGGGCAGAAAGTAGCTGAAGTTGGTTTAGCTGGCTGTTTGCAGCTGCAAATGATTGCTCCTTAGTCACTGGTTCCTGGCACCTGAATTCCCAAGAGCTGCTCCAGGTCGTCTTCTTTAGGCAGCCTGGTGTTTCAATGTTTCCATGAACTGTCAGCTAGCTCTGCCATTTATTTGAAGCCAGTGAGGATCGGGGCTGTTTATATTCAAAGAACTTTAGCTGGTGGTATAAATACCCAACATTGTGCCTGGCAACTGGCAAGTCCTCAATAAACGGTCGCTGCTGTCATTCATTCATTCAACACCTTTTTTTACTGAGTCGCTAATAGATAAATGCCAAACCACTGGGGATACAGAGACAGAAAACAAATTCGCTGTCCTCAAAGTATTTGAATTCTAATTAAGGGTAAAGGAAGACTAAAATACTGGGTATCATCTGTAATGGGAAAAAAAAATCTTTATTTTGTTGGTGGCAAGGAATTACCAAAAGCAAGAAGAGAATGTGAGTAGGAGGGTCTTGACGGAGAGGAAGGGAGGACAGGCAAGCAAGGGGAGGTTGCCATTGACAAAGATCTGTCCTTCTCCTGACTTCAGCCAGGCCCCCTGAGCCCTCTTTTCCACTAAGCTTTGACAGTAGCTTTCATCCCGTCTTTGGCCTGCCCAGCCCAGTTTCAGTAACAACCCTGCAAAGTCAGGTTAATGAGGTCCCCTGCCCCTTGATTCCTGATCACTCTTGATATTGGATAAAGTTCCTCACCCCCCATCTCTGATGTGTAGGTCCTTGGCCTGGCCTTTAGCAAGAATTTTGTGAAGCAGGTTTAGCAAGAATCACCCTGCCCTGGGTGTCCTCTATGAATACATTTCCACCCACTGACCCCCTCACCCTGTTCCATGGTGATAAATCCCCACTTGTCCATGTTGTATTTGAAGTTGAGCCCCATCTCCTTCCCCTACCATCTACTGCAACAGTCTTGAATAAAGTCTTCCTTACTGTTTCCACAAGTGTCAGAATAATTTCCTATAATATCATATGGTCCTGGGCAAGCTGCAATCTTGCCTTTAGCCTCAATCAATCAGTGCCTTTTTCCTTCCTTTTTCCCTCTCTTCTCCTCTCTTCGCCCACTGTTCCTCTCCCTCCCTTTTTCTTTCTTTCTTGGGCTAGGCTATTCCAGGCTTAGGCTGAGCTCTATTAGTGATCTTAATTACGGAAAAGATGGGTAATTCCTGTCTAGCTCTGGCATCCAGCTCCCTTTGCAACAGACCCCAAATTCTCTCTTCATGGCCACCAGAGCGAATGTCTCAGCTACTGCCTTCCACAGGAGAATGGGATAATGACAGCCACCCTCAAGCAGCTGGGGGAACTAAAAAGATAAGATGTGTAAAGCTGCTTTGCATACTGCAAACTGTTATATAAACATATTTTTAAAACAAAAGTAAAAGAAAACAAGGCTTGATGAAGTGTTGAAATTGTTGGGCTGCTCTGACTAGATCTTTAAAAGAGGAGATTATATGCCTGGACACAGCACCAGTACCCTGATTACCGAGGGTCAGCTGCTGCAGCTGTGAACAATTTACCCATGTGATTATCTGGTTTCTATCTCTCTCCATTTAAGGACAACAGAGCTGGAGAGCAGCGAAAGCAGTTGAGGGAGATAGTTTATGTGAGTAAAAAAACAAAACAAAAAAACAACTGTGCTCACATTTGCAATGGTTATACAAAAATCTCAAGGTACCTAGTCATTGTTTGCAGGAAGAATCTTGTATAGCTGTATGGGCTAACAATTTTTTATAGCTGCAATATCTGCCAAGCTGTGTGAGCTGATGCAATAAAAGTTGAGGGTTTTGGGTTTTTTTAAGTCTAGTGGAGCTTATAATTAGCATCCAATCTTCTTTAGTGATTAAGAGCCAGATTGCTTTGATTTGAATCTTGAATCTACCATTTACCAGCTCTTGTCTTCAGCAAGTCACTTAACCTCATCTTTAAAAATGAGAATAATTGTGCTATATAACTCACAGAGTTACTGAGAGAAATGTGTAAATGAGTAGCGTGTTTAGAACAGTGACTGGTATACAGTAGAAGCTCTATAAATTTTTGCTATTATTTGGAGTTGATCAGATCACATACGATAGCTGGCATTTGAGGGCCATAAGAGTTAGACGTTGTGTTAAAAGCTTTGCCAATCACTATTATTAATTCTCACAGCAACTCTATGCAGGAAAGAGTTACCATAGCAGCCCTGATACCGAAAGGGCCTGCTGGTGGGGCTGGCCCCATGGCTAGCATCTGAGACCTTGGCTTTTGGAAGGGTCCCTAAGTTACTAATTGACAAGGCAACTTTGCCCACCTAGGGCATTGAATTCTGCTACGCCAGCCTGCCTAGATTGTTTGTGCAAACACTGTGATTTATGGAGAACACGTGCTTTCCTTCTGAGAGTCTGGAATGCTGGTGGTCATGGCCCTGCGGAAGGAGGTAGCTGGTTCTGTGTGGCCCTGGGAGGGAGAAGAGGGGAAGCCTGCACCTGGATTCTCCAGGTAGCACCTGATGTATCTTCCCCCCTGTGGATCTTTCTCTATGTCCTTTAACTGTTAATACATCTTAGCCACGAGTTCAACTATATGCTGAGTCCTTCTAGTACAGGTAGGTGGTGATAGGATCTCCAAAAACAAAACAAAACAAAGCAAAACAAAATACTCTCAAAGGTATACAATGTGATTCTAATTTCATAAATTTAAAAACCTGAGGAATGAAAATGATTTAACTTAGTGAGAAGTTGGCTTGGCCACTCAGCAGGTGAAAGAGCTGAGACCTAAATCCTGTCTGTCTCCCTTCAAAGACTGTTCATTACACTGTGCCAGGCAGCCACACCTGATTACATACATCCTGGGCCAAGGAAAACTTTCTAAGGCATAATGCTACTCAGCTATTGGTTAGTTATGTGACCTTGAGAAAATATCCTAAAGGCTTTTGCACTTCAGGTATATTCGCTGTAAAACTGGAATAATAATAATAATAATACCAATGTCATAAAATTGCTGTAAGGGTTTAATAAGATTATATGTACATGTCATATATGTGAAGCATGCACATATTAAATATATAATATAGTCAATTCTATAAAGTATTTAGCCCAGTGCCTGGTACACAATAAACCTCAATAAACGAAATAGAGAGAGAAATATGTACACACATGGTCAACATACATACATATGCATAAATATGTGCATATACACTTATAGGCATGAATATATCGATAAATATGCATATACTCGTACATATGCACATAAGTTAATTACTCATCTAACAAGTTTTGTCTTAATTATAGAGCATCGTTCACCATTCATACAGGAAGCTAGTTAAGATTTCATAAGTGGGCCTCAAACTCTACCAGTTTCAATCTAGGGAACCGCTTTTATCCAGTAATCTTTTACTCAAACCCTAAAGACTGGCTTTCTTAAATGTTTAAGCTATAAAATTAATTATTAACTGGAAAACTCAGAGCTTTGCTTGAGACACTAAGCAATGAATTGCCAGGATGGGAAACTGGAATTAACCTCGGAAACTCCGACTTCTATGGAGAGAGCATATTTGATCCTCCTAAAACTATTGAAAGCAAACGTCTGTGGTTAAGATTTGCTATGGATAATGCTGTATTTTACCCTTTACATCGTGACTTTATGGCATTTAATTGTATAGCATTACAAAATTACACTGTAATTAAAGTATAATTACTCACTCTTGGCAAATCATTTGGAAACAATTCATGGCATCCTCTATCCTCTCTGAAGGTGAGATGTATAATACCGATCAGTAAATTGTAGGTAGCTTAAGAGTCTGGTTTTCTCCTAGAACTTGGTGTCACCAAATTTTCTGTCTGGAGCCATGAGGACAGAGCTAACTCTTTACCCAAACATGCCATTTTTCACTGTGGAAAGCCCCAGTCACCCCCAGCTAACTATAAATTCACACTTATTAGCAGTAATAGTCACTTGGACGTTCCTACTTGGGTGACCTCAGACAAATTATGTAACTTACTGGTGTCTGAGTGTCCTTATCGGTAAAATGGAGATAATAGGAATACCTGCCTGTAGTTAATATTGTCCATCTGAAAATTCGTGAAGAGGGTTGATCTCATGTTCAGTGCTCTTCCCACAATAAAATAAACTTAACAACAACAAAAAGAATATCTGCCTCAAAGAGTTCAAGAGGTTTAAATAAATGAATGTGTGTAAAGTCATTGGAACGGTATAGCCCATGGTGTAAAATAAATAAACAAATAAATAAAATATAGACAGTATATCTTGGATTGTTCTCTCCTTGCTTCTATATCTATTTTCTAGTCCCAATATGACTATAAGCTGTTTAAGGCCAGGGGCCACACTGGCACTATACTTTTCTATCCGTCTTCCCACCCTCAGTGAACTTGGACCAGCAGTAGACATATTAGGCCATATGTCTAAACAGTTGTGAGTTTAGCCTTAGCAATGTCGCGTACAAAAAACACCCCAGGATACCACTGAGTGCCTTCAGTGCCTTTCTAACCAATGTCTCTAGATCAGTAGCTTTCAAAATACTTGACCCGAACACACAGTAACAGTTTTTATGTTGCAAGTCGATATACACATGAATAAGCCCGTATGCTTATATAGTGCATAGTCTAACTGAAATCAAAGTTTTGCAAGATAGTACCTTAACCTTACTACATAAAATATGCTCAGATATTTTCTATTTTAGGTCAGTCTAGTTCAGGGCATCTCAAACTTTCATGGGCATTCATATCACTTGGGGGTGACACTAAAATGCAGATCTGATTCAGCAGGACTTGGGTGGGATTGAGTGTGTCTGCATTTCTGTCAGGCTCCCAGTGACACTCTGGGTCCACAAACCACACTCTGAGTAGTAAGCCTCTAGACTCATCTTTTTTAAAAAAAAATTTCAGGGCCGGCTGAGTGGCTCAGTTGGTTAAGAGCTCGCTCAAGAGTTTGAGCTCTGAGCAACAGCGGTTCGAGTCCCGGCCCAAGCTGAGCAGCCACTGAGCTGCCTACAGGTGGCAGGATGGCTCAGCTAAAAAAAAAATAAATAAATAAAATAAAATAAAAAAATTTCATGCTGGAAATGGATCTCCATATGTATTTCACAACCCACTTCAGAAAGGGTTGCAATTGCTCCAAATAATTTCAAAAGTTTCCTTCATCTCTATAATTCCATTTTATCCTTGTAGCCTTGGGATAGAAACCTTCGGCCTGCTTAGGAGTTCACAGCAAGAATGACTCAAGTATTACCTTTCATCTTGACGTCTTTCTTCTGCCACACCTATCCAGTTCCCAGCCCTTTCCTCACTGTTCTAAGCCTACACCTTGCAGCTATATTAATAAATTGATTGAGCGCTTATCAAGAGCCAAACACTGAACCAAGTTTTTTATATCTATCCCATATACTCCTGTAACCACCCAATGTAGGTATCCCCATTTCACAGATGAGAAAAGGTGAGGAGCTAATCATGGTGGGGCTGGGATTCCAGATCCTGTGTTCTTGTGACAGTCACCCTCCGAGATGGCTCCAGTGATCCTGGCCTCCTGGTATGCACACTCTTGTACAGTCGTCTCTCACACTGAGTAGGGCTGACTGGTAACCAAGAGAGTACTGAGGAAATGACAGTGTGTAACTTCCAAGGCTCGGTTAGAAGACATCGTGGCTTCTGTCTTACACTCTCTTAGACAACTCCCTCTGGAAGAAGCCAGATTGCCATGTCATGAGAATTCTCAAACAGCCTTATGAAGAAATCCATAGAGCAATGGATTGAAGCTTCCTGCCAACAGCCAGCACCAACTTGTTAGGCACACAACTGAGCCATTGTGGAAGTAAATCCTCCAGCCTGTCAAGACCTCAGATGACTAGAGCCTCGGCTGACATCTTGACTACAACCTCATTAAGACCTCAAGTGGGAACCACCCAGGTAAGTCTCTCCCAAATTCCTAACCCACAGAAACTGTGAGATAATAGTAAACACTTATTATTGTTTTACACGATTAAGTTTTGGGGGTTAATTTCTTAAGCAGCAATAGATAACAAATACAGTTCTTAACCAATAGGTTATATTGCATCACAATGATTCAACCCTAAAAGGAAAGTGAAAGTTTTATCAAGGCCTTTTGGGTTACTGGTTTTTTACTGTAGCAGCTTGTACCACGTACGGTTCAACAAGTTTTCATTCTCCCCTTGCGACCAACTTTGTGAGAGGCATTACTTCCCATCCAGACTTGACCGGATGACTTCCTGTAGCCAGTTGGATATGGGAGTAGTAACGTTAGATTGTATCTGGACAGAAGATGTTGGAGATACTGCAAGAATCAACTTGCGCTCTTAACTTCTGCTCTCACTTGTGAAAACAGTGTATCGCAGAGAATGGATGCTCCTTTAGCCTGGGTCCCAGAATGAGACAGCATGGCAAATGTACCTGAACTTAACCCTCAGATTGGAGACAAGCCAAGCTGAGCCCAAGCAGAGGCACCGTTGGCTTACAGACCCATGAGCGAGAAATAAATACTTGTTATAAGCCAACTTAGGGTTGTTTGTTACCACGGCCAAAGGTGACCCGTCCACTTACCATGCTGTATGATGCCATACTCCATCAGCCGGTGGCAAAGCTGCTCGGCCTCTTTCCTTGTGGTGGCCTCACCTTCCTGAACCAGCCAATCCAGGAACTCAGACGCCATGAAGGTGCGCTCATACTTGACCCCCTCCTCTTCCCGGGGCTGCAAGAGTGTGTTTTCAGGGCTCATCAGCCTGGGGGGAAGAGAGGGACACAAAATAAACCTACGCAAAAGGAAATAAACTCCTTTGAAATCCTACATCACAGGCTTCTGTGAAGCATCACAGCAACGTTGTGAGACAGATAAATGTGTCTGTCACATGCTGCCACAAATATAATTATTTTTTTCAGTCTCGATGTGGCTTCTTCTTTATATCCTTAGTTATATAACTTCCATCCAGCTAGACTTCAGATGGTTCTCCAGGTTGACTGTTCTATAATTTAGTTGTAATTTTAATGTGGTCCCTGGAGGAGGCAAGCACAGCGTTTATCTACTCCGCCATCTTGAATCCTTTCCTCCACAGATGTAATTTTTAAAAGAAGGATCTGCTTCACAAGTGAACACGATGCATTTTCTCCTGATAATTAGAAGAAAAAAAACCCCAAAAAAACTGAAAATACAATCTAAAACTCAGGCATTAGCAGACTGTATTCAGTTTAACCATCCTGAAAAGGAGTTATAATATATTAAGCAAGCCCCGCTCTACCTTTCTAAAAAGGCTAGTTATTTCTTTTCCAAAGACATTATTCCATTTCCCAAATTATTGCTCTACTAAGAAGACTAATTCTATGAACTGAAAGTTTGTGTCCTCCCAAAATTCACACGTGAAAATGCTAATGCCCACTGGGATGGTGTTTGGAGATGGTGTCTTTGGGACATGCTTGTTTCATGACGGTAGAGCCCCCATAATGAGATCACCACCCTTCTTGTAAGGGTGCTTGCTTCTCCTTTGTCTCTCTCTGTGAAGATACAAAAAAAAACACTGTCTATGAACCAAGAAGAGAGCTCACACCGGACACCAGATCTGCTGGCACCTTTATCTTGGACTTTCCAGCCTGACTGTGAGAAATAAGTGTTTATTGTTCAAGCCATCCAGTCTCAGGTATTTTTTGTTAAAGGAGACCAAACTGACTAAGACCACTTAAGTCACCCCTTTACAATCTCCCTGTTCCCGTGTAGCTTGTTTCTCACACCTACCTTCCCAAGCATCCGTCAGCTCCTCTAGCTCCTCTCACCATACCTCCAAACTAGCTCCCACTGGGGCCAATACCATGCTCCCTTGCATCTATATATGATGGGCAGTTTGTAGATCCCCATCTGGGTTGACATTAAGACCACTCAATGCTATTGACCACTCCCCTCAACTAGGGGGACATGGCTGTACTGGTTTCCCTCCCAGCCCTCTGTTCCTACCTTTCTCAGTTAACTTTGTGTTGACTCCTCCTCATCTCCCTGGACTTTAAAGACTGGAATTCCTTGAGATTCAGTTCCCCAAATACCTCTTTCCTCATTTCATCGTCTCTCAGGCAAGTTCTTTCATCATCATGGCCCCAATTACCATCCATGCCCCAAAGATTTCCAAATTTGTATCCCTCGACCAGGCCTATATTCCTAACTCCAGACCTTTATATCCACATGGGCATCTCAAAGACACCTCAAAGCCAACAAGTCCAAAACTGAACTCATGTTCTTCCCCCAAACCTGGTCCTGTGTTACTATTTGCAAGCCACAGAAAGGGCATAAGACCCCAACAGTTTTGCCACAAACTAATCAACATAACCTCTCACTGCTTCAGTGTCCCCAAACGCACATGAAATGAAGAAAATAGTGTCTATTCTACTTCCTTCCCTGGGTTGCTGTTATCATCAAAAATATTTGGAGAAAAAAGTTCTAAGTATATAAAAGTATGCTTTTATATTAAGAATGCTTACTAAAGCTATTAGAATATAACAGAACTCATTAAAAATGTTCTTATTTGGCATTTAACAGAATGCATTTAAAAATCTTATTCAGACCTTTCCAAAGTCAATCCTTTTCGTGTTTTAATCCATCCTTAACAGAGCTACTAGGCTGTTTCCCAGGGTTAGTCATAGCTGAGTTGGTATGAGCAAAGAATTATATTTAATATAATAATGACCAGGCCCTTCTTAGAAGATAGAAAGGACAGCTGCTACACATACATGTAGCAACACAAATGCCAGAATCATGAAGACATTCTCTCTAGGGCGTGATGTGCACAGATAGCCCCATCAGCTCGTCTCGTGCTCCTTTCCAATGTGGCTTTACTTTTTCTCCCATCAAGAGGCTGAGTCCACTTCCCCTTCCCTTGAACCTGGGCTGGCTTTGTGAATTGCACTGACCAACTAAATTTAGCAGAAGTGACACTATGTGACTCCAAGGCAAAGCTTTAAGAGGTCTTGCAACTTCTGCCATTGCCCCCCTGGAATGCCACGCTGAGACCATCATGAAAGGAAGCAAGGAAGTGTGTCTCACCTCCTAGAGGTCAGGAGGCAACAAGGTGACCTGAACCCTCAAGGGAGCACATAATCTTATTAACTGTCCTGTAATCCAATCAGAGATCCCCCCCCCACCTTGCTTTCTCCCAGCTTTATGTAATCTTCCTTACAGTCCCTCCTTAGTTCCAAGTGTATGATAGGAGCTGCAGAGCATTTGAGACCTTACTTCCCAGCATGCCGTTTGGCTCAAATAAACTAAAATAAATGCTTATAAAAATTCAAAAAAAAAATAAAAGAAGAAGAAGAAAAGGAGAACTGAGACGTTCAGGTAGCAGCCAGCACCAATTCTGGGACGTGTGAATGAGGCTATCCTGGACCTTCCAGCCCAAATGACCCTCCAGCAACCATATGAATGAGCCCTGATGAAGCCAGTAGAGGAATCACCATGCAACCCACCGAATGAGGAGAAACAATGCATCATTGCTGTTTTAAACTACTAGTTTGGGGGTGATTTGTTTCACAGGATGAGATAACATTCATATCAATGGGCAATGGCAAAAAGATGTGAAAATCCACAAAAAGAGACATGTCACACCACTCGTAAAGTACTAAAGGGACAAGGAATGAATGCTGGAAGGTACTGGAAATAAACTGCATGGAAGAAAACCACATGGAGCTGGACTTGGGAGCATACATTGGTGATGGGAATCTACAAAGAAGACCTGAAGGGCCACATGCATGACCAAATAGGAACACCACCATTTCTTTACTTCTTTTGACCCTCAAATAAGGCGTTTTGGAGTGAAAAGAGAGTAAAATTAGCATCTTAGGAGTTTTCCGGTTTTAGACATTATTTTCTCTAAGAAGTCACTTCTGATCCCACAAACTTGGACCATGTGCCACTTCTAAGGGCTCCCCTGCTTCCTTTCTGGCAAGGCCCTTCTCAGGACCCTTTTGAGACAAGTGTCCCTGTCTCTGTGGCTCAGAATTGGTTTCCTATCACAATGGGTCCTCAAAAAGTATTTGCTGAACGAATAAATGAAACTCATTTCTATGTACTCTCTTGCTGCACATCATTATCCAAAAGTATATTAAAAATGACCCTTTAAGATGACCCTGTGTGGAGATGAGTGAATCAAGAGTTTCTGTCCTATTGACACTCTCCATTTAAGACAAACACAGACGTCTGGCCTCTATCTCTGTTTTGAACCACTGTCCCTTCCAGCTCAGCGATTTTCCTTTCAGGGTGTGGGGAGGACAAAAGGATGGAGGTCTACTTGTGTCACTTCTTTGAACCAGAGAGATGACCTACCAGCCCTCTATAGCTCCAGCCCTCTACAGCTGGTGGCCTCTGGACAAGTCATTTAGCTGCTGCTACAAATGTGAGCTTTGAAAACAGACCAGTTGGCAGGCCTGCCTGGATTGGTCCAGCTTGTCATTTAAAACATGACCTCACCACGCTTAGCTCTTCCTTATTTCATTTCCCCTTAAATTGAAGTAATGTCCCTATTCAGGTTCCTCTGTCTAAGACAAAGCCTTTCACAGGGTTAGATTTTAGGAGTGATATGTAGTCATAGTGTTAAAGCAAGAATTTGACTGCTTGCTCCAGTTATGTTTTGCTAGGTAAAATGTGCAGGCTTTAAACAACCACCATTGAATTCTATATTCCATGGGTCTCCTGGGGCTCGACTGGGCAGTTCCTCCATCACTCTCGCTTGGGGTCACTCATGCAGTTGTAGGCAGATGGTGGCTAGGGCTGGATGTCTGGCCCTGTGGTTCTAAGTCAGCACAGCCTCTTTCTCCAGTGAGGCAGCCAGACACTGAGATGCAGAGCTCAAGAGGGAGGAAGCAGACGCTGTCAGAATCCTTTTAGTTTTACTGAGGTATAATTCACTTACCATACAATTAACCCATTTGATCATACAATTGAATGATATTTAGTATACACACAGAGATGTGCAACCAACACTATAATCCATGTTAGAACACATTCATAACTCCAAAAGGAAACCCCACAACCATTAACAATCACTCCCCACTTCCCCATTGCCTGATCCCTGGGCAAACACTAATCTATGCTGTGCATCTATAAATGATAGAATATGCCTATTCCAGAGAGTTCATATAAACAGAATCATGCAACACGTGTGATTAGTTTCTAGTCCTCTGTGACTAGTTTCTTTCATTTACTACAATGTTTTCGAGGTTCATCCATATTATAGCATGCATTAGTATTGCATTCCTTTTTATTGCCAAATAATAGTCCATTGCATGGAAATATCACATTTTGTTTATCCACCCATCAGTTGATGGACATTTGGATTGATTCCATTTTTGTTTATTATGAATAATTCTTCTTTGAACATTCATATACAAGTTGTTGTGCAGTCATTCGTTTTCATTTCTCTTGGATATATATCTAGAAGTAGAATTGCTAGGTCATATGGTAACTCTGGTTAGCCTTTTGAAAAACTTAAAGACTGTTTTCCAAAGTGGCTGTTTTACATTCCCACCAGTAAGGTAGGAGAATTCCAACTTCTCCATATCCTCACCAACATTTGTTATCATCTGTTCTTCTTTAGTAAGGCCACCCTGACAGGTGTGGAGTGGTTTTGATTTGCATTTCCCTGATAATTAAAGACATTGAGCATGTTTTCATGTGCCTATTTGTCCATTTGCATTTCTTCTTTGGAGAAATGCTTGTTCAGATCCTTTGCCCATTTTTAAATTAGATCACTTGTCTTTTTTATTATTGAACTTTAAGTGTTCTTTAGATATTCTGAATGTAAGTCCTTTATCAGACATATACTTTGCACATACTTTTTTCCCATTCTGTAGGTCATTTTTTCACTTTCTTGATGGTATTGCTTGTAGTTCAAAAGTTTTTAATTTTATGTAATACAATTTACCCATTTTCTGTTTTGTCACATGGGCTTTTGGTATCACATCTCAGAAACCATTGCCTAGCTCAAGCCCATGAAGATTTACTCCTATATTTTCTTCTAAGAGTTTAAAAGTTTTAGCTCTTATATTTAGTTCTCTGATCCATTTGGAGTTAATTTTTCTACAAGGCCTGAGGTATAAAGTCCAACCTCATTCTTTGGTAAATGTGTATCCAGTTTTCCTGGCACCATTTGTTCAAGTACTCTTGTCAAAAATCAATCAGCCATGCCAGGCCTTCTTAATCCCTAGGCTCAGAAGATACAGAATGTCAACTGCCCTGAATTATATTTGTTAAAGCCATCAGACACATGCCAGACTCCAGGGGAGGGGACACACTTACCACCTCTTCATGGAAAGAACAATATGTTCATAGAGGAAGAGTTGGAAATGTTTGGGGCCATCTTTGCCGACGAGCTACCATGCTGCTTTATTTTAATTAGTTAGCTGAAAAGCAATTTCAATATTTATAGCTTATTCACAGTTTTGTTGTCTCTTCCTCATTAATTAATTATTATTATTATTATTATTATTATTATTTTTACTTTCCTTAAAGTGTGGGGTAGTTTTGAAAGCATGAGCTCTAAAGACAAACATAGCTTCAGATCCTAACTCTGCACACTCGTTAGTTCCATGACTGCTTCCCCAAGCGTAAGGTGGGGGTCATAACCTCCAAGGAGGGTTGCTGTGCAGCTTAAGTGTGACAATGCATGAAATGCTTCAGTCACGGTGCCAGGTGCCTCATACACACTGACTACACCTTATCAATGATGATGAGGATGATGATGACGATAAAAGTTTTCTCGAGCCAGTATTTCATAAAATCAAACACTTTTCACAAAATGAATTCACAAAATGAATTAAGGCTCTGTGTGTATTTCTATACAGAAGAACAATAGTTCTATTTTCATTAGTCATCAAAAATGTGTATAATGCGCTAAAACGCTTCCATTTTATGGAACAAAAAAATGTGTAGTCGAAATTGTCCTGTGCTGGCCTATAATCAGGACATGAAGCCACACACCTTATAAGGTGTTAGGCATTAACAATACTCATGTCTTGTAAGTTCTCACCAGATTTTTATCATGTTTCTGAGCTGATTTCAACCTTTCCTGGATGTATATCTGAGCCAGATTTCCCAGGCTTACTTTAACCCAGGGGGAAGGCAGCATTACAATAGAAGGAACTGCTACATTTCGGGGCCAGTACAGGAATAGAAATAAGCTGATAGCAATCTCCTTGTACATTGAAAAAAATTCAAAAGAGCTGAAAAGGCCCTATATAACGTGGGAACATATGTGAATGGTATACAAGAGCATAAGCTAGGGAGGGAATCAGAACGACCCACAGCCTAGTTGGTCAAAAACATGTTTTAGAATTTAGAGAGAAAGAGAGCTTTAAAAAAAAAAAGGTAATGTGTTACTATAATGATAAATTATTTTTAGAAGCAAAACACAAAATTTTATATACATAATAACCATTAAAAATTAAAAATTCATTCACCCCAATATTAAAAGTGCTAATTACCCCTGGGGGTAGCTTACGAAAAATGTTTCTTATCTCTTAATAGAATGTATTACTCAAATTACTCCCCAGAGAGACTACACTATGTTTGCCACTGATGGAAAATGTTAGCAATAAAAAAGTTATATTAAGGTTAAGTTTACATGTAACCAGATGACTTGTTCCTCATAAAATGCTTATATTAATACCCAATATAGTAAAGTAGTTCCCAATGTATAAATTATGCATTTAGATGGATGCTTCCAGTACATACTCTGAATGTATAACATTGACTTCTATGATTAGCAAGAAAGTGTTAATTAGGGAGACATGCTTCTATGAGCACTGGTATTTATGAGTACAATGCTATCATCTACAGAACAGATGTCATACAGATAAATTGACATAATTTTCACAATAATTAGGTTTGGAACTATTGTAGTAAACAGAAAGCTGTTCAGTTAATATTTATGAGTAAAGCTATGACATCCTGGAAAAGGTAAGGGAAAGGGAGGAGAAACAGCCCTTTATACTCTTGGCCAACAACTATCCTTGACATTGCTTCGCTTGTCTCCGTGTTGTGCACTGAATTGAACATGCTCCTGTTCATCCTTATTCCTTATTCAGGCGGTTCCCTCATGTCATCCTTCCTTCCTTTTCCTGGAGAAATCCAAACTACTCTTCATAAAAAGGGGCTCACTGTACAGTGACGCAGGTTGTTCACCGCACCAGAGAACCTAGCTTCAGGGGAATACAAAGGTCAACATTCAGCCCCAAGTCTCCAAGCGCAATCCACGTGGAGGTGAGAGGCTGCACCAGCCTGAGGAAAGCGCAAAAGGGAGCCTGGTTCTCATTTGCACAAAGGTGTTAAATGAGATAGTGCGGCTCTATTTTTAAAAGGCTAGATTAGGTACTATTATATCTTAAAGTCAGTAGTATCATTTATATATGCTCTCAATTTTTTTTTTTAATTGGGGAACAGTGTGTTTTTCCAGAACCCATCAGCTCCAAGTCAAGTAGTTGTTTCAATCTAGTTGTGGAGGGCGCAGCTCAGTTGCCCATGTGGGGATTGAACCGGCAACCTTGGTGTTATGAGCACTGTGAGCTAACTGGCCGCCCCTATGCTCTCAATTTTTAATGTACTATACTTACCCTTCTATCTAAACTAGAAACTTCTGAAAGATAGACACCATGTCTTAAATGCTTTTATTTCTTAGAAAACTCAGCCCAGGGAGGGGTTATATATTAGGTGCTCAATAAATATTTGTTCATCAACTGACTGAAAGCTACAGTAATGGCGAGTGTTATTTGACTTTGAAGGATAAAATCTTTCCTCTTTGCTTGTTATTTTATTTTTAAGATTTTATTGGGGAATTGGGGGAGGGGAACAGTGTTGGGTGAATTCTGGAAGGGGAACAGCCAAGTTGTGGTTTTTCAATCTTCATTGCGGAGGGCGCCAGTCGCAATCTGGCTTCCCGTCGGCGGCTCGTGGCCTCTAAGCTCAAGGTTGCTATGTTACAATCATAGTTGCATGTGGGCGTAGCAACCATCCCATGTGGGAGTTGAACCAGCAGGCTTGTTAAGAGCGCACTCCCTATCCACTGAGCCATCCAGGCGGCAGCTCAGCTCAAGGTGCCAGGTTCAGTCTAAGTTGCGGGTGGGCATAGCCCACCATCAAACAAGCAATCTTGTTGTTACACTAGCTGAGTCATCCTGCCACCTGTTGGCAGCTCAGCGACAGCTCAGCTCCGGTGCAGCGTCACTGGCCCATGTGGGAATTGAACCCATGGTCCCCATTGCTCAGAGCCCACGCTCTTAAGCCAACTCTTAACCAACTGAGCAAAGTGGCCAGCCCCTTTACTTGCTATTTTAAATTTTCTAGAAGAAAAGCAGGAACTTTTTAATGCTGGTTTTATGCTCTGAAGAGGCTGATATCCTGGAACCCAAGTTGTAATTTTCATATTCTGCATGGTTTGTTGTGTTGTTGTAGTAAACATTTTCAGGACTTGAACCAGTTTTAGATAGAAGCCAAGTGTGGAGTCCAAGTTCACGGCTCTCCTAAAAGACTACATTCAACTATGGTTTCATAACTGTAGAATTGCACAAGGAGAGAAACCAAGCACTTTTACACTGAATTTAGGACAATTCAAATCTCTATGAGCCTCTTCAAACTACTGTCAAGGGAAGCTGGTTCTAAAACATAAAAGCTCTTTTTAAGGGAATGGTTATTATTTATTGTGGATGTTTCTATAATTAACAGAAAATAGAAGGATTTACTGCCAAGAAACAAAGAAAGGGTGGGTAGAGAAAAAATGTAGAGGGAGTAAGATGAAGTCATGAAGAAAAACTGAAGACAATACCAACTAGGGAACATTAAACAAATATATTTAAAAGAGGTAAGAAAGAACGATAAAAAACTGAACACAATGACAAGTGGGACCATTTTTCTGCAGGATAATGGGCTAGGTGACAGTAGAACCACTTTGTCCTGCGTATTTGTGGAAGTGGTATGAAAGAAGAAGAGAAACAGCCTCTGCGATTTTTTCTAACCAAGGTCTGACACTGTACAGTCATAAGACTCCCTGTTTTAAAACAGATTTAAAATCACTGCCCTAATATGTTTATGGTCAATTGATTTTTGACAAGGGTGCCAAGGCCATCCAAAGGGGAGAGGATGGCCTTTTCAACAAATGGTGCTGGGACAATTCGAGTCCCATGCAAAAGAATGAAGCTGGAACCTTATCTCATAGCTTATACAAAAAAATAACTCAAAATATATTAAAGATCCTAATGTAAGAGATAAAATCATAAATCTTTTATAAGAAAATATAAGGGTAAGTCTTCATGACTTTGGATTTGACAAAAGATTCTTAGACACCAAAGGTACAAGTGACAAAGGAAAAAAATATGAATAAATTGGACTACAACAAAATTTATAACTTTCATCCTTCAAAGCTATCAGCAAGAAAGTGAAAAGACAACTCACAAAAGGGGAGAAAATATTAGCAAATCATACATCTGATAATGGATTTGCACCCAGAATATATAAAAAAAACTTAAGGCTCAATAATAAAAAGATAACCCAATTTAAAAGTGGGCAAATGATCTCAAAAGACCAAAGAATACTGGGGGTGCCAAAAAAACTTCTACACGGGAACACTTTGGTCAACAGTGCTCAAGTAGTAGTTTACTGTAATCAGAAGTGTCTGGACGCTCACGGGAACCACTTTGAGCCTGTAGTTGCAGAAGTCAAATGTGGCTTGTATTCATCTTTTGTTATCGGTATACATTATTACAACTTTAATACAGTTTTCCTTTCTTAAAATGTGTATACAATTTTTTGGCACCCTCTCTATATACAAATGGCCAATAAGCACATCAGAAAACACTAAGCATCATTAGTTACCAGGGAACTACAAATCAAAACCACAATGACATACCACTTCACACCCAGTAGTTGGTTAGAACCGAAGTTAGACAGTAACAAGTGTTGGCAAGGATGTGGAGAAACTGGAAGTCTCATACACTGTTGGTGGGAATGTAAATTGGTACAGCCAATTCAGAAAAGTCTCTCAGTTCCTCAAACATTAAACATAAAGTTACTCTATGATCCAGCCATTTTACTCCTAGGAGAAAACATATGTCCACAGAAAAATCTGTACACAACTGTTCATAGCACTGTGGATGAAAAGGGGACCACGTACTAAACCCGATAAGCTCACGGGGAGGCCTGCCTGGCGGGCCTTACAAACCAGACACCAAATGTCACCACACAGGATGGTTTGATCATAAAAATTCCGAAAAGCAGGTTATGGTGGGTAGACGCATCGTAGGCCTGTAGCTTCCCTGACAAAGGTCAATCTTTACCTTAGAAAGTCTGCCTATTGTCTTTTTGCATCCAAGATAACATACCTTTGAAATGTCAGAGTAATCTTCTTTTCCAGACCCCTCAGGGCACACAACCCACTGCACCAAAGCACAAGACTTCAGAACCCCTCATTGTTATCTTGTTCCCTGAATACCATCTCTTTGTGCTGTAAATGTTAATTATTAACTATCTTGTACTCATCAATGTAAAAGAACTATGTGTCTCTCTGTTTTACTTTTTAGCCAATCCCAGAGATTTCCCCGCTTTGCTTTCTCCCACCCCCTAACCTACCACCCATGGATTTCTGTAACCCTCCTCACACCTCCTCCTTTGATTCTAATGTATAAAATAAGCTGCAAAACTGCCATTCTCTGGCGCATTTTCTCAATCCATTGAGATTTTGCTTCCTGGCAGTTGTCGTCAGTTTGGCTCAAATAAACTCATAAAAGTTCTCTACAGATTCGGGCATTTCTTACATCGACAGAAATATTGTTCATCATTGTCAAAATGTCGAAACAACCCAAATATCCATCAACTGATGAAATTGAAAATGTCATAGATCCATACAATGGAATATTATTTGGCTATAAAAAGGCATGAAATACTGAAACATGCTGCAATATGGATAAACCTTGAAAAATTATGCTGTATACTTAAGAAATGTCTAAACC
Organism: Hipposideros armiger; assembly: GCF_001890085.2. Classification (NCBI taxonomy): domain Eukaryota; kingdom Metazoa; phylum Chordata; class Mammalia; order Chiroptera; family Hipposideridae; genus Hipposideros; species Hipposideros armiger. Next base: position 421,785 of record NW_017731415.1, read on the forward strand.
TGTAAAGAATTTTGTATAAGAGTTTATTTGAGCCAAAACTGACTGATAATTGCTGGGAAGTGAGATCTCAAATGCTTCAGAGAATGACTACAGTTTCTTTTATACATTTGAGATTAAGGAGGAAATAATAAAGAAGATTACATGAACGTTGGAGAAAGCAAGGTGGGAATCGGATTCCAGGATAGTTAACAAGAGTATGTGTTTCTTGGGGGTGCTTATTTCAAAGGTGAGTTAACCTAGATGCACAGAAACAATGCACAGGGCTTGCTTAGGGCAAAGATAAACCTTCCACTAAAAAGTTCTATGCCAGTGGCTTGACTACCCCCCATGACCTGCCCAGTTAGGAGTTTGTGATCAGATCACACTGAGGTTACTTTACTTGAACTCCTTTTTCGTCCACAATACTATATTAAAGAGGCCAGTCACAAAAGACCAACATATTATATCATTCCATTCATATAAAATGTTTACAACAGAAATCTATAGAGGTAGAAAGTAAATTAGTGGCTGCTTTGGGATTGATGGGAGAATAGGGAAGTGGCAGCTAAGGGGTACGAGGTTTCTTTTTGAGGGGGTGAAAATGTTCTAAAACCATGGTGATGGTTGTACATATCTATGACTATACTAAAATCCATTACATTGTACACTTTAAATGGGCCAGTTGAATAGTGGGTAAATTATATCTCAATAAAACTGTTTAAAAAATCACTACTTTAGTCATTGTATTTACTTATTCACTAATTCAATAAATATTTACTGAGCATCTTCTATGTCGCAGGAGATGCAGAAATGAAAAGACATGACCCTTGTCCTTAAATTGCTTTCTGTCTAGTGGGGATGCAAACAAAAACTTACGTGCGGGGCTGGCCGAGTGGCTCAGTTGGTTAAGAGTGGCAATGTGAAGCACTCCTGGGTTTGAATCCCTGAAGCGCAATTTCCAAGCTGTGACTGGGCTTTAATCCTGAGTTTCTTCTTGTATGTAGTGAGGATCATAATGCTTACCTCAGAGGGATTGTAAAAATTAGAACTAATCTGTATAAAGCAGCTAGCATATCAACCTGGCACAAAGGAGCAGTGAGCAAATGATACACACAGCTACACACACACACACACACACACACACACACACCCCTGAGAGTTGACCCTCGTCATCTCTTGTCAATCCCTGTCAGGTTGAGCAAACCAGCCAGAAGAACCAATTCCAAGCCTCTGGGGGGGAGCAGGTGGCATTCAAGAGATGGGAGAAACATTAAAAAAAAAAAAGCCAAAGAAGTTTAGTTACTTAAAAGGGCGTTTTACATTCTAGAGAATGCTAATGCTGACACAAAAGTTAATTTTACTTAGGATATTAAATGATGGTAGACTACAGAGGACAATTTAAAAAAATATATTATTTGGGTCGTAGTTCCATAATTTCTCAGTGCTTGAAAATTTGAGCTGCATGCTTCTGATATGGGTAATATATATATATATATATATATATATATATATATATATATATATTACACTTCAATCAATTTAACTAATAAAGTAAAACATGTTATCTGGAGTGTCTTTCTTTCGGGTCTTTTGTTAGGGGGCTCTGAAATTAATAAATGTGTTTTGTCAATTTGGTGCTTTTTTTTCATTTGGCAGAACAATGCCTCTGCTTGCCCTCCCATCTCTGTGTGAAGAAACCATAATAAGTAGGGTTGTTTTCATTTAGCAAACAAAGCAAGAAAAACAACACAGCAACTATACCTCCTGGGGAATCATCTCTGCATTTAAAGACAAAGCCAGCCACCCCAGGAATCTCCACACAAGGTTCCTGGAATAATGGGAGAATAAATACCCTCCTCCCTTGAAAACGCCCAGCCATGCCTTTCACTATTATCACTCCTACAGGATCCACTTTTATTTTGCTTCCATTCCTGCCTCTTAGAAGGTCCTGCCCTGTCTTCTACTGTGTGAGGTTTTTGTTTTGTTTTGTTTTTCCACCTTTGTCTCCTTTGGCATAGCCTCACCCTGCACCATCCCCCCCTTGATCCATTCACTCTAGAATCTCAACATTTAAAAACAAACAAGAATTCGGGTGGCCGGATGGCTCACTTGGTTAGAGCGCATGTCCTTAACAACACGATTGCCGGTTCAACTCCTGCATGGGATGGTGGGCTG
>NW_017731415.1:426553-432938 GCF_001890085.2 Hipposideros armiger
TGATCAAGCACCAGTAAGGTACCCTTGTCACAAGAGCCATCGCCATCCCCCATAAAAAGAAGAGATAACCGGGCCGGCCAAATGGCTCAGTTGGTTAAGAGTTGGCTTAAGAGCGCGAGCTCTGAGCAACAGGGCCACCGGTTCGATTCCCACATGGGCCAGTGATGCTACACCCAAGCTGAGCTGTCACTGAGCTGCCAACAGGTGGCAGGATGGCTCAGTTGGTGTAACAACAAGATTGCCTGTTCGATGGTGGGCTACACCCACCCGCAACTAAGACTAAACTTGGCACCTTGAGCTGAGCTGCCGCCCAGGTGGCTCAGTGGATAGAGCGTACTCTCTTTTATTTATTTATGTATTTATTTATTTATTTTTTAGCTGAGCCATCCTACCACTTGTTGGCAGCTCAGCAGCTGCTCAGCTCAGGCTGGGAGTTGAACTGCTGTTGCTCAGAGCTCGCACTCTTGTGTGACCTCTTAACCAACTGAGCCACTCGGCCAGCCCAGAGCTACTCTCTTAACAACAAGGCTGCTGGTTCGACTCCCACATGAGATGGTGGCTACGCCCACCCACAGCTAAGATTGTAATACAGCACCTTGAGCTTAGAGGCCACAAGCTGCCGACGGGAAGCCAGATGGCAACTGGCACCCTCCACAATGAAGATCAAAGAACAACTTGGCTGGTCCCCTTCCCCAATTCCCCAACACTGTTCCCCTCCCCCAGTTCCCCAATAAAATCTTTAAAAAAAAATTTAAAAAAAAGAAGAGAACCTACATGATAAAAATCCTGCCTCTCTTTTTCCCCCAAAGAAAAGATGTCCTGCCCCTTCCCCCAAAATCCTTTCTTTTCTTTCACTAATAGCTCCCTTGCCCCCACTTCTTCCGCTAAAACCTTCCATTTTGTACAATCTTCGGAGCTCCCTTCTATTGTAGCTACTAGACAGGAAGTTGCCAGGATTCTTGAATCGCTTAATAAAGTCCATTAGATCTTCAAATTCACTCAGTGGAATGTTGTTTTTTAACAAAACAATAAGTTTTTTTTATGTAGTCTCTCCAGTTTAGGACCCCTGATAAGCAAATTGTTAAACATTTTCATCACCCATCAGGCAAAACTCACAATTTTGCATGGCCTGCTACAAAGAAACTTTTTAAAAAAGAAAAGGAAAGCAATAAAGAAGGAAGGCGATGCTTAGGGGTATCCAACAAGGATGTAGTCCTAGGTCAAAAATTTCCCATCACTCTACACAGAGCTACACATATAATGAAACCACTTAAATGTTTGTTCCAAAGTTGCTGCTAAACGCCCTGTGAGAAGACATGGGGCCCTTTGAAAATAGCATCGTTCCAAACTTTTAAACAACTAACCTCTTTTCTCAAATAAAATCCTTTAGGAAATTCCATTTTTTAATGTCACGTTTATAACAAAATTTACTTACAAAAGTTAAACAGTGAAACCTTTAAGGGAGTTTCGATTAACACAAAAAAAATATATAGAAATGAGAGGAGTAGGTAGGATAATTATTGTTCCCCCAATTTGTAGTGATAAACTACAAAATCCAGTTACGCTGTGCCTTTTGCTTTCGTTATCGGGAGATAATTCTCCATGGGTATCTCCCATCTCTTCCTATCTATTAAGCAGAATCACTGACAACTTATGTTCTCTCTTTTCAAGAAAGTTTGCATAATGAAGACTTGAAAGATAAAGGCAGCACCTCCTTTCAGAGCCAAAGGGCAGATCTGCTTACTGTCCAGTATATTAGAAACAATGTCTCCCTCTGGACCAGAGAGCAGTTTGCTTGGAGACTATTACAAAAGATTCAGGTTCCACAAGCTTGGGTTTCCTCTTCTATAACCCAATCCAGGCTGCTATCATCTGGCCCTCACTGTGCTATTGTGTGGGAACTAAGGCATAGGGAACAGGTTCCAGAAAATGATGATACTTTAGTTATCAGTGCTGCTGAAGGCAATAAACGGTTCTTTGTCTCTAGCCCAGGGGTCTCGTGTTTTCTGCCAGCACCCATGAAATGGTGGCAGGCAAACTTGTTCGCAAACTTGTTCGCTTGCAAGTAGGGTAAAATCCCAAGACTCTTAACAGTTCTTGATGTTAGTTATACTGTATCAATGTCAACCCTTTGATACAGTTATGCTGTATCAAGTCAAGCAGTTGCAAAAGGTAACAACTTTAACCCACTTAACATTGCAATCTTTGGACACTCTCCATATAAACTAAGAAGGCAGAAAATGTTCATTCCAAGAATCTATGAAGCTACTGATTAATTGGGCAGGGCAAGGAAACTATGAAAATGTTGTGCATAACATTTATATTAGAAAGTATGTTTATGAAACTTGGCAAAATAATTAAAACCTATTTTGAACACCAAATGTAAATCAATTTGCAGAACTCAGGGTGTCAGTTTGAAAAGCGCGTCTATACCAGAGATGGAACAAGATGGAGTCAAATGTTTGGAAACTTATTTTACTCCAGCTTCATGATTTAGGGGGACATTAATCGTGACACTCTATCTAGCTCATGTCCCCCATCTCTACAGTGGGATTAAGTGTGCCTATTGGGTATATATAACTCACAGAGTTGTACAGAAGATCAGACATGTCGACATATAAGCTGCTTTGTAAACTCTGAAGAGGCAAGACAAGGCAAACCTCTGGCTATCGCTGCTTGTCATTAAAAGCAAGCTCCCTGTAGCTCTTTCATGGTACAAGCTCAGCAGCCCATCGCAATTACAGCCAGCGGAGTCCTTTGTTCAGTCAGCAAATATTTACTGTGCCAGGCGCTGGGAGAGAACAGTGAAAAGATCCCAGGGGCACAGGGTAGAGGAACCTCTGATAAGATAAAACACACAAAGCACTGTCACCCTTTACATACAGTTTCTCTCTTTTATTTCTCTCCAGTCCTGTGGACAAGAGGATAGAAAGGAAGCAGTGGGAACTCAACAGAGATCAAATGGCATACAGGCATTTAAACCAATTCTTCAATCAGGTCGACACGCAGAAACAGAATAAATACACTGCTAGTGGCTGGAGAGAGAAACTCCTGCTGTTGAGAAAACCAAAGGCCCTTTAGATGAAAAACTAAACTAATGTTTTTATGAACCAGACCTAGAAAGTTTTTAACTCCATAGTAAGACTGAGGTTAAATTAGAACTGACAAGTCTCCTCTATGTGTCTAAAGATGAAATCAAGGTTAGTATAAAATGTACATTTCAACTAGTAGTTTTAGTAAGGAAAGTCCAAATTGTACCTCAAACTCGTATTCTCTTTTATAGCTTATTCTATTTATCAGTATATAGCACACTTGATAATCCTAAGTTCAACTTTTTTCTTAAAAGAGATCTATTTTAAATGCACATTAAAACCACAATGAGATGAGAGAGAGAGAGAGAGNGGGCAGGGTTAAGGGAAACTCAGGATGGTGAAGCTCCCAGGCTAGCAGGCTGCTGTGATCATTAACCACTGTAGGCTTAGGGAGAGAGGGCAGTTTCCAGACCCTAAACCAGATACACGTAAGGAGAGGGCTGCCTGACAGCAGCTGTGGCTTTCCAACAGCAGGGAGGGAGCAGAGAAATAACTGCCCTGCCCTCGCTTTCCTCCCTCCCACCGACTTCCTACCTGTGCTTCCAGCTGACGGCCAATGGCAGTGGAGTCTATTGATGCAGTCCATATTAAGTCAGCCTCCTGAGGCACAGGGCAGGTGGGGAAAAGGGTGGAGAATGGATGTGGAGGGCAAACTGAAAGGCCCTGCATATAGGTTGAGCATCTTATCACGCTGAATAGAATTCTAGCATATAGAGGTACGTGCTTTTTATGTAACTCGGGTAACACAAAGATACTCTAACTATATGCATTTTCCCTTACACATTAGAAATATACCACGTCCTGCATTAGATGAGGCTCCACTGAACTTTGTCTCTCGTCCTTACAACAAGTCTGTGAATTATGCATTTTCTTCCTGTTTTACAGATGAAAAACAGGCTCGAGAAGGCTGAAATGTCTTGACAAGCGGCAGGGAAAGAACTCTGACGCATGCCTCTCCAGCTCCAGAGATCTTAACTGGTTCTGCCCAGTTGAAAAGGACCTACAGACATCTACCGGCAAAATTAGCATTACAGAAACTTGGTTCCTCATCCTGCAATGACACAGGATTAGGAAACCTTGGCAGGAGGAACTAGTACAGTCAGTTTCCATCAATGAATCCAAGTCTACTATTGAAGCAGCAATATGTTTACCTTTAAATCATCATTTCTAAATAAGCAGCCAGAGCTAGAAACCTGCAGACGACAAACTGGGGCTGATGACTTCTGACAAGCACAGCTGTCCTGTTACCTGCTCTGTGTATGAACAAAGTTCTAATCTTATTGCCATTTATTATAGAGGAGGGGAAGGTGGCATTGCCAAGAAACAGGGAGGAAAATGCGGTTTCCAACACCAGACCGAAGGACTTGGTATGAGCCAGGAGATGAACGCTTCTTTCAGACCCATTTAAAGCTCTGTTAAGCTGTGTATTGTTTACCATTATTTGGTGGTATTCATTACTGCTGCTGCCTTTCATTGCAGCTACAGAATCTTTGCAAAGTAGAAGCCACAGACTGAAAAATAGTTAAGATCTTGGGCTCTGGAGCCGGAAACCAGGGTTCAAGATGCTCCCCATGCTTTCTGGCTATGTGAAGGTAAGCAAGTTGATTCACCTCTCTAGCCTTGATTCCCTTATTTGCCAAAGGGAGAATAACAGCATTTATCTCGTTGGTTTAGAACAGCGGTTCTCAACCTGTGGGTCGTGACCCCTTTGGGGATCGAATGACCCTTTCACAGGGGTCGCCGGGTACTCGTATGTGGGCATATCTGCATGTGGGCCTGCAGACAGATAGAGGAGCAGTGTCTCGGTTCCTAAGACCATTGAAAATATGTGTTTTCCGATGGTCTTAGGCGACCCCTGTGAAAGGTTGAGAACCGCTGGTTTAGAATGAGGCTTTAATAAGACAACACACATAAAGTGATTATTATACAGCAAGTACCAATAATGCAATATGTTTGCCGCTTTTACCATTATCATCAGCATCTTCAGGCGTAATTATTCTACTGTCTCTTCAACTCCTGTTAAAGAAAAAAACCACAGGCCCAAAACCTAGATTAAATACCTCACGTGACTGCAGTTTCAACTTTTCACAGAAACACAATCTTAATCAACCAGTAGGGAATTTTTCTGATCAAGCACCAGTAAGGTACCCTTGTCACAAGAGCCATCGCCATCCCCCATAAAAAGAAGAGATAACCGGGCCGGCCAAATGGCTCAGTTGGTTAAGAGTTGGCTTAAGAGCGCGAGCTCTGAGCAACAGGGCCACCGGTTCGATTCCCACATGGGCCAGTGATGCTACACCCAAGCTGAGCTGTCACTGAGCTGCCAACAGGTGGCAGGATGGCTCAGTTGGTGTAACAACAAGATTGCCTGTTCGATGGTGGGCTACACCCACCCGCAACTAAGACTAAACTTGGCACCTTGAGCTGAGCTGCCGCCCAGGTGGCTCAGTGGATAGAGCGTACTCTCTTTTATTTATTTATGTATTTATTTATTTATTTTTTAGCTGAGCCATCCTACCACTTGTTGGCAGCTCAGCAGCTGCTCAGCTCAGGCTGGGAGTTGAACTGCTGTTGCTCAGAGCTCGCACTCTTGTGTGACCTCTTAACCAACTGAGCCACTCGGCCAGCCCAGAGCTACTCTCTTAACAACAAGGCTGCTGGTTCGACTCCCACATGAGATGGTGGCTACGCCCACCCACAGCTAAGATTGTAATACAGCACCTTGAGCTTAGAGGCCACAAGCTGCCGACGGGAAGCCAGATGGCAACTGGCACCCTCCACAATGAAGATCAAAGAACAACTTGGCTGGTCCCCTTCCCCAATTCCCCAACACTGTTCCCCTCCCCCAGTTCCCCAATAAAATCTTTAAAAAAAAATTTAAAAAAAAGAAGAGAACCTACATGATAAAAATCCTGCCTCTCTTTTTCCCCCAAAGAAAAGATGTCCTGCCCCTTCCCCCAAAATCCTTTCTTTTCTTTCACTAATAGCTCCCTTGCCCCCACTTCTTCCGCTAAAACCTTCCATTTTGTACAATCTTCGGAGCTCCCTTCTATTGTAGCTACTAGACAGGAAGTTGCCAGGATTCTTGAATCGCTTAATAAAGTCCATTAGATCTTCAAATTCACTCAGTGGAATGTTGTTTTTTAACAAAACAATAAGTTTTTTTTATGTAGTCTCTCCAGTTTAGGACCCCTGATAAGCAAATTGTTAAACATTTTCATCACCCATCAGGCAAAACTCACAATTTTGCATGGCCTGCTACAAAGAAACTTTTTAAAAAAGAAAAGGAAAGC
>NW_017731415.1:435363-453420 GCF_001890085.2 Hipposideros armiger
ATCTATTTTGCTAACTGCTGAAAGATAATCAAGTTTTGTAGCTTGGTACATGCACCCCAAATATTTTCTACCATATGAAGGCAGTGTACACAGATTCAGTGTTGTTCAAGTCATGGACAGTTATCCTGCTTACAAAGGTTTTATTTGAAAGCTAAAACTTGTACTGTTTGGAAGAAGGAAGGCTCTATTGAAGTGCTATGGGTCTAGGCTATCTGTGCCCACGCAGAATTAAGTAGGAAACTCTGAAGCTCCCCCTGGAAAGATGGCGTGCCTTCTTCTTTGCATCTTCAGTCCACAGTGAAGGTTTGACGAAAGCTTGTTGATGGAAGTGTATTGTGGCCTGGACGTGCTCAGGTTAATTCCTCAAAATGACAAAGTCTGGGCACTGATCCAGGAGCCTACGCCCTCTCTCTCACACTCCCTTCGAGCTGGCAGCAGGAGACAAACTGTAGGACACCTCATATCCTGAGACACACCTTGTCCTGGGTGCTTAGACGTATTAGTTCATTCAAACCCCCACAAGAAGTCCATGAGGTCGATACAGTCAATGTCTCCATTTACCTGATGGGCAAATGGAGGCCCAGAGAGGTGAGGCCAAGTGCCCCAAGGACCAGAGCCAGGGTTCACATCCAGGTAGCCTGGCTCCTAGGCAATTAACCACTATGCTAGGCTAAATGTTAAAAGAATATAATAAGAATAATAGGTATCATGTATTTATATTGTTATCTACTATTCTAATAGCAGCAGCTAACATTTCTTGGGCTCTCACTCTGGGCCAAGCACTATGCTTAGCGCTGGACAGACTGCATTTTATTTAATCCTTCCAACAGTCTTTCCAAGTGGGTCCCAGCCTTGTCTCCATTTAAGACCACAGATCAGAGGTTCAACAGGCTACTCAAGGTCACAGAGGCTGCGACTAGAGACCAGGGCTGTGTGGCTCCAAAGCCCACACCTGCTGTCACTGACAACATGGGAAGGTTCATGTCACCAGCTCACCTGTACCTCTCCTCACATTGGGACGACTTGACAGGGCCAGCTCCTGACCCTTAAGTAGCATTCACTCAAGTACCTCTGAGTTAAGGCCACTGGGGTGAGAAAGGCACTCAACAGGTAGCAGGGTCACTGAATTTAGCTTTGAGACCCAGGTTTGTCCTAGAAAAATAGCAGACTGAGAAACACCCACCATGACGGGTGAGAAAGCATGGCTCCGCAAAACCCCAACCAGAAACCACCAAGTTTCACAAAGCCCCATTAATAACACAGAACAAACCAACTAGAGGAGAGCAAAAAAGGAAACACTGACAACACAGCCAGTCCCTCCAAGCTGGTGCGGGGTTGCGGAGAGAACAGCAGCCAGCACACCTGCCACCCTGGGTTCAGGCGAGACCCCGTTCCTCTTAAAAAACAGCACTGTCACCCAGAAATGACTTGACTGCTTTGGGTCCCAGATGGTCCTCCTTCTGGGGCCATTCCATAATGCTCATCCATTTTATATCATGATTTACTAAATTATTATATTAATTATATTATTATTATTTACTACTCTATTATTACTCTTATTGAGGAAGTTAAGATAAAATATCTAATGGAAGCTTTGAGGAGCTTCGTTTACAAATAAAAGGCAGTGCTACGTTTATCACATTTATAGAACACCACCTAGATTTGCCATGAAAGGATATCCTTTTACTCTCTTTTGCCAATGTCTATTTCAGCATTCTGGAATATTCTCAGTAAATTTTTTTACAGAAAATGCCACATCCAGATATTTACAAACTCAACGTTACATGTTAAGATAAACTACATTTTTTTAAGATAAACTACATTTTGAAGTAAATATTGCTTTCATTCATTTGAACTCCAATCTCTAAAGGAAACAAAAAAAGATTTATTAATAGCCCGGTAGCACTAAGTTTGGACTCTGGGCTCTAGGGTTCAAATCCTAGCTGTTTTTCACTTGTGAGTTGACCTTGGGTAAAAGATTTAACTTCTCCCTGCCACATATTTCTCATTTATAAAATGGATAGTATCTAACTAAAGGGCATTATGATGAAAAAAAATGGGTTAGTCAGGATGTCACACACACAGTTAGCAACCAGCAACTATTATCAGTTGTTATTTTCTGAAAAGAAAAACAACAAAAGGAACAGATATTTTACAAGACTTTTCACAAATGTTAGACATATCCTAAACAAAACTTCTGGTTAAATAATACAGGGAAAAATCTTCAATTCTAAACTAAATAAAATACTTGAAAAGATGAGCTATGACCAAACCAACTATGCATTTCTTAATGTTATTTTTAAAAAGTCTCCAAAACTTGCAAATTAATAGTCCCTGTTGAGATTCATGGAAAAGATGGCCAGGGAAACAAGGAAAATGCATAAAAAATAATTATGGGTATGGCATAAAAATAATTACACTAAATAAAACTGATCAAATAGGTAAACTGAACCATCAGTTCCAAAGGCCCCCAAGTCTGTGCCTCACACGTTCCAGCAACCAAAAGTAGGGGCCAAGAGTTGTGAGGCAGCAGCTAGTTCATGCAAGGTTAAGCACTAATTAAATGCCTTTTCCTAGTGCTAATTTCACAAGCAGTTTGAAGAAATACATTTACTTGGAAATGGAGACACTGAACCCTAATGACTGGAAAGCCAACAGCACACAGAAAAAGTACAGCAATATGCATCAACTCGTCCAGGGATCAAAGAGTTCATTCATACTTTTCAGCAAATATTGAACCATCTCCCATTGGCCGGGCACCTACTAAACCACCAGAAGTACAAAGGATAAAGCAGTCCCCACCCTTAAGTTTCATAATCTAATGCAGAGAACAAAGACGGAATTTTAATACAGCTCTTTGATGGGGAAACGCACAGTTGCGGCACCTGATTCAGTCCTAAGGGGATATGGAAGGATTCCCAGAAAAGGTCATATTGAACATGAAGCCAGCAAGAGTCAGAGTGAACTAGGGAAAGGGGTGAGCGTAGCATGAAGCGTCTTCTAGGCAGAGGGAACAGCCAGTGCAAAAAGCACCTCAGAAGGCCGCTTGTCTACTCCCTGCTCTCCAAGGGCTTCCCATGATACTCAAAATTCTCAACGCCTATCATGGCCTTAAGGGTTTTGTTTTGGTTTGGTTTAGTTTTTTATTGGGGAACAGTGTGTTTTTCCAGGACTCATCAGCTCCAAGTCAAGTAGTTGTTTCAATCTAGTTGTAGAGGGAGCAGCTCAGTGGCCCATGCGGGGATTGAACCGGTAACCTTGGTGTTACGAGCACTGCGCTCTAACCAACTGAGTTAACCAGCCGCCCTGGCCTTAAGGGTCTTATATGATCTGGCCCCAACTCATCTTCTACTATTCTCCCCTTACTTCCTGCCCTCTGGGCACTCTGGCCTGTTTACTGGCACAAAATATGCCAAGCACATTCCTGCTTCCAAGTCTTTATCCTTGCTGTGCCCTCCTTCTGGGGCTCTGTCACCAGATATCCTCAAGGCTCATTTTATTCAAATATCACTCTTCAGGGACACCTTTACTGCCACTCCCCCCGCCCCATCTAAAATACCTCACTACCTTCAGTAAGTCTATTTTTCTTCTGAGCACTGAAAACCACCTGCATTCTACCACATTCCTCTTCATGTGTTATCCATTGAATGCCTATCTCTTTAATTAAAATGATGGGGGCACTGGCTTTGTCCACCTTTGGTTCAGGGCACATTTCCAGGGCCTACAGCTGTGCTTGGCATGTGGTAAGGGCTCAGTACATGTTTGTTGTAAACTTCGTGAATTAGTCAATGGCCAGAAGGTGGAGAGGAGCCTTGGATGGTCCAGAGACACATACAACAGTTCAGCGTGAATGGCACACAGGATGTAGGGGGAGGAGCAACAGAAGGTCGGGCTGGAGGAAGTCTGTTTTACAGAAGGTATGCCAACTTTCTTTAGAAACTTTTCTTATTTTGTCTTGCCGTTATACCCATTCCATTAGCAAGAATAGCTCTCCACCAGACATTTTCAGTTATTGCTAATCCCAGCCCCCACAGTGTGGCGACCCAGGTCCCAAGAGATAAACTGTAGCAAAGAAGAGCGTTACAAAGGAACCCCTCCAGCTTCCTTTGATGGAAATGACATGCATGTTTTTGACAACATAGACTCTTATGGTTTGAAGGGACCAACATGGTAATCTAAATACCTAAGGTCAGCTAGAATTTTCAAAAAGGAACTAAGAAAATAAAACAGCAACAAACATGTATACACACATGACTACACAAATGGAAGAGTTGATGGATTCCTTCCATTCCAATTCATGTGAGTCACGGAGATAAGGGTTTTTTCTATACTTCACTATAGAAAGCAAATGACAGGAGAACTAGTATATATTGGACCTTAAGTTGGCTGGACAATACCAGCTCCAGAAACAGAGGTGACCAGAGCTATTAACAGGACAGAGGCAGAACACAGGAGAGACAGAATGGAGGGTGGTCATCAATATCGTGTTAATATCTGAAATTGGGCTTTCATCAGTGGGGTCTGACAACACACCAGAGTTACTGAGCTAAATACTGAGTACATGACACAGTTTATTCTTTTCATTTCCACAACAGCACTAAACACCTAGGAGGTGGGTGCTATTGCCACTCCCATATCATAAAAGAGGACACTAGGGTTCACAAAGGTAAGGTGACAGGGCTAGAACTCAAACCTTGTCTGGCTCTTAACTATCATGCTACTTAATCTGACCACCTGGGCCCCTCTTTCCCAGGCACCAACCCATCCATCATAGAGTAGGCTCTTTGATATGATAAATGCCTATTTTTATTGATTTACATGGCTTTGTTTATAAAGGCAGCCACCATTAAGGAGGGGTACCATCGCTCCTACGGGCCTTTCTCTAATTGGCCTGGGGGTAAAAACAAACAAGGGAGGTAGGATGGGCAAGGGAGCACAGACACAGCTGATCAACTCAGAGACAGATCTGGGGAGATTCAACAGCCACCAACCAAATTCTCTCCCAAAGAGCTCAGAGATCCTTCCTCTTAAACCATCCTACTCTCTGAAGTTCTCTAACTACTCGTCTTGTGATGTGAACTTGAACTCCCCCTGTACTTGACACCATATCTCTAGCTGTTGCCGCGACTACAGCTCCACATTGCACAACAGTATTTAAAAGAGAAAAGGAGCAGCTGCCTCATTTGATGGCAAACATCAAGCGCCAAGCTTTTCTTTTTACTTCTGGGGTTTTGGGAAATTGGCTTAAATATAGAAAATACTATTTAAATAAATTCTTTATTAAGAATCTTAAGACATCGACTTAATTTCTGGCAATGAGAGAAGCAAAGGAGTGATGAAGTTTTCTCATTATTAAAGGAACAGTTATGTAACCATCCCACGTGGAAAAGCCAGGCTGAAGTCAAAATGATAAAAGACTAAAATAGCCCTGTTTCTCTCTACAAGTTCAGATTACACTGGGGGAATTTCATGGGCAACATACTTCTCATATAGCCTCTGGCCTCTCATGAAGGCTTTCACCTCATTGTCCAATGGGAAGGTGCCGTCATCCTTTCTAAAGCGGTAGAAGAGTTTGACGTCCTTGAATTCCTTGTGCTCATCACACACTGAAACGCAATATACAGAGAGAGGCAAATAAGAAACAAAATAATTCTTATTTAATTAATCAAACTCATTTGCTAATTAAGATTTGTTTTTCTCCAAATGAAGAAACAAAACTCATAGACACAGACAAGAGTTTAGTGGTTTCCACAGGGTAAGGGGGAGGGGGGTGGCAGATGAGGGTAAACAGGGTCAAATATATGGTGATGGAAGGAGAACTGACTCTGGGTGGTGAACACACAATGTGATATATAGATGATGTATTACAGAATTGTACACCTGGAACATGTGTAACTTTGCTAACAATTGTCCCCCCAATAAACTTTAATTAAACATAAAAAATTAATAAATGAATTAAAAAGATTTGCTTTTCTCCCTAGTTTTTCAAGCACACAACTATATGATTTAATACATATATAGTATTTAGCACAGTACCTGGAACAGAATAAGTGCTCATATTATTAGGTATCACCATCATCATCATCTATAAAAAATGTCTTGAAATTCAATTAATCACTCAATCCACACACTTTTCTTGAGCATGATACCAGGGCAGGCATTAGTCTCAAAGAATGGAAAATCAAGTGAGATAAAGAGAAATGGCAACAAGTAATTAAAATGTGGTGTGCTAAGGCTATGAAAGAGATGAGGTGATACTGCAGTGGGAGCCCAAAGGAGGAGTACCTGGTACCCCAGGAACCTCGCTTTGGGGAATGGACACTTCTCTGAAGAGTTTGCATATAGGTGGAGACCTGAAGAATGAGTAGCAAATGGGCAAAATGAAGAGAAAAGGCACTGCAGCCCAGGAGACTAACAGCATGTGGAAGTTCTTGGCCAGGGTTAGGGATTTCAAGGAGACATGGTTCTGAATGTTCATCGGACCCCTGAAGAGTGACAGCAAAAACTTGCAAACAACCTACATGCCCATCAGGAGCAGAACGGATAAGTGTATGATGGGGAAATTACACACGGCACATGCAGCAGTGAGCACAAGCAAACAGGAGGTCCACTATCATCGTGATGACTCTCCCAAACTACATGTACAAAAGAATAAACATATATCTCTATAACTATTGAAAACGCAAAATAATATATGTTGCTAAGAGATGCACATACAGAAAAGTATAAGCAAGTTCATGGAAATGAAGCCAAATGCCTCTTGGAGAGAGGGAGGGAATGTAACTGCGGAGCGGTACATAGAGGAGACAAAGTAAAATGTTTTATTCTGTAAGTGGGCAGGTTTGTATCTGGAATAGAAGACGCGGTCCTCCATCTCCTCTCAAGTTACCTTGGCCGTCGCCACCTCACTCACCATGATGAATGATGCCCCGGTCCGCTAACTTCTGCATGAGTTTAATTGCCGTCTCTCTGTCAGACGCCTCTTTGTGCTCAATCAGCCAGTCGATCAGTTCTTTTGCGACAAAACAGTTTGGGTAGGTTTTGAGATGATGTCGCCTATCTTTAATAACCTTTTCTTCATGCAGCCTGAGCCTGGAAATAAATTTGGGCAACTGCTTTAGGAATTTTGATGACAACACAAATTATTAAGCCAATCCCAGAGAGCACTGACAAACAGACACTCTAAACACAACAGAGCACCATACAAATATCTTGATGTTAATGGGTGATTTCCATAGTGACAAAACCCAGAGGCCCCAGGAAATGATTCCACCCTCAGATCCAGAGGTGAACCAGGTAAGTGCGAGGGGAAAACAACCACAACCTAGAGCTTTCCTGCCACTCAGGAAACCTGGAAAAGCTCTGACACCCCTACCCTGTCTCATCCCTTCTCTTTATCGCCCCACCAGTGTGGGCTCATGGCTTCAATCAAGCAGCAAACAAAACCTCTAGCTGAAACCCGGTATTTCCTCTTCATCACAGATTGCTCAGGGTCCACCATATTTGCAGGCATTCATTCATATGACAAATATTGGTGAGTGTCTATTACCTGCCCATTAGGCACTTCCAGGCATTAGAGACAAACATCGGAAAACACACAAGGTCTTTGCTTTTGTAGGCCTTGTTTACATGCGGGCAACGTTAATCCTTTTGTGAGGCTCACTGGGTTCCAGGTGCTATTTTGAGCACTCTACATAGATTGACTCAGTTAATATTCACAACAACTTCATCAGAAGTTATTATTGTGCTCTCTCGCTCTCTCTCTCTCTCTCTCTCTCTCTCTCCAATAACGAGAACTGAGGCCTCAGAGACCTTAAGTGACTTGCCTAAGACCACACAGCTAACAAGTAGTGAAAGAGATTTGAACCCTAATAGTCTCACTTCAGAGTCCAGCTTTCCAATGGCCACATCATGCTGCCTGCAGCTAGGGAGGGCTAAGCAAATAGTCCAGGAGAGATGGATTAAAGCTGTGGAACACATACAATTTATTTACAGGCTGAGAGATTATCATGAGGGAAAGTGGTTGACACAGAGCTTTCCCTTATTCCTTTCAGAACTCAGTGTTTTCCCCCCAAGGGTCTTAAATCTGCCTTAAAGAAAAAAAAAAGTTTCTTCCCTTTGTCTTCTCTTTTTTGATCACCCTTGCGTTTACTTTTGAACTCTCTGGGGAAGGGTTTGAATTGGGTGAACCATGAGGTCAACTTTCTTCCTACTTGACCCTCGTGGTTCCTATGCTCCTAGGTCAATTCCCTAGGAGCATTGTTAAAAAATGGAGTGCCACATGAGTGTATCACACAGTAACTGTATGACCTGGGTAAGTGACCTAACGTCTCTTTCTCTCTCTGTACGATGGAGGCAGTTATGCCTACCCTATCCTTGGCAACGGGAGATTTGGGGACAGAATGTCCATTGAGCACCAGCCTCCTCTCTCCCCCTCCCTAAGGAAGGAACTAGGTCATAGTCTCGCCTGTTTTCTGAACAGAGTGCGCTGAATGGAAGTTAATGGGTTTTGATATCCCAAGGGTTGTGATTATGAGTTGGGAACATACTGGGCGGGAGCTCTGAGGCTAAGCTGCTCTTCCTTGTGAGACACGGTTACAAGCTGAACTGTGTTCCCCTAAAATTCATATGTTGAGGCTCAAACCCCCGGTACTACAGAATGTGACTGTATTTGAAGATAGGGTCTTTTAAAAGGCAATTAAATTAAAATGAGGTCATTGGAGTGGGCCCTAGTCCAATATGACTACAGCCTTTATCTGAAGAGCACAGGACACAGACATGCCCCAAGGGAAGACCATGTGAAGACACAGGGAGAAGGCGGCCATCTACAAGCCAAGGAGAAAGGCCTGGGGGTGGGGGGGGGGACCAACACTGCTGATACCTTGATCTCAGATTTTTAGCCTCCAGAACTCTAAGAAAGTAAATTTCTGTTGTTTAAGCCACTCGGTCTGTGATACTTTGTTACGGCGGCCTGAGCTAAGACAACCAACTGTTGAAGGCTGAAGTCTCCTGAGTAGTCTGGGGATGAAGGGCTCAGCTGGGACATCAGCAGGGAGAAAGGGGAGGGAGAGAAGTGAGAGTCCTAACAGCTGTTAACTGCATGGAAAGAAAAGAACCATTCTAATGGAGTGCCTACTATATGCCCAGTATTGTACTAAGCATTTTCACATGTGCTAACTTGACTAAATGCTACGGCATGAATGTTTGCACCACCACCCCCAAATTCCTATGTTGAAATACTAAATCCTTAATGTCTAACCACTATGCTGTACAATTGCAACTAAAATAATATTGAATGTCAACAGTAGTTGAAAAACAAACAAAAAACATTTTTTACAAAACCCCAAAATGTCAGTTATGAGGGCAGGCAAGAAAACAGGACTAAGATATGAAGGCTTGGCTGTCGTCCTGACACTGTCAGGAATTCCAGACAATCAAACTTCTGAGCATCAGTCTCATTGGTAAAATGGGGAATGGTGCCCACCTTGATTACCTCCTCTCACCATCACAAAGCTCATACATAAGGATAAAAATAGCATTTGAGCCTTACTATGTGCTAGGTACAGTTTTAACTGCTTTATTGGCATTAATCCCCCATGCCGGCTCCCTGAGGTGGGTCCTGTGAAAACCACAAATGATACCCATGTAAAGTTGTAATTATTAATGAAAAAATAAATGAGCCCTAATAAAAAAATGAAAACACGTTCACATAAGCGTGCTAAAGTCAACACATGAATCCAGTGGCAATGACACCAAGTAATTTGTTGCATAGGCTCAACGTGGCAGAATGGGAAGCATTAATTCTCAGGCAAGATGTCTGTCAGGAATTCAGGAATAATGAAGACCAATTTATTTAGAAATTGAAAAGTGGAATAAGCTACCATATAATTTGGTGGAGGGGGAATATGTGATGAGCCAAAAGAGGGCTTTGAGGTCCTGTAAACTTTCCAACTTAAAAGAAAATATATTTGGTAATGTTTATCTTTAAATACCACGGAATAGAACCTTTCAGTTAGTATCCTTTTATGTACCCTGAACTTGGTGCTAATTCTTGAGCATGCCTGATTCCCACAGATTTCCACCCTGCTTGGTGGGAGAAGCACTAGACACAATCCCTTCAGGCCCACCAGAGCCTGGTACATTTCAACGTTTAGAAAACTGAGCAGAGAGGTGACCAGTTAGCTCAGTTGGTTAGAGCGTCATTGCTGGAAACACCAAGGTTTCCGGTTCCATCTCCGCATGGGCCACTGTGAGCTGCGCCCTCCTTAAAAGAGTCAACACTGCCATTGTAGCCTGAAAGCAAAACAAAAACAAACAAACAAACAAATGAAAACTGAGCAGAAGCATGATGGAGGGGAAAGAACTTTGGATCCAGGAGATAACCAAGAACCTGATATGTTTAGACATGTTTACCAGGGGTTAAAAATGTTCAACTGTGTTACCATCTTTTTTTCTTTTAGTCAGAAACACAGTATTCTAAAAATGAGCACTGAAAATTGCATAGTCCAGAAAAAGTGTCCCAATAAATAGGTAAGAGTTTTTACACTGCAAACACATAATCAAGTGTTTGGCCTGGCTCCATGGGTACTTAATAAATATTTGGAGAACAAATGAATGTACAAGGGCACTAATAGAAATGAAACCTTTTTTTTTTTTCCAGAAAAAGTAGGGAAGTTCCTCATTAATGCGGCAGGAGTTCCCACCCACAACTTGAGAACCATGTATTACACGAAATTTATCTAAGTCTTTTATAAAAAAACTATTTATACTTTCACTTCTAGGGTAATCAATTTCCAGACATTTAATTTAATCCCATGTGTGTATGTTTAAAAAAGTATTTCCTTTTATTTGAACTAAACTTACCCCCTTACAAGTTCTCACAGGTTTTAATACACGTATATGTGTGACGTTCTCCAAGAAGGTGAGAGAGTATGCAGTATTTTAAAGTCTTGTTAAAAATGGAAATTTTGCCTTGCTGAACCTCTCATGGGATAACAGCATGCTCTAGAAAAACTCCACAAGATGCTGAACGAGGGGCTAAAAGCCACACTTTAAACACAGCATTTTGCCTGGACCCATGAGTCACATTGTCTGCCATGTCCAACATCCCCTTTGATTTAAAACTTCTCCCCCACACCTCACCACCCCCCGTCCAAGCAGGGTTGAACCCCCACCCCCCCTGCCTGTTTTCCTTGCATGGGGAGCACCTGACTGGAAGAGCCCTTGACCTACAGTGGACCCTGCCCATGCCCACGGGCGATTCAACATGGAGACCAGGAGCACACGAATCTCCCCACTTTAAGCAACAGTAATTGGCTAAGCCAAACAAAATGGCTCCCTCCAAGATTTAAACTAGAGCTGAAGTTTCCAAACTCTAGTTGTATTCCAAGGAACACATTCTTGAAGTAGAACTTACCCAGACGTCAATGAGTAAAACAGAACAATGTGGGGTGCTCTGGCTAAAAAAGGGTACGGCTGCCAAGTCTAGAGTATTTCCTGGTTTCCCCATTCAGTTCTCCATGTACACCCTCCACATCGTCCCAACTAGCTACATGGAATGCCTAGAACAAAGGTTAAAAATCCCCACACTAGAGGACATGAGAAAATCGGCCAAACAGGAATGAGAGGGGAGTGGGGCAGGCCAGCACAGGGAAGCTGAGAGCCAGGGAAAGAGACGCAGCAGGTGGAAATGAGATGGCAAAAGACAACGCGGAGCACCTTGGTTCTTCAGGGTTTCCCAGTTCCTCTCCCAAGCTGAGCTCGCCCTAATAATAACCAGGGCAGTACCAATCCTTTCAGATGGCTGCCTAAGCCGCGATTCTCTGGACCCCACAGAACCTCACCTACCCAGGTTCTCAGGAGCGCCTCCTGGAAGAGCACGCTCTACAAAGACCTTCCACCCTGACCGCAGGCTTCCTCCCAAGCTTCCTCATCTCTGTCTCACCTCCCAACCACAAACACGCCCCCCTCCCTTGCGGCCTGGACACACTGGGCTCGTCTCCATCCCCTGAACACGCCATCAGCCTCCATGCTTCTGCTCCCTCCTCCTGCCTTCAATAAGCCAAAAAAAAAAAAAACCCAAAAAACTCTATTTACTCTTCAGTTTGAAAGGCACCTCCCCCAGCCTTCCAAAGCCAGAAAACAACCTTCTCCCCTAATATTTTAATGTCGTTAATAAAGCATTCATCCCCCTGTATTACAATTAAATGAGGTCAGGGATACCAAAGGAGAATTGCTTATTTATTTTTGCCATTCTCATGCCTGACACATAGTAGGGAATAGATCTTCACTGATGTGAAAAAAAAAATCAACTGGTGCACACTAGGCACTCAGGATCAATCCACACTGCACCACTGGGGAGAAGAACCATCTCTATTTTCGCTGCCTTTTCAATCCCACCGGCTCAGGAATTTCAATACAAACACCACCTTCCCATCATTCATCTCAGACAGTTGGTTCGCAGGCTGTAGAGTCAAGGTGATTCAGTAACGTTCTATTCCTGTCCAGCATAACCAGCTGCTGAAATTGCATCAGACAATTTCCTCTTGCAGCCCGAGGAGAACAAACACTCCTGAGTGCAGGGTGTTAATAACCCCCACAAAATGCCCGTCCTTCTGATAAGAAGTGGAGAAATTGTTTTTGCGAAAAATAGCTTGCGGAGAACAGCAGCAGGTTGTGGAAGCCAGGGAAACAAAGGCGGGGCAGAAACTACAGATTCTCATTTAAAAACAGCGTCATAAATCTCAGCCAAAGTAAACAGTTTAATTAAAAAACACAGCAAGCCAAACAGTGGGGCTGACAGCGTGAGCCTGCTGATTTGGGCGATAGCCCTGACAGAAATGTGCTTTCAACCAAAGCTATTGTCCTTTCCAGATGTTGTGCAGCAGCCAATAGCTGTCCCTGGGGGTCAGAGTACTTAGAGAAAATCACTCATTATCACCCACCCTTGAAAGGCCCTGAGTCTAAAAGGATGAGAAAAAACAAAACAAAAAACAGGAACAAGTGAAATCTAACATTACTGCATTTCCCTGCAATGTTTGGATTTATTTTATAATTAAAATTTCAAATGATCAAAATAATACATGTTCATGATAGATTAAAAAAATCAAATATGTGTCATACATTGTTGGGTAACTGATGATGAATTGATAATTGTTGAAGCTAGAAGATAGATGCATAGGAGTTTGCTACACTATTGTATTTATTTCGGGATGTGTTTGAAATTTTCCTTCACCCCACTTTCTGAAGAAACCCAGTATTAATAGTTGCATATGTATTCTTGCAAAACTTTATCATGTTCACATACATGGATGGCTATATATTTATATTTGCATGTGAAATAGGATCGTAATACATATTTCATGTAGTTTTGCTTCAAGAAGATGCTTGAATTCTCCCGGCCTGATCAGAACAACAGAAAAAATACAGACAGTGATAGGAAGAGAAGAGAAGAGAGACCTGGTTAATGTAAACAGACCATATGCAATTCTGGAGAGCCAGGAGGAATTAGTCTCAGAAAACACACACACACACACACACACACACTCTCACACATTCATACACATACACACACACACTCACATACATATACATACACACACACACACCCTGCAGAAAGCTGCAGTAAACACCTTCTTCAATGGTAATGTCAAATGTTACACCAGCAAGACTGCTTTTCGAGGGCTGTAAGCAATGGCTCTGTGAATCAGGAACAAAGCTCTATACAGAGCCCTTCCAGGCTTCCTGTCAAGTTAGAACAAAGCAAAGTCCCATGCACACTGTGTGTCTTGTCATCCCAATGAACTGAGATGGTAAACACACCCAGGAAGGAAGATTTGATTCTTAGTCCCGTAAGTCATGCACTATATTTGAAATCATGACAGAGTACTAGCAGAAATAACAGTAATACCTTACATCTGGTTGGAGCCACACACTATCAGAGCTGAGCCTCACGGATATCCCTGGGAATTAGGAAGCCACTGGCTACTGGTTTGATAGATAAAGAAGCAAGCTCTGAAAAATTAAAGTGACGTGATCCAGTCACATTTTTAATAAGGAACAGAGTCAGGACTTGAACCCAGATCTTCCGATTTCTCTGTTGAGAGAGCTTTCTGTGCCATCCAACTTCTAGTGGCTGGAGTATCCGTCTTCTGCCTACTTTGTGCTCACACAGGCTAAGAAGAAGAAAACAGTCTACTTATGCTCAATTTCCATGGGTAAGGTGAAAATGTATGCAATTTACACATCACACAGCTACCTCTGTAAATATAAATGGGGTTCACAGAAGTGCCTGCAAAAGAAGTCATCACGTTGTCTTCAGGTCTGCACTGAGCCTATATTGTATAATTAAGATGACATTCCTGGGGGTGGGGGGGGTAGGAAATGGACCTGGTGAATAACGCCCGGGAGAGTCAGCATCAGTTCATGTGCGACATCTAAGGAACACTTTTAAATGACGTGTGCATGAAAGTTCACGAGGCCCTTTCCAATCTCTCATCTCTAATAACTGTGTACGGTGCCAGATGGGTACTAGGCTTATCGGCGCAATCACTTCGTAAGGTAATATAAATGTCTAATCACTATGTTGTACACCTGAAACTAATACAATAGTGCATGTCAACTGTAATTGAAACTTTTAAAATAAATAAATAAATACATCTCTCATTTCATCCTTAAGAGGTAAACACAGGGTCAAGGTGGGAAGGTCCCTGAGTCAGCCTTCCTGATCTCATTAGACCTGGGCTTTTTCCTAAGACGCTTCCTGTTCCAAAGGAACAAAGAGCGATGGCATCAACCTCTCCAGTTCTGATCGCTTCCTCTGATGAGTCACAAGAACAGGCGCTCTTCCTGCTTGTAAAGTGCCTTTCCAAGTAGCTCCAAGATTTTTTTTTTTTCAGACAAGTCATTATTTGTTTACACACCACACCCAGGAGTATCTAACTGACCTTTTACAGGTGAAGAAACCAGCCCAGAACGGCCAAGGACACAGAGTGACTCACAGGACCAACGCTGGGAAAGGTCCTTGCTTTCGTGTTAGACTGTGCAACTCTTACAGCTGGTGACCGCTTTCCATCCCAGTTGCGTCGTGCCCCTCTGTAATAAAAGATGCTGACTCCCAACTCCTTCCTCCCCCAAACAGGAATTTGCTCTTCACTTACCACGGTGGTCCTCAAACTGGGGCATGCATTATGTCCCTCCCTTCACCCCTGTTCCCCAAGACCTGGCACAGGGCTAATAAGTGGTTCTGTTCAGGTGGCCACAAGCGGGGGATAAGAAAGCATCGTTTTAAGGTAGGAATAGGGACTCAGTTGCATTTGTTAGGAAATTAACTTCCTGCCCTCCGCATTTGCTATTCATCACTCACTCATAGCAGAACTGTGGGGCCAGACCCAAGTTCCAGCCATTATTCTCTGTGTAACTTTGGACAAAGCATTCAACTTCTCCGGGCCTCAGCCTTCTCATCTATACAATGGGAATAATAATGGAGGTCTCATCTTGTGCGGATTAACCTCCCTGGCGGTCTGATGATGTCAGTCATTTTGTACCCAAAGCGGTACAGTGTTTTGCATGGAAATTTGTTGTTTTATATTGTAGGCCTGTAATTCTTAGGAATTACTCACTTAAATCTGTCCAATCAAGAGTCTAGTAGGCATCCCAGGTATGATAAAGTTTGAAACACAAAATCATAAATTATAATATAATAAATAATTATAAAAAATAATATAATTGTATTCAATAATGTAATCAAATAAAAACCACTGCAGTTTGTCATCGGCCGGCGTTCTCGTCGGCAATCACGGGAGGACACCGCAGGATCTCAGGGAGCAGGTAAGGGACTTCTCTGGGACACTGCAGTGTAATCCCGAGTGTGGCTCGGGGTTACCTCTTCTGGCTGTGAAAATTAACCCCGAGTGTGTCTCAGGGTGACCGCTTCTGGCAGTGAAACGTAACCCCGAGCCACACTCGGGATTACCGCCAGGGTAGTTAAATGACTCTATGTAAAGTGTGTAGCACATAATAAGCTCTCAGTATCAACTCTTACTCCTGTTGTTATTATTATATAATGGATTGCCAGACGCACCACCAAGAAGCCACTACATAGGCATTTCGGTTACTTTTCAGAGCCAATGGAGTCCTCAGCCGCTGACCACTGTCTTTCAGTATGGGTGCAGGATTTTTACACTAAAGTCGCTTCATGTCTCTGGGAGTGAATCAAGGAACAACCAGTGTGGGCTGGCAATCATGCTCAAAGCTAGCTTGCAGTAACATCACCTGAAGGGCTAGTTAAACCATCAATGGCTGGGCCCCACCTCGTCCATACCGAATTCAGCCAATCTGGAGGTGGGCCCAAGAATTTGCACATCCAACAAGTGCCCAGGTGATGGTGACACTGCTCCTTAGGTGGCACATTTTGGGAACCATTGGTTTAGAGTGAAACAGAACCAGCATGGTGCTACAGAAGAAAAAGGAGAGGGTGATGGGAGGAGGCTGGGAGGGGAGCAGCCCATTAGGCGTGTGCTGATCAAGCAGACCTTAGTGGGTCAGGGTGTGATCAGGGTGAGACATGCTCTCTGGGAGTAAGTTTCCTGGCACTCGAGTGCCCTTCCCCCGAGAATCGGGAACCTGCAAAAACCCTACAAGGCTTACAAGTAAACTAACTCCCCGGCCAGACTTGCAGTATCATTTTTAGAGCCCCTCCTTCTTTAAATGTACCCCCCGACACACACCTGCTCACTGATGCTTACAGGAGCACAGCCTTCCATCCAGTAAGAAGTCATAAAAGTCTCTTTTTTTCTTTTCTTTTTTTTTTTAAGGCGGGTCTTGGCTAAGGAACAGGTGACAAGCTCACTCGTATCAAATGTAATCAGTTAAGCAGCAAGTCTAAAAGGAAGGTATTAAATCGGTTCCCACTGTGATTAGGAGGAAGTTTAAAGTAGGAAGACAGATGATTCCGAGGGAAGCCGGGCTCAGAAAGTGGACTTCACAACGTCCCAGCACGGCTGGACCAACACAAGCCAGGTTCTGTGTGGTCTCTGGGAGGTATCAGGCCACCTAAACGGTAGTGTGTTCAGTTTCTGTTTCTGTCTAGGCCACAGTGACAGGCGGGCTCTTGACCAATTAGGACCTGATTTGGTTTCCTAATCTGAAAAATGAGGAAGCTGAGTATATTTATCTCTAAAATCTCTTTCAGCGCTAGCTAACTTCTGTGTTTTTGTGGACACCCTGAAGAGCCTCCAGGGTAAATCCTCGCTCAGGAGATCAAAACAGAACAGGCCGTGTGGGGCACATTTTGTACTGAAAAGATCTACCGCAAACCATCAGGCCAGGGAGCGCACAACAACCAATTTCATTTCCTCTGGGCTCCCAAACAAGGATGAATGCCTCACAGAGGCTCTTGTGCTAAGCAGGCTGCACAAACACCGTCTAGGGTTGCAGTCATCTATTTTCAGCTCACAGGACAGATGCTGAAGCCACCAAAGAGCCACAGGCTTTGGGTGTGCAAGTCTATAACCTGAGAATACACAAGGTTTCTCCAGGTTTAAAAATATCTCAAGGGCCCTTGAAAGTGTCATCAGGGACAATCTGAAAGTGTCATCAGGGACAATCTGCAGGTATCGTGGAGGCTGCTTCCAGCTAAGGGGCTTGTAAAAGATGTCTCAACTAAGATACGTGTATTGAACCCCAACTGCATACCAGGCATAACTTAAACAACTGCTCAGGATGAACTAGTTTCTGTAGTTCAAGGACCATGTAATGGACACAGGTATTGTTTCTTCAAAATGAAAAGGTTATATTCTATGTGTATAAGGCTCACATACACACACTAGACAAAGTCTCCATAATATATGAAAACTGAATTGATCCATCATTATTTTCCTCTTCTTCTATTTCCCGTTTTAGCCTAATGCATCACCATTTGAGCCTCTGTCCCAAAATGTATGCTCCTCCTCTACCTATCCATCCACGAAGGTCTAGCTTAACTCAGCCTTCCACTGTGTCTTCTCTCATCCAACCAGATATGACCTAGTTTCCCTGGCTCCTCTATGATATAGTTTC
>NW_017731415.1:454735-456595 GCF_001890085.2 Hipposideros armiger
CATCCTGTCTATCCCATTTCTGTGCCTTTGCCCATGGTATTCCCACGGCCCGGAACTCCATCCTTCTTCCCTTTGGCCTCTATAAAACCTATTCATCTCTCCTCGTGTCCCACTTCAGCATGAAACCATCTCCTTCTTTTGTAGGCCACAAGGATTTCTCCTTTCTAAAACTGTTGCTCCAATTCTTGAGGGTTCTTCACAATACTTTCTTCAGCTGTCCTCCATGTATTTATGGATTTTTATTCTATTTCTCTACCTAAAAGTCATCTTCCTGAGGGCAGGGATTACGCTATTTATTTCTTGATATCTTGTTTAATACAAACAAGAGCTGGCCCTCTCAGCTCTCTACAAGTATTTGCAGGCTGAGTAACTAAAGATAAAATATTATCAGCAGGCATAGGTACAATAGAATTATTCTGGAAGGAAAAGATGAAAAAGGCTATATATCCAGGTGTCTCTGAAAATTGCTTAAGAAATCTGTGCTCTCTGTCTATACCTTCAAGTATATAATCTTTAATATATAATAAAATGCTAATTGCACTTTAAAAACATTCTCATACACTGCCTTAAACCTTGTTCAAAGCCTTCTATTAATTGCAAGACACGGTGACAGGCCTGATGTTTTGTTTGCTGCCATCTGAAACAAACAATTCTGTTGCTACAACACCATAGACCCCTGGATTCAAAAGTTAAACAGAAAAATATGCTTCTGAGGTTGTTATCATTACCAGAAAGAGCCATGGTGGGAGGAAGAATGACCCTCATTCTCTCTGGCTGCTCAGACAAGGGCTATTTACCATGTTGGTAGGCCTGTCATCGGGGCCAAGTGCTTCACAATGTCACTTTTATTAGTCACTCACCACAAGCGCCATGTGATGTGCAGAAACATCACTGCCCCTGTTGAACAGCGTGAATGCCCTCAGGAGACACAGAGGAATTATGTGAAGGACTTGCCCCCCCCCCCTCCACCCTCCCCAAGACAAAGAGTGAGAGAGCTTCAACTCAAAGCCTGGGAAAATCTATGAAGGTCGTCCTTCAGTAAAGCTGAGAGACGTTTGTCACCAGCTCATCACTTCAGTCTAACTCTGCCAATCCTGAAAATCAGCTCAATCCGACAGATACTGATTGGGTGCCTAGCAATGCTAGAAACTGTGCCAGACACAGGGGATAGATACAGCCATGGATCTGACATACCTGGCCTCCCTCGTGGGGCTTAGAATCTAGAGAACACCTTACAAAGGAGGGGCTTAAGACCACCCTTTGGGGTGCATCCAGAAAATATCAAAATGTCTATATTTTATCTCACCTCCAAAGGGATTTTCAATGTCTATTTTTGTGTATGTTTACGATATACACAGCGCATCGCAACGGAAGGACATGTGTACAACTGCTAAATTAATATGCTCTTGGTGGGGGTGGAATCTATGCTCAAAATATGTTTACAGACAGGGATGGGCAAGCAGAAACATTTGAAAACCAATGAACTGAAGGACTACTAGCACTTTCCTGAACAGGCCACGATGTTTCACATCTTTAAGTCTTTCTACTTGCTATTTTCTCTGCCTAAAATGCTCTTCCCCTCCCCCACTGTGCCCTGAGTAAAACTCCTTC
Organism: Hipposideros armiger; assembly: GCF_001890085.2. Lineage (NCBI taxonomy): Eukaryota > Metazoa > Chordata > Mammalia > Chiroptera > Hipposideridae > Hipposideros > Hipposideros armiger. Next base: position 456,347 of record NW_017731415.1, read on the forward strand.
AAGACTTAGCTCAGCTGTCAACTGCTCAAGGAAGTCTTTATAGTCTCCTCCCGTTCTATCCAGTGTTACCACTGCACTTTGTACATTCTTCCACTGCAGAAATGACCACACTGGCTGAGATCTCTGGCTGTGAGCTCCTTGAGAGTAGGGCTCCTTCCTATGGTTTACCTATGGTTATTACGGGCTAGCACTGTCTGGCCCATAAGAGGCTCTCACAATGTATGTGAGAAATCTATTGGGCCGGCCGAG
>NW_017731415.1:459050-460771 GCF_001890085.2 Hipposideros armiger
CTTCCTTCACTATCTACCTCGGGGCCGCCTGGTCTTCAGAGAAGATCATCTTGATTCCTCGTAAATACTTTCAGAGTTGGCACAGGGAAGGAGGAAGTAGGGAGGAACCAAGACTGTCAGTTTTATTCTTGCTCTGGCAAAAAGTCAAATGGTCAAGCAAGAGTCATTTCAGATGGCTGGATTAGATGGTCACTAAGGTCAACAACTTGCTGATGACAGTGGGAGGGTATGGTGATCACCATGGTACAATCAACCCTTTAGGAAGACGTTCCTTCACTATGGTGTGACTTGGGAGCAATTAGTTTAATTTTCTGGACCTCTCCCAGTCAACAAATATTAACTGAACACCTAGTCTGTATCAGGCATGGTGCCAAACACTGGGTACACAGTACCAAGCAATACAACATGGGCCACCCTCACAGATTATGTAAACTTCACTTTCCTTGTAAAGGTGCTTTCATACCAAAAAAACCCTGAAATGAGATAATTCAGTGTGAACCCCAAACTGACATGGCCCTCAAGATGTCCTCTCCAATTTCGTATACTTTTTTAAAGTTCCATTTGAACACTGTAGAACTTCATTTTAGCTCTAAAATAATCCCCCATCCAATTGAAGAGATCTGCATTTGGATGTTTTAAATGTTATTGCTTTATCATAGCTCTTATCACTGAAAGCTACTTTAGTTACCCTTGTCGGGGCATCAGCAGTACAAAGCTGAGTATGGGATCTGGAATCAAAAATCCTAAATCTGAGCTCTGCCGCCATCAGTAACTGTGTTCTTGCCCAAGTCATTTACTCTCTCCCTGAGCTGCATTTATTTTGCTGTTTTAGCAAATCTTTACCCCATGTCGACAATGCACCCATCATGTGCTGAATCCTGGGGACATAACAATGAACAAGGAAGTATGACAGAATTTCAGGAAAACACTTCAGCTCTAAATTCGGAATCAAAATAATCACTCAGATTCCTCTTAGCTCATAGGCTAAGTAAGGATCAATAGAGTGTTAAGGATCAACAGAATGATAGATGGAAAATCTCTTTCTAAAATACAAGGTGCTGTTTCAGCGTTAGCTGTTGTTCCAAATTTGTGTCACAAATACCGATCACAAAACTAAGATAAAGGAAAGGAAAATTTGTCACAGAAATGGGATTTCCTTATATATTCATCTTACCCAGCAAGTGTTCTGTGATTTTACAGACCAAAGGTTCACAGTATGACCTCCTCCCATTTTTTCTGAAGGCATCGGAGTCATCAAGTAATAGCTGCTACGAATCTATGAGGCTGTAATTACATATCTTTCTAATAGCATCTGTGAAAGCTAAAAATACTAATGTTTGTGTCATCTTACCTGCAATTGCATAATCAGTTGACTCTCCAGTGAGATTTTAATGTTTGTGCCTAAATATTTAGCAGTTGTAACAGCACATTGAAGTTACAGGCTAAAATGTAAAAAGGCCAAAAACTGTTAAATGGCTCATGATAGAATCGCGCAAGTGCCTTTGTCCATGGAAAGATCTAAAACTGCAAACAACCAAATGAAATCAATTACATAAAACACCCCCTGCTTCTAACTTCCGGTGCAAACCCCAAAGCATAGAGAAGTCCAACTCCCAAAACTTCAGTTTTCTTATTTTTAAAGGAGGAAAGGAAAGAATGAAATTACATTACTTGGAAACTAAACGCCATTTCACTTTCCATAAGGGATCAATCAATGACCA
>NW_017731415.1:461087-462496 GCF_001890085.2 Hipposideros armiger
AATAGGTATCTGTCATTTTTGTCACGCAACATTTATACGCCTTATTCCTGGTACTAATTTCTGTGTCAATGATGGTTCTATCCAACAAAATTAATTTTGGCTAATTTAAGCAAAAAGGGATTTTACTGAAAGGATATAACGGCTCTTACAGATTCAAGGTAAGGCTGATGAAGGACGCTCAGAAACACAGGAACTGTGTACCTCTAAGAGTCTGCTTAAGAGCCTCATTAAGGGAGCAGGGGGCTGCTAGAAGGATTTAAAATTAGATAGGCAAGAAATTCCCAGGGACTTTTCAGAACTTCTAGGTGATGACAACTGCAAGATGTTGAAATAGGCTAGCAAGTTTCTTTGAGCTGTATAGTGAGTGATTCAGGGGATACAAATGATGGTTATGTCATAACAAAGTTATTGATTTTTTTTAAAGGTCTTACAAGGCAAAAACCTCCCAATTGCTAGTGACAGATAACTTGTCTCTGAAGGCAGGTACTTTACTGAACCGAGATTCTTGGCTCTCAATTTAAATACATGTATACAGATTGTTACACAGGTTTAAAGCATTAACTTCTCTAAGCCTATGTTAAGTGTCTAAGTAAATGCATGCAGCTTTCTTAGTCCGTCTGATAAGACAACTTTTTCCATTTAAAATATGATATGGAAAGTGCAAGTAATTCCTTCTTCAGGTTTCATTCAGTTCCTAGATTATTAGGTCCTGAGACCAAAAGCAAGAATTAACAGAGGTGGTTCAAGGAGCAAACCAGCTATGTAATAACAGATTTCTAGTGTAATTTCTTGTCTAGTGATGTGAAGAAGCCTGAAAACACAATCAACTTGCTCAATGTGTCCCAAAATGAAGAAAATATTCTATCACAGGGCAAAGAGAAATGAAAGACTATGACTTTATACCTACAACACTATTTTGAAACCTATTGTGGCTGACAGACAGCTGGGTGAAGAGAAAAAAATGGGAGAAAATAAAGTCAGCCCTTCACATTTGGCTAAACAGCAACACATGGTCTTGCTATGGGTTTTAACAAAAGGAATATGGGCTTTTGGGAGGGAGAGCACATCCATTAGTCTGGAGTTGGCCTCTATGTTATTGTCATCTTTTGTATCAGTGCAACAGGCATTAGGCATCCACAGTGGGGGAAAATAATTAGGAAAAAAAAAATGGTTTAGTATTGGATATGACTAATGATTTAAGTAAAGTCTTTATTCTTGATCAAAATTATCAGGATGTTTCTAACCTTGGTTTCCTACTTTAAAACATGGTTTTTAAAATGGAAACAATAATCAACACCAAAGCGTCTCAAAATCAATTTATAAATTTGCCAAATATTCATCTCTTCTTTAGAAGAATGTCAACTTCTAATAGGTGTTCCTTAACATAAAACCATGCACAAACCTCTCTC
>NW_017731415.1:462867-464282 GCF_001890085.2 Hipposideros armiger
TAGCTGTAGAGGGCGCAGTGTCACTGGCCCTCATGTGGGATCTGAACTGGGGCCCTGCTGCTCAGAGCTGGCATCCCAAATCAACTCTTAACCAACGTGCCACTCAGCCGGCCCAGTTTTTTGGGTTTTTTTCAGTTTTTTTTTAACCTTTGTTTCAAACTTTATTCCCAAGTTCTTTCAGCTTAACTAGCTGCCAAGAATGATTTGTGTACAAGCAAAAACTGAAAAGAGCTGAAGTGTCCAAGGGGCTTGGGCTTAAAAATATCAGAGATCAAGATTATCAGATCCATGAACACAATTTTAAAAAGCAGTCATAATATAAAAGAGCATCAAATCCCAGCTCCTAGTAACTTCTTCAGAAGTTGACTCAGTTCAGTTTGCTGCATTCTTGGAAGCCTCATCAAAATTCTCCACAAGGTCTGGAACTTCTTCATCATCATCCTTCCCGGTAGCAAGTGGTGCTTTTCAGATTGTTTGGGCAGAACCCGTCTCCTTAAACTAGTCAGCCTGTCTGCAACAAACTGGTTTAAGATGCTGGGTCGTGTTTTTGTCAGCTGCTTGGTCTCAGCATGGCCTGTGATGGTGAAAGTGTTCGCTGCCAGAGATGCCTAAAGTGGCTCAGTGCTCCTTGGTTTGTGAACATATTCACCTCTTCAAGGCCAGAGATACTGTTAACTCCTAACTTCTTTAAGGAGAACTGAAGTTTCTTATTTTTGTTTTTAAACTTTATTGGGGAACAGTGTGTTTTTTCCAGAACCCATCAGCTCCAAGTCAAGTTGTTGTCTTCAATCTAGTTGTGGCGGGCACAGCTCACTGGCCCACGTGGGAATAGAACTGGCAACCTTGGTGTTACAAGCACCACACGCCAACCAACTGAGCCAACTGGCCACCCCTGAAGTTGAAGTTTTTTTTTTGCTTGTTTGTTTGTTTTTTATCATCCGCTGTAGCTGTTCTGTGAGCCACCTTCTTTCTGCCAGCAGTTTCTTTCTCAGCAATGAGCACTTATGCCTGTAGTTTGGTTTCTCTTGGTTCATGATGGTTTCTTTCATCTTGTTGGAGAGGAAATGGGGCCATGCAGGGGACTAGGCTTGGCGCTCAAGGGGTTTTGGGGGGACCAGCTGAGAACTACCTCACGAATTACCTCACACATGGGGGGATACTCAAGGGCTGGCCAGTTTCAATCTTCCATTAAAGATGGAGACTGAGGGGCCAGCCGAGTGGCTCAGTTGATTAAGAGCTCGCTCAAGAGTGTGAGCTTTGAGCAACAGCGGTTCGAGTCCCGGCCCGAGCTGAGCTGTCACTGAGCTGCCGCCGAGCTGCCAACAGGTGGCAGGATGGCTCAGCTAAAAAACAAAAAACAAAAAAAACTATGGAGACCAAGTACTGCTAAGTCTGGGAAGAACAGGTCAGAAATG
>NW_017731415.1:466957-545644 GCF_001890085.2 Hipposideros armiger
TCTCTCTCTCTCTCTCTCTCTCTCTCTCTCTCTCTCTCTCTCTCTCTCTCTCTCTCTCATAAACATTAAGGGTTGGCAAACTTTTTCTATCAAGAACCAGATAGTAAATATTTTTGGCTTTACAGGCCACACAGTCTTAGTTGCAACTACTTAACTCTGCTGTTGTAGCAAGGAAGCAGTCATAGACAATACGTAAATGAATGAGTATGGCTGTGTTCCAATAAAACTTTATTTACAAAAACAGGCTGCAGGCCAAATACGGCCCACCAGCCATAGTTTTTGCCTATCCCCAACATACATGATTGATTTTCATAACATCATTTTAAAATTCTTATGTTCAACATCATAAATAAATCTGTACACTCTCATTTCATAATCGAAGAAAAAGTGCTTCCAGAACGTTAACTGCGAACGATGTTGACCCATGTACTAATACTAACATCAATAACAGTAACAACAATGAGTGGTCCCTACATGCTAGGCTTTATTCTAAGAACTTTATATGCGTGTAACCACAAGCATCCTATTTATTCTTCCCATTTTACAGAAAAGGAAACTGAATTTTAAATTGATTTAGTTAAGGCCGTGGAGTGGGTCAGTTGGTTAAGAGCGCGAGCTCTGAGCAACAGGATCACCTGTTCGATTCCCACATGGGCCAGTGAGCTGCGCCCGAGCTGAGCTGCCGTTGAGCTGCCAACAGGAGGCAGCATGGCTCAACTGGTGAGAGCACATGCTGCTAACAACAAGGTTGCCGGTTCGACTCCCACATGGGATGGTGGGCTGCGCCCGTCCACAACTAAAGACTGAACTCGGCACCTTGAGCTGAGTGGCCATGAGCTGCCGTCGGGTGGCTAGATGGCAACTGGACTTGGAGCTGAGCTAGCTGCACCCTCTACAACTAAGATTGAAGGAAAACAACTTGGCTGTTCCCCTTTCTCAATTCCCCAATAAAATCTTAAAAAAAAAATCTGACTTAGTCAACAGAGTGCTCAGTTAGAGCCCCTGAATCTACCAACAGAGGCTATTTATTCTAGAACACGTGCCAAGACTGCACATCTCCCCTTTAAATACTCCTTATATTTTCTTCTGCTAAAGCCATTTTTTTTCTCTCAGGATATTTGAAAATTCTAGCATTATATCCAAATAGTCCCTGATACCTTAGAAAATCTTTATACATATTGTCTTGAATCAAAGAGTCCCCAACCCTTACAGTTCTGCATTTTTCTAATCCTCAAATCAACACCTAAACTACAGGACCTATTTTCCACCAAATCTCAAGGTCTAGTACACAAAACTCAGTTATAATCATAAAAGTACTGCCATTCCTACAAAGGAAGCAAGGGGGTCTTGAATGGACTATCCAGTGCTTATTTTGCTATTTCAACATGCACTCTTTGAGAACAATGAGTCAAACGCTCTCTATTACAGTCTATAGCAAGAATCTACAGTGAACCATGTAAAAGCTTATTCTAGCTCTACACAGAAATTGAGCGATACCTTGGAAAGCTCTTAATCTAACAATGTACCTAGGGCCGGCCGAGTGGCTCAGTTGGTTAAGAGCTCGCTCAAGAGTTTGAGCTCTGAGCAACAGCAGTTCGAATCCAGCCCGAGCTGAGCAGCCGCTGAGCTGCCAATAGGTAGCAGGATGGCTCAGCTAAAAAAACAAAAAACAAACAAACAATGTACCCAATAATACTTAGAATTTTTTTAATGTTTCTTGCATAAGATTATACTGACTGACCTATTCCTTATGTGCAAAACGTAAGTCTGGGGATCTGCATTTTCCTAGAGTTTCGCGTCACCGAGAAGCCACATAAGCAACTTCCCTTCTAGAGCCTAAGTTATGACCAGCTGGACTCACATTCCAGAAATTCTAATAGTTTTAGTTAATTTAAGTCTATAGGTGAAGAGTATTTATTGACTATTATCTTTTCTTATTTATTTACTATGTGTGTTATACAAAACACACAAAAGCTAATCTGACACATTTCACGTATATATACTTACCAGTATGCATACTAGTAATTAGGCATAGGGAGTAGTATAAATAGCTAATTATTTACGCAACTAACTAACCCAAGTTTTTGTGACTTTTAAATATTTAGTTTTTAAATATATTAATGTTTAAAATTAAATAAATGTATTAATGTTGCTGCTAGTCATCATTTTCATGTATGTAGTTGGATATTATTATGTTAGAAAGTTTAATTTCTGCTCAACACAGACACAAATATTCAGAGACAAATCAAATTTCGAAGGTCTGGACTACACACCCACAGTAGCAGAGGCATTCTCGGCCTCTGACCTCGGGCTCCCATGCCTTAGGGCTGAGCCCAGCTGTGTCTTCAACCTGAAAACTCTAAAAGCATGGCTTTTTTTTTGTTTTTTTAATTGGGGAACACTGTATTTTTCCAGGACCCATCAGCTCCAAGTCAAGTAGTTGTTTCAGTCTAGTTGTGGAGGTCGCAGCTCAGTGGCCAATGTGGGAATCGAACCGGCAACCTTGGTGTTATGCGCACTATGTTCTAACCAAATGAGCTAACTGGTCGCCCCAAGAGCATGGCTAGGTCTTGTGACCCAGGGAACTTTCTTAACCTCTGTGTCCTTGTCTCTAAAATGGGACTCGTGATACCTACTTGAGGATCAATTGATACAAATGCTCATGTAAAATGCTTATCACAGTACTTGGCATTCTGCTAATAATACTGGTTATTCTCAATAATATCAAATAGTTTCAATAAACACTATTATTAGGTTATTGTTGCTAGTATTTATAAGAAGACCAAAAGAAAATCAGAATAACACCAAACCAATAGGTATCACAATAAATAGCATAGTAATAAGACTTACAGTCGACTGCCAAGGAATGATTTATCTGTCTATCTTGGCAGGAGGAAAATCAGCGGAAGTTCAGTGTTAAGCAATTAAAAACAGAGTCAGAGGTTAAAAGACATAACCTACTTTAACCTTGGAACTAAACACTCTCATTTATAAAAAAATAAATAAGGTAAAGTTGACAGTCCTAGTTTCAATATTTCAGAGTAAGTCAAAATGCACTTGTAGCACTGAAGGATGGAAAGCGTCTTCCTGGATTTTAGGCAGGGGAACTCAGGATCTAAGAATAAAAATGGTGCCTACCTCACCTTCGAGAGTGCACAGACCTGCCAGCGATGGAGGGACACGCAAGATTCTTGAATGTGATCTCAGAGGCCCCACTTGATTTGCCAGGCAGTGCACTGACTTGGACGGCCTGGCCTTTTCCCCAGCAGGAGCGGCTGCACCGAAACCCAGCTTTCCCTAGGATTGATGGTCTTTCCACAGCAGGAGGGACTGACTGTGACTTCAAACAAGCATCCAAGGTATCCAGGTGCTGTGTCCCTGGCATTTTCCAGCTGTCTCTTCAGTGCCTGATTCCACATTACTTACAACTCAGAAAAGATGCTATCCTTACATTGCATTATAGAAAGGTTGAGTAGCAAGGGGACAGGGTCAGGAGGCTTCAGGCTCATGCGCAATTCTATGTGAGATAAAAACAGGATGGAGGACTGCGTATCCTTTTTGATGACCCTTTGTATTTATGGGTCCCCAGTAAAGGTGTTCCTTAAACCACACCATAAATGTGGTATTCATCTTCTCTCCCCTCACCACGTAAGGGGGACAAGTAAGAAAAAAGCTGTAGAGGCCCTGATGGAAGTCTGTACAGAGTAGTGGGAAGCTCAAAGCGGGAGGAGAACCCATTCTTTGAAGACACTAGAGTAAGTCTGGCAATGAGAGCCGGACTTCCCTTTTCGAAGGTGTCGCCTTTTGCTTACATCTCTTATGCCTAAAAGTCTGGAGCGGGGACAGGCCTGCAATCACCTTGACCCTCCTCTCCAAGAGAATTATCAAACTTGGACCCAGGGGCTCTTGGGGAAGAAAACATTTTCTCTATGAGAATCACATACTTCACTTTAACAATCCTTCTGCCAAGGGGTATTTCAGGTCACATCGATAAGATACGGTTCTCAAGGCCTCATGGTGTAATACTGAAAAATGCCTGAAAAATTCTAATAAATGCAGTTTTAAGTGACTAGCTGAATTTCTCAAATTTAACCTTTGAATAAATATCTGAATAGAGTACCGTATAGTTTTTTAAAAGTTTTCTTTGTTACATATTGCACTATAATCTCTAGGAAGGCCCTTTTTCTAGGACTCCCCAAAGTAATTAAACTGTTCCTGTGCTCTACAGGATAGCACTTCTGACTACAAAGTAAAACAAACTGTCAAATTTTATGATAGGTGGGTGCTCTTTTAAGGACAGCTAGGCTAAATTTCATAATAAAATTTCCTTTCACATGAGTGACCAATAAAGGTTGCAATGATTTCCCCCAATGCATATTAGATTCCATAAGTATGACTGCTGTGTTAAGAGTGGACTGCCCCCACCACTCAGACATTTAGAAGCTCGGGAAACACTGCCTGAGTCCCGGCCACTAGGAGATTTCTCTGGCAGAGACTAGAAGGTCAGCCGAGGAGGATTGATCGGTAAGGACAACATGAAAGAACTAAACATGTCCAGATAATCCCCAAATTCTCAGTTTTCAAACTCCACCCTGAATAAACATTCTTCCGAACTGCTGACAAACAGCCAGACCAACTTCCTCTCCTTTTCTGAGTTCCCCTTTTGGAAGGGAAATTATCTCGCAGCAAAATAACCACCCAAAGTGGAGCTAACAGGAAGATCAATTGAAGAGATGCCCTCTGGTTAATGAAACACATAAATAATGAAATTGTTTTGTTAAAACCCTGATAAACAAAATGGCTCAACAAATTCGGGTGCACTTGGGATCGTGGTTTCGGCGGATTTCCTGGCCCTAACCACTACACCTTCGCTGGAGAGACGTGATTGCAAATTACAATGAAGTCCTTAGGAGTCAGGCTCCGCTCTTCTTGGCTTGCAGCCCTCATCTGTGCGAAGTCAGCAAATGGTGAACATGTAGACAAAAGCACTGGCTCCAAGCCCAGCTTCTCAGATTTCATGGGCGCTTCTCAATGGGTTTAACTGGAGCTTCGCTCTTTTGTAGTCAACACAGGCATCAGAAAAAAATCTTGCTTTTTGGATCACAGTTCCTTGTCAGTACTTGAGTACAAAGGGTTTGCTGCATTGGTACACATGCCACCCCATTTTGAAGGCTCAAAGGCCAAACTCATGAAGTATTATCCAAGGAAAAAAAACCACTTTTATTTGGATGTATTCCTATTACTTATCTTTACGGTAAGGCGCGGTACAAAAATCAATGCCAAAGTCACTATTGTAATGTCACTGCTACTGAGATTATAAGCTTAAATGTTATGAACAATAGAGAAAAACCTGCCTTCTTGATAATCAAAAGTAGCTCGCATTTCCAATGTACGCAGTAGGGAAGGGGAACGCTGATAAAATATATTGGAACACGTGACCTGAAAGTCCTTTCTTCACTGCATTATATAAGGAAAGAACATTTTGCAGCCTTCCCAGAAAGCCTGCATCTTACTTGTCCCTAAAGCAGCTTTGCTTAAACAAAGAGATAACCTTTTACAGCTTTGGCTGGGACTACCTTTAGGTGGAGGTGTTGCTTGGAAAGACATCAAAACCCAAGTGATACAAAAAGCATTCTTTGCAACTTGAACCTGAGTCACTTGCCATTTTAGTTGAGCATCCTTTTACTTCTATGCTGAACAGGTAACCATCATGGTGGGGAGGTTTACAGGGAAAATTACATTGAAAGCAGTAGAGTCCAAGGTGTCTACCAATGTCTCCTAACCTTTGTATCTTTCTTGTGGCTTTTCTGTGGGCACTTTCTTCTTGGCATAAGCTCCCCCTCCCAACTTTAAGTTATTTCTCCTAAAATGTGGTCTTAATCACATCGTACCCTGCTCAAAAAGCTTTCACTGGCTTCTCATCATTGAGCCCAAATTACCTTGCGTGGAGGACGCTGTGCTTATCTCCCCAAACACTCAATGAACCTTTCTCCATAATATAGCAGCTATGGCCCCACCTCTATCCACAAAGGGGACCCGACCGACCTAAGGTAGTCAGGGTGATGCCATGCTCCTTGCCACAGCATTGCATGAGTCTGTGAGTTAACATGGTCCAAAAACATCAAAGCTCAACATTTCTGTTGATGGTTGATGGCAGCCAGCCCTCTCTCTCCAGCCTTGATTGGTGCTGGTGGTTACGAAATGACTACAAAATAAGCCTTTGTGAAGGCAAAGCTAGTGCGCAAAGGAGGACAGAATCAAGACAATTTAAGGGAAACAGGCCTGAAATCCTGATCAAACTTCCTGTGCAGTCTACCTAGCTCTGAAGTGTAGTGTTACCTTAGCCTCAGGACAAATGCAAATGAACAAGCAAAGAACTCTTGCCTTTAGCAAATCCAGAAACGCTATCTTAGGATTTATAATCTTTTTATTATTTTGCATATGGTTTATCTTACAGTTTGGAAATCTTGAACCATGAAACCCTGATACACAGTAGGCCAAAAGTGTGGCCTTGAAACTCTGAGAGATACAGGTGGTCACAGAGGCAGTTTGGGAAATGAAGACCCTCTCTTGTCCCCAGCACCTAACCTGATGTCTGGCATCTAGGTGGGGTCCAGGGGTTGTTTATAGAACCCGTGATCCAGCACTGAAAGGAATCCTGCATGGAATACGGCAGGATGGCAGAGCCAGTCCTTCCTTCATGCCACTGTCCAGCCACTTTTTGGCTCCAAAACATAAAATCCAACCTTCCCTTCTGCCTCGCAACATTTCCATTGAGTTCTGGAAAGGGAAAGGAGGCATGGGCTAGACATAGGACAATTCTAACAGGAGTAGTAGGAGTCTAAGGATACAGTATTATTCCAGAAGAAACATAATTACATATGCCCACTGTATCATTTGGTTATTCTATCTGGAGTCACTTCTCTCCCCTAGATGGGAAAAAAATGTGATTTTTTTGTGTTCTCTTTCCCATAAAACACAGAAAATTTTAAAATAAATGCTATGGTGACTTTAAGACAAAAGCTGGTAAAACACATGACTATTTCTCTCCAGCTCTTAGGTTTTTTTTGTTTTTGTTTTTTTCTTACTGGTTAAGTGGAATGCCTGTCTTTAATACAATGTGGGTTTAGATCATAAACTCTACTTTGTACACACACTTGTTAAGACTAGAAAGGATACAGTGTAATCTCCTTAAGAGTAAGAGTTTCTCTTTTTTCACTTAGTATCTCTCACAGCAAGCAGTGTAATGCTGGAAATATAACAGACACTCAAAAAATATGAGCTGGGCAGGTGAAAAATGGCAATCCCCACCTAAACAAAGGTTTAAAGAAATTCCTGTAAAATACGCTGATGTATAGTTGTCTATAAAAAAAAATCTAAGTATTTAAGACTCACAGTTTTGATTTCCTACATCATAGCTTTACAGCTGCAGATTTGTGTTTTAATTATTTTCTAATATGTTATACTTTTTTTCACAAAAACAATAACAACCCTATACTAGTGGTTTTTCTTTTTCCTTTTCTCAAAATAAAAGACAATTATATGAGCAAGCAAACAACTTCTGGAAATGGCAGAAACGGAATGCATAGACTGTAGAATGACCCTTGAGAGAGAGAGACAGAGGTAGAGAGAGAGAGAGGGCATGTGTGTGTTTTGGGAGGAGATGCCTAGTAGGCTTGTGTCACCCACTCATCTAAACACAGTCTCATTGGTTCATGAGCAAGCATGTGACCTAAGCAGTCCAATCAGGGCAAACCTCTGGAATTGTGTCAGGGATCCTGAGTGGAAGGGTTCCCTTTCTTCCCCTGGATGTCGCTATGAGCCATGAGGCCTGAAGTCCTATCCCAGCACTGGCTTAAGGAGGAAGCCAATCAAAGAAAGGGCGGATACATGCAGGAGCCACAGGAGAGAACCAACAGAACCACAGAGAATGAGTTAGGCTTCGAGGCACCACATCGCCTAGATTTCCAGTTATAGGAGTCAGTACGTTGTTTAAGTTGATTTTGTTTCTTGCAGCCAAAGCATTTAAAGCTATCTGGATAGGGGCTTCGGTTTCTTAGATGTATGTCTTAATCAATACTCATCAAATGGTACATTTCATGGTACGTAAGTTTTATCTCTTAAAAAAACAAACCATAAACAAATAGCGGATACAAGCTAGTAAATTGCATGTTGAAGGTTTTAGAAGTATATTATTGCCTGCAACTTACTCCAAATGCCAAACAAAACAAAAAAAGAAAAAATAAATTTAAAAAAAATTGATGGCTGGATAGAAGGGATATAAAGATAGTTATGTAATACAGCAAGCATGGTAAAATGTTAATTGCAAAATCTAAGTGGATATGAGTGTTCACTGTAAAATTCTTTAAAATTGTCTGTATGTCTGAAATTTCTCATAATAAATTGTTGGAGGAAAAAGCACTAGTTCACTCTTGTTCCTTCTATTAGGATGTACTTAAATACTTTGTGATAGGTTGTAGGCTTCTGGCAGCAGGATATGTGTTTTTTATCATGGCAGCCAAGGTCTATTCATCCTCTCTCATGATGACTTAGGTTATACCTACTGTTATGTTTGACTATCAGATTCCATAAACCCATCATTAATAAAATGAACTCTAACAAACGTGAAGGAAAACAAATCATGCTTATGCCTTAAGACCTCATCTTTAAACTGCTTTTTGTTGTCAGTTCTTACAGAGAAAATAGTACAATAATTAGGAGTTTTGGTCAAGTCTTAGTTTATCAACCTTATGATAGCTTAAGTAAAGATTATACAAGGGGCACTTTATACCTCAATGTAAAACACAGACATATATCACCACAGGGAATAAACTCTTGCTTTTTTGAGGGAATATATTCTGTGAAAATCACTTATAGTTGTGGAAAAGTGAAAGAGCAAAGGTAAGTAGAATTTAAAAAAAAAAACATTTCAGCGAAAACAAGACCTAAGTTTACCCCATTCTCCTTTCCTCCTGGAGAAGACAAAAGGAATTGGGAGACAAAACAGCACTTCTACAATCCAAGAAATCCACACTGTTCTGGATTCACTATATGTGCCTACACAGAGTGTGAATTTTATAATAAGAATTGCATTTTCAATAGCAAGCTAACTCAGGATCCTCGATAGAAATATGTGCCAAATCCTTCTTTAACATGGAAAAAAAAAACCGATCCTTTCGTAATATATTTGCTTTGTAAATTTGCACTTACATATATTGGTTGTTCTTAGACCAGCACGCTATTATATATCTCTACACTACCGCTTCCAAATCCTCCTTGCTTTTTCTGTCAAGATGCTACTCACAGTATATTCCTCCAGAATTTCACCACTTGGTAGAAAATGGCCAAACTTCACAGATAATAAAAATGCAGCGGCTAACCTAAGCCTAATGAACATAAGACAGCACGGAATGAAACTTTGTGCCTGAGAGAATGTTCCCTTGTTTCTCACACCTTAAGTCAAGCTCAGAGTGGCTCCAGAGCATTCTGGGTAATAGTGGTCTTTGAATTCTGCCTGACCTGCCACAAAACACAAAATTCGGTTCTCTGGCTGTACTAGTTCTGCCACCCAAAGGAGAACCCCACAGAGCTGGAGGATCTAAATATGGCCAAGACCTCAGTGAGTGCTGGGCCACAGCTTGGAACTCTGGGCAAATCTCCAAATCAAAATCTGTAGGTCCAAGTATTTGCAGGAGGACAGTGTCAGCAGGATTAAACCAAATAAACGAACACCACTAACAATAACAGAGCCACATGTGGCAGCTGAGGGTTAAGGGTGGAATGATTTGAGCCCATCTCCAATGACGCAAGCTGCTAACTACCTCCTCCTCTGCAGCTGTTCCGGCTTCCCCGAACTGGAGGCCCTGGCCTGTGTCCCCTCTTGCCACACCAGAGCCAACAGCTGTTATCTGAAAATGGCACGTAGGAAAGGATCCCTTGTCCCACACTCCGGGTTTGCTTTCTCTCTTCATCTCACCTGTCCTATCCAACCTAAAAGATAGTTTTAAATCTACAGAAAAAGGATTCTTTGTGCAGACCAGAATAAGTCAGTGTTTTCTATGAACTCTTGCAGGGTGGCACCATCCCCACCAGCCCTGACGGAAATAGCTCCTGTGACCCCAACAGCTGCTTGCAAGCATGCTGTCTGACCCACTAATCCCTCTGTCCCTGCTCATCTGCCGTGTTGTTCTCCAAGCATCTCGTAATCCATGAAAATAGTCACTGACATAAGCTTCCCAGTTTGGCTAAGGCTGATAAATGTGGGAACAAGGATCTCATATCTGGAACCCACCCCTCCTTGGTAGATAATGAGAGAAACACAGAAAAGTGTTCATTGTTTCCTTGGTCTTTTCCTAATCACTAAACCACCCTTGTAAAAGTCACCCTCTAATACAGGGACTTGAGTTCCTGATCGAACGAATCCTAGAAATAACAGGAAAGGGCAACAACCTTCCCTCACCTCCCATTTTCTCCTTTTGAGGAGTATGTAACTTATTTTCAGGTTTATTGATTCCAAAGCTGATGGAAACCATACTGAAATATCAGAATTGGCCTTGTAGAAGGGTAATCACAAATATACTATTCATAAACGATTAACATTCCAGTCGTAAAAAAAAAGGTTTACATTAAGTGCTTAAGGGTATAAAATAATTCCACAATCATTTATGGAACACTTACTAAGTGGCTTCCATTTACATGATGTTTTTTTGTAAGTGACAAAGTACTTTCCACTTGCTCTCTCTCCAGGTAAGAAAAGTCTTATTTCACTTAGCATAATGAGCATAATGTGAAATAAGACTTTTCTTACCTGGAGAGAGAGCAAGTGAAAGTACTTGTCACAAAAAATTCATGCAAATGGAAGTCACTTAGTAAGTGCTCAATAAATGATTGTGACGTTAGATTGGGGGAGGGGGCTTATCACTTTGTGAGGGGTATAAATGTCTAACTATTACATTGTTTTGTACACCTGAAACTAATTTTTTTAAAAAAGGTGTTTACTGAAGGGCCTACTCTGTGCCAGGATTGGGCTCACTGCCCAACTGAAAAGATGTTCACAGGAGCAGGTCGGTATATTGGAAAAGCCTCTGATTCAAAGGCAATTCAACACTCTACATCAGGCTTCTTTGCACTGACTCCAAATACAGAGACCCTCCATTTCCAAAAGTGACCCCTCACTCCCAACTTAAAAAGGCTGTGATTTCCTGGCGTCAGGATATCTTCTCTGCTGTTTAGAAGAATAAAAGTGCATTCCTTCCACTTGATCCCTAGATTTCAGTAGTAGCTTCTGGGCAGTAACTTTCCTGCTATTTCCTGCTATGCCTAGACAGTTAGTGTCTACTAGAGCTACGCTTCCATATTAATGGTCACCAGTGGGGGCTACCCCCTAAGATATTCGCTGTGCCAACCTTAAAGCAACTTAAGTTCAAAGTGCAATTAAATGAGCTATTTCTCTCTTTTCTAGATTCTGCATGCTGTAAATTTTGTATCTTATATTTACTTTATTGTAGCTTGGTCTTTGCTTCAATGAGATGATCTTTATCTTGGATCTACATGCTGCCTTAGCACTTGCAAAGCAAACCCAGGGAAGCAACTCAACATTTACCGAAAGCGTTTTTTTATGGAAAAGGCAATAGCGAGGCTGTAAGAGTCTGCAAAAGGCAGTCTATTCTAACAAAAAGGCAAAAACAACTTGAAGGAACTGCAATTTCCTACAGCTTAGCTAAAACTCATTTCCTAGTAAATTTCTTTTAGGGAAACAGTTTCAGTGATTGGATGAGATTGTTGTCATTAGTATATTTAGTCTAGGTACATCAGCATAACTGAAAGGCTTGAAACATTTGTCTCTTAATTTAGCATTCCTCATTACATTCTTAATACTCCTCCCTGCCCCACTGCCATCCTCACAGCTGGCAAAATAGTGAACTGCAATTTATCTTTCCATTGAAATGGCTACAAATTCAGAACACGTGGAGTTCAAATTAAGTTTTCAAACCCGCATGGCAAGGAAGACCTGGTTTAATAGTTAGGAGAGAAAAGTGACCATTCTACCTTGTCAAAACATAAACACTTCTAGAAATAAATTAGATTTTTCCCAACAGCATGGAAAAATCATTTGTCTGCTTGTTTGCGAATGTTGTCACATTAAAATGTGATAGTCCTATATACATGATTCTGTTTTATATTTGTCTTAGCGTTACATTTTTTTAACCCTCTAACTTACTCGTTGAGGGCACCATTCAATGATAATCTAGCATCCTGCAGGGACTCTCAACTCTACCACTTTCTGGCTGAATAAGCCATAGCCAGTTAGTTTAAATGCTCTGTTCCTCAGTTTTCTCATCTGTAAAATTAGGGTAATAAGCATATCTTCTACATAGAGTTGCTATAAAGATTAAAGGTGTGTGTGTGTGTGTGTGTGTGTGTGTGTGTGTATGTATGTATGTGTGTACCTACATACACACATATATTATAATATAGGTATATATTATATGCACTCAGAAGAGTCTTTGGCAGGTAACAAATACCATATAAGTGTTATAGTTACTATCATGCTTACCATTACCACAAAGAGAATAGTGATATTGTTGGGCTTCATTTAAATGCTCTATTACAAACCACTTTCCCGTTAAGTATCGCTGGGATTAGCCTATAGAAGAAACATGAGGTAGACTTTGGAGGTCGTAACTAGAGTGTCATAGTTATGACTGCATGGATAAATTTCAAGAGAAAGGGTTTATACATAAAACCCATAAAAATAACTAATGATTTGAAAAAGTTATAGTATGAAACCCCACTAATATTAATGATTTATATGGTTAATTATCTTTAAGTTAAGAACATTCTGAGAAGGTTTTCTTGACCATTTGTGCCACCTTTTCTTTGTTTGTATCAAGAATAATGCTATGTGGGGGTGGTAGATGAGGGTAAAGGGGATCAACTATATGGTGATGGAAAGAGAACTGACTCTGGGTGGTGAACACACAATGTGATATATACATGATGTATTACAGAATTGTACACCTGAAACCTATGTGACTTTGCTAACAATTGTCACCCCAATAAACTTTAATTTCAAAAAAGAATGCTACAAAAATATCCATGTAAAACGTCAGTCTCATCTGGTGTGGTGATGATGTGTTATTGAGTTAGTGATAGATAGCATTGCATTCTTTGGCCAATCAAAAAAGAAAGCAAACGTTTACTTAAAAGGTTTTAATATTTTATATTTTATCACTCTAATGTGTCATCGAAATGCAGTTTTGTAATAGTTTCAGTGAGATATAATTCACATGCCACATACTTCATCCATTTAATGTGATAATTCAATGGTTTTAGGGATATCCATAGTTATAGAAGTCATCACCACAATCAAGTTTAGAAGATTTTTATCATCCCAGAAAGAAACTCTACACCCATTAGCAATCACTCCTCATTCCCCCTCCCCACTGCTGCTGGCAACCACTTTGGGTCTCCCTAGATCCACCTATTCTGGACATTCCATATACAGCAATACATTGGTTTGCGAGCATAATTCATTCTGGAAACAAACTACTCATATTGCAAGACATCGCTTGTTTGCTATGCTAAAATGTATTAGAAACATTTGCTCATCTTGTGAAACACTCGCAAACCACGTTACTCACAATCCAAGATTTTACTGTAAATGGTAATACATGTCCTTTCGGGTCTGTTTTCTTTCACCTAGCATAATGTTTTCAAGTGCCTTCCATGTTGTAGCACGTATCAGTACTTGATTCCTTTTTATTGCCAAATAATATCCCATTGTATGGCTATACCCCAAACTGTTTATCCACTCATCATTGATAAACATGTGAGTTGTTTGTTTGGGGCTATTATGAATAATGCTGCTGTGAACATTTGTGTACAAATTTTTTTTTTTAAGATTTTTATTGGGGAATTAGGGGGATGGGAATAGCGCTGGGGAATTGGGGAAGGGGAACAGACAAGTAGCTATCATTTTGTTCTTCAGTCTAGTTGTGGAGGACATTGCTTCACTGGCCCAAGTTGGCACCATCATTGTGCTCTTCCCGGACGAGGCAGATCAGTCCCCGGCTTCTGGATGGCCACTCACAGCAGCTTGAGGGCTGCTCACGCTGGCTGCTGGCTACACACGGTAGCCCATGGCAACCCACTGCCACAGGGGCTGCAGCCTACGTCATTGCCAGGGACTCACGGCAGCCTAGCTCCAGGTCGAGCTGTTGTTCAGCATCTTAGCTGTAGAGGGCAGTGTCACTGGCCCTCATATGTGGGATCCGAACCGGGGCCCTCTNGTCCCAAGCCAGTTCTTAACGATCGCACCACTCGGCCGGCCCCTGTGTACAAATTTTTATGTGGACATGTTTTCCTTTCTCTTAGAAAGAAAAAAAAAAAAAAATATATATATATATATATATATATATATATATATATATATATATATATATATGTATGTATCTGGCAGTATAATTGATGGGTCATATGGTAACTCCATGTTTAATTTTTGAGGAAATTCCAAAATGGCTACATCATTTTACCTTTCCACCAGCAGTGTACAAGGGTTCCCATTTACCCACATCCTTGTCAACACTTGTTACTATCTGTCTTTTTAAATTATAGCCAACCTGGGAGTGTGAAGTGATATCCAAATGCATTTTTTAGATGTAAAAACATAAAAATACATTGGGCAGGAAGTACAATATTTTATGACAAGGGAAAGCATGAACCGATTAGGAAAAGTATTTTGTGGTCAGGCTGGAAAAGGAAGCAGGAGATGTTTTTAAGTCTGTTACTCAATTTCATGTCCTTAGGCAACCAACTACCCTATCCAAAGTGTTAGGGTTATGGAGCCAGCCCTCCATTTCACATCTGGAGCTTATAATAATCATAACTACTAATCTGGGTTTATTGATTTATTTTACAATGTTCCTTTCCATGTTATATCCCATTGGATCCAACACCACAAGCCCTATGTGAAAGGATATTATTCTCATTCTGCAGCTCAGGGCACTGAGACCCAGAGCAGCTAACTGACTTGCTCCCCAAAAAGGTAGTTAAAAATAAATACATATATACATAAACATTAAATAAATAAAATTCACAGAGCTGGGCCTGGAAGCCAAATTTTCTTATTTCAAGTCCCAATTGTTGGTTTCCTCTTTCCTCGTTACATTAATTTACCTAATCTCTGGGGACCCAGAAAGTAATGGAAAAGCATGACAAAGCAGAGAAAAATGTCTGTGTGTGTGTGTGTGTGTGTGTGTGTGTGTGTGTGTGTGTGTGAAGCAATTAGAGACAGGAGGCCTGCACATCACAAAGTCCCCACAATCAGATTGGGAGAGAACAGCTAAGGATGCAAAAACATGTTGTGACAGGGACAGTAAGGATGGCTGCATGCCCACTTCTTTATAAGAGGTTCCTGCAGTAATGAAGAAGCCCAGGGCATTAGGCCACTTAAGTCCCTAAATTCTGAATATTATATTATCTGTCCTTACAGTCAGTATGAATAATTACATACACTAGTCACTCAAATATTTATTGAGTAATTATTATATGCTAGGCACAGTGCTAAGATTATTGGGATCTAAAAAAACCCCAATGATTACAATTTTCCAAAGTAAAATCAAATAGCTAACATGTACTCAGCCTTTCGTATATAGCATCTCATTTAATCCTCACAACATTCCTGCAAGAGAAGTGGAAACTGAGGCACAAAGAAGTTGAGTAAATTGTCGCAAAGCCACAGAACTAATAAAAATGGTGGAGGCAGCATATGAACCCAAGCAGCCTAGCTCTATACCATGTTGTCAATCACCACCCAATCCTTCCTGCTGGATCTTGTTCAGCTGGAAGTTGCATGTGGTGACACACAGAGATTAATAATACTAATTAATTCCAGGAACCATTTGTTGATTGCTCATTAATATCTGGATCCCAGGGGCAAATTCTCACAAGCTCATGAAGAACTTATCTTCATTACCATTTTGCAGAGGAGGAAACAGTTTCAGAGAATTGCATGGACGCGTCCAAGGTCACAGAGCTATAATAGCTAATGCTATCATGGTGCTTACTATATACCAGGCACTGTTCTAAAGCATTAACTCATGTAATCCTCATAACACTATGAGGTAGGTTCCATAGTTACCCATCCTCCTTTAGCTAAGAAACTTGTCTGAGGTCCCACACTAATAGGTGGCAAACCCAGAATTCACTCTAGTTTAAATCCTTGTGCAAACAAAGTAATGTTGCCTTTTTGCTACAAAGTTGCTGAGTCGAAATTCAAACCCAGATCTAACTCTTGGGTGAGATAGAACCCTCTGTCCTCTGTCGTCTTAACCACATGCTAAGCATGGTTCTCAAAACCGCTGTGGTGTAAAAGGGTGCTCAAGCAGAAGGAACAAAAGCTCTGGGGAACCCACGAGAAGGAGCATTTAAGGTACCTCTGGAAGGGGAAACTGCTTACTGCACAAAGACAGGCACCATATAATTTATTATTTTAAAGGAAATGAAAAGTACTCAATTGAGGACTTTGAAAAAGACAATATATTATAGTAACGAGGACCAAGTAAATTATTAAAAAGAAAGTGTTTCGGATTTAATCATTAAAGCTTATTGTATTTTCTCTTTTTTTCCAGTTAGAAAGTACTCTTGATGAAGGAAACAAGTTTTTATTCCCTTTAATTTAGCTACATATTAAAAAATCATCAAGGACTAGAAATGTGCGATTTGCCTTTGGTAACATTAAACTCAATTAATTCCGACTTCCAGTATTTACTTCCTTAATCTAAGTGCTCTACGCAGGGTGGTTACCAAACCTTAGGGATCTTTGCAAGATTCTCTCCTTGAGATCCTGAAACACACAGCATTTAGAAATCACAATGAGCCTGAAGATTCAGGTCAAGAACTAGAAGGAACCGCTGTGCGCGTTGTTCCCGAGGGGCGAGGACAGGCAGACAAGTTGTGGCTCAAATACGCAGAGCCAGGTCTTTCTCTGGCAAACTGATTTATGACCACAAGAAGGGCAGCTGCGGAACCGGTCAGACCACAAGTACAATTCTCAAACAAGAATCCAGAGCGACCTGGACGGAATGGGAATCGTAAGGGTTCTAGAGGTCACTCCCTGTCCTGGGCGGGGTGAGACCCGTCAAGTCCTCATTCTTGCAGCAGCCCGGACCGATGGGCTCTGCAGCCCAAAATGTGTGCGCTGGGGTTGTTGACACAGCAGCCCAGCAGCGGGACAAGGTACCTCCACGCCCCCTTGCGGACCCAAATGACGATTGACGAGGATGTGCCTAGTTAGTGATAGGTACAATGTTTCAAAAATGTTCTCTCGGTTTAGCCCTCACAATAACCCTTCAAGAGAGTTGCGGTGCTCGGCCCCATTTTACAGATGCAAGTGTTGAAGGTCAGAGAAGTGAAGCAAGACTTGCCAGCGAAAAAAACAAAACCTCAAGTGAAGGCGATCTTTGGGGTTGTTTCTTTTATCTAGGAGTAAAGAGGTGGGGAATGCGGCGGGCTCGGGGCCCCACACCGATCCCTGTGGTTCTCTGGGAGGATTAGGAGCCGGCTGTCAGCCCCGAGGCCTGGCAGCGCCCGGGTGCCTGGGCAGAGGGAGCGCGCACGGTGGGTGCCAGCGCGTCGGCCGGTGCAGGGCTGCAGCAGCGCGGCTAAGGCGCAGCGCGCACCATCCGCTCGCTTGCGTCCGCCTGGGGAGCCCCGCGCCGGTCCCGGGTCTGCAGGGCTACGGGCTGCAGCAGCCAGTCAGGAACACCACGCGGACTGTCCACGCGCCCGCAGCCGGCCCGGAGCCCCGCGCGAGTCGCAAGCCCCAAGCCACCCCACGGCGCGCGTGCGCGCGGGAATGCTGCGGACACGGGCTGGCAGTGCCACCGCGAGCCCACCGTCCCTGCCCCACGCCTTACCGTAGCTGCTCCCCGGTGACCAGGACCTCAGCCATGCGCTCCAGCTCCCTTTGCTGCGCCCCGCCACTACCGCTGGGGCTGCTGTCGCTGCCACCACTGCCAGCGTTGCCACCCTCCATGCTCGGGGCCGTGCCGCTACACTGTCTTTGCTGGCCGCCGTGGGTTTGGATGTTAAATCAGCCTGCCCTCACAGCAGCCTCTCCCTCCATGATTGTTACGGGCAATCCCGTAACTCAGACGCGATTGGCTGGAGAGGAAATCCCTGTGGGTTGGGTTGGCTGAGGAGCTGGGCGCGTCCGCTCCAGGAACTCCAGCTTGAGGGCGTGGCTGGAGCCCCGCGTGTCTGCGGGGCGGGGCCGAGGGAGGAAAATATAAACATTTGGGCGGGGCATCGGTTCTGTGTTTTGTGTGCGGTGGAGATTGAATTAGGTGAGCGCCCCTTCCTTTACCCACAGAGCGCCTGCTGTGGCTCCCTGGGGACTGGGAGGCTACCAGATGAGTATGAAGATATTTTTATTAAACTGTACTTTCCATGCCCCGAATTGCCAGAGAGTAAAAATGATAACAATATAGCTAAATACTGAACATGAAAAATGTACAAGTCACAGCAGGTCATGGAGAAATTAAGCATTTTTCTCGCCCCAACCTCCATCACGAAAGACAGTTTACTTAAGTTATGAGGTAATTAAAGAACGCTGGCCTGGCATCCAGCTCCACGCCTATAATTCCCTACCTAATTGTGCTTACTCCTCAGTTTCCAACTTTACAAAATAAAAATAATTGTGGCTACCACTTGTTGACATCTGCTGCTTTAAAGATGCTTCAGGTAGTTGTGACCTTCCTTAATTATTGCAATAATTCATACAATGGGTATTGTTATAATTTTACACCAGGAATTAGGCTCAGAGAGATGGGGTAACTTGTCCAAGTCAAGCGGCTAATAAGTGCAAGAAGGAAAAATCAAGCCCAGGACATTCTGGCTTCGAAGTTGTGTTCTTAAAAGACTGCCTCTTAAAATGGGAAGATGATGTATTGTTTACCTTACAGGGAATATGGAAGGAATTGTGACTAATGCCAAATAAATACCCTGTTTTTCTGTCTCATGCAGGGTCAGAGTCTGGTCTGCAGGAAAACTGACTAATGCTAATGGCAGAGGTCAGTGTTGTAGTAAAGAGCGATCTGTGTATTGATGTTTTATGCAGTTTGTTACAATATTTGCATATACTGGGTGTGCCAAAAAATGTATACAAATGGACACTTTGGTCAAAGTTGCTCAAGTAGTAGTTCACTGTAATCAGAAGTGTCCCGACATTGATAGTAACCACTTTGAGCACTTCTTGTAATTGCAGGAGTGAAACGTGACTTGTATTCATCTTTTGTTATCAGTATATATTGAGTATTACAATTTTAATACAGTTTTTCTTTCTTAAAATGTGTATACGTTTTTTTGGCACCTTTGTATACAAGTCACTGCACCCTTACAAGTAAATGTAAAACTATTTTTTTAACAATAGCTTGAAAGATGTGATCTTTCAAATGCAGATATCTACTAAAAGTCTATTATACAAATAAAAATGAAAATGAGAGGGCTGTTGAAAACCAACTCCTTTGTATATTTTTTACCAATTCTGCCATTCAAGAGTACTTATACCCATATCTTGCAGGCTCATTGTAATTTATTGTTCTGTCTTGTTGGCATTTTCATTTTTAAAGATCACCGAACATTCTACAACATTCTACAAAATCGCTACTTAAAATTTGCAACAATTCATTGAACACTTATTCTGTGCTTTATGTGGTGCTAAATGCTTTGGTTATATTATTTAATTTATTCTCACAAAAACCCTGAGTTAGATATTCTTAATGTCAATTTACAAATGAAAAAGCTTAGGCATAGAAAAGTGAGGTAATTTGCCCCTATTTCACACCTAGAAAATCAGTTAGACAGCCCTTGCACCCTGCTTCTGCAGATTCCGAAGGCCATGTTCAACCACATTCCAGAAGAACAATTGTCCAACTCCTTCATGAATTCAACAGTAGATATTAGGCAACACTTTTACCAAGAGAAATTATCGAAATTTCTTAACTTTTTTAATAGACTATGGCAGAAATGTAAACCAAGTGACAAAATTTCCAAGTGAATCAGATTCTAAGAGCCTCGTTCTGCATAAAATAAATCATTTAACAGAGGTAGAGATGCCAGACTTAATGACTTCAACAGCTGGCTGTCACTCATGTTTTAATCCTATAACATAGAACATCAAAAGTTTGCATGGGCTTTGTTTACATCAAACATGCCAGTTTCTTTCCTGATCCTGTCATTTACTAACTTTGCAACCCTATGCTAATTACTTCACTTCTCTGGGCCTCAATTTCCTGTTGATAAACAGGAGTAATAATTCCTATCTTTTGGGATATTGTGTGGCTTCAATGAAATAACACTATATAAAGTTTCCATGTACATGACATGTGTTCAATAGCTGTTCTGTTTATGATGCTAGACAAAACACTTTTTCTCAAGTTATCCCCAATTAATTTTTAAAATTATTAGTAGGCCTGCAAAATGAAGAAAAGAGAAGTAGAGACCTGGCCCCCAATAAATCTCTCTTTGATTTAATGGCTTTAAGTTTTTTTGAAAGTGCAGAATGAGAAAGCATTAAATTGTTACACATTCCTCATTATTCATTGTTCAAGCAACACTTTGTTTTATTCAGAAGCTCTACCTACATATGTAAATCTTATTGTTGTGAATGTCTTTGATTTTTTTTTCACCCTTTTAAATCTAGTCATGTTTTCATTTGAATTTTGGCATCTTTC
Organism: Hipposideros armiger; assembly: GCF_001890085.2. Classification (NCBI taxonomy): domain Eukaryota; kingdom Metazoa; phylum Chordata; class Mammalia; order Chiroptera; family Hipposideridae; genus Hipposideros; species Hipposideros armiger. Next base: position 487,693 of record NW_017731415.1, read on the forward strand.
TTTATCTGAAAAACAAATATTAAAAATGTTTTATTGTAAAATAATCTCTTGTGTAATAGTTTCTGATAAAAATGTTTATGATACAAAATTCATCATAAAAGTTTATGATAACAAAACACCTTTTCATAAGAGGAAAAAATTCAAGTCAGGAAAATACCTGATACCACTACTCCAGTGAGAGGGAGAGAGCAGAATTTATTTTCGTGCTTGATGAGTAGGCTGTATGTGTGTGTGTGTGTGTGTGTGTGTGTGTGTGTGTATAAATGTGAACAGGAAATGAGGAACTGATTTGTTATTTTTTTTAACCTTTCTTATGAGACACATCATGCTCCATTGAGTTAGAAGACAGAGACTTTTTCTAACCTAGGGAAAGATTCGTGAACTGACGCCTGAGGATATGTGAGCACTGACGTGGCCCACTGAACTCTGCGGAACAACTGGTCCCAAAATAGACTGTGATCTATAGATATTGATAGACAAGACAAGGAGATTCATCCAGTGTAAAGGTCTTAGAAGGGCTGAAAATTCAAAGACACCTCAGTTGGATTCCTGGCTCCACTGGAGCAAGTCCATTATCTTCTCTGAATTTTCTGTCCTCCTTTGTAAAGTCAAGATCATACCACCAATCTTATTGGGTTGTTGACATTGTTAAATAAAATTTAGTGAGCATACTGTTATGTAATGTGGGAACTATTACACGTGAGCCTTCTCTTCTAGCTCTCCCCACTTACCTGTTTCATGCCTTCTGGCTGTTTTGGTTCTCTGGAATCAGTGCTTCTCAAACTTTTTGGTGGGAAAGGACCAGGTGTGTGTGTGTGTGTGTGGGGGGTCAGTTCATTAAAGACTGACACTTTTGAGACAGGTTAGCTCGCATGTTGGTAGATAAACAGGGAAGTCCCTGGTAGAATAATACAAAGGCATCCATATCTTGGAGATCCATGTTCTGAAATGGCTCATTCGCTCCAGGGCAAAATGTAATTGCGCTCTGGAGGTAAAAGGGTTATTTCGTAAATCCCTTTAGGCTGGGCCACAGAGCAAATCTGATACACAAAATCCATTGGGGCCAACTCCCCTCCCCAAGCATGCAAGAGAAAGTATAAAGGTAAGAGCCTTTTGCCTTAGCCAGCAGGCATCCCAGTTTAGGCTATCATCCCTCGTAAGAGAGCTGTAGTTTCTCTTCAATAAAAACCTTTGCTCCTCTACCTCTCCTTCTCAGTCTGCGTTCTCATTCTTCGGGTACATGAGACCACGATCTCCGGGCACCAGACACCAGGATCCTATCTCACTTTGGCAATATATAATAAAAATGAAATTTAAAAACATACAAAACAGAAGCCCAATTTTTTTTTATTGTTTTGGTCAATAGACACAAAACTGTCAAGTTGCTATAAACATTTCTAAATTATTGTCTCTCATTATAGTATGGTCGGAAAAAGGGGGTTTGTGGAAAGTAACCTCACAGAGTGATCTGATCATAAATTCCAAACTGGGCAGGTCATGGTGGGAGTCACACCCCAGTCATATAATTTCTTTACTTAAAAAGGCTTATCTTTGCCTTAAGCAAGCCCTGTCCATTGTTTCTGTGCATCTAGGTTTAACATACCTTTGAAATGCCCTTTCGGATCCCTCCTTCTAAAGCGTGCAAGAGAGCACACAATCTTACCTATCCTGGAATCCGATTCCCACCTTGCTTTCTCCCACCTTCACGTAATCTTCCTAAATTCCGTCCTTAATCTCAAATGCATAAAAGAAAATGTAAACTGTTGCTCTCCTAAGCATTTATCTCAGCCTGTTGAGATCTTGCTTCCAGGTGTATCCTCTGTTTGGCTCAAATAAGTTTCTATAAACATTTTCTACAGGTTTGGACATTCTTCCATTGATAACTGGTAGTGGTCACCAGTGGGCAGACCATGCTTTGAGTAGTAGTGGTTAAAGGCGAATAGCTGCGTAAAAAGATGAACTTGAATCAAATGTGTAAATGAGTATTGTTAATGATGAAGCTTAATAACATGTTAGCTGTCATTATTGTTGTTGCCTCTTAATATACACCTGTATTATTCCTGCCTCATCTTAAAGATGAATTCAAATCCCCCTCCACCCACCATGATACCATTTTGCATTCCCCCAAGCAGTCTGTTTCTCGTTTCCTTTGAATTTTCATGGTATCAGAACATGTACATTATTATTTTTTTAAAATATAACAAACATCCATTAATTAATTAATTTATTTATTTATTTATAATATTTTTGGGGGGAATTGGGGGAGGGGACCAGTGTTGGGGAATTGGGGGAGGAGACCAGCCAAATTGTTGTTCTTCAATCTTAGTTGTGGAGGGAGCCAGTCACCATCTGGCTGCCCATCAGCAGCTCGTGGCCTCTAAGCTCAAGGTGCTGTATTACAATCTTAGTTGTGGATGGGCGTAGCCATCATCCCATGTGGGAGTCAAACCAGCAGCCTTGTTGTTAAGAGCGTAGCTCTATCCACTGAGCCATCTGGACTGCTGCTCAGCTCAAGGTGCTGAGTTCAGTCTTAGTTGTGGGTGGGTATAGTCCACCAATGAACAGGCAATCGTGTTATTACACCAGCTGAGCCATCCTGCCACCTGTTGGCAGCTCAGCGACAGCTCCGCTCAGGCGCAGCGTCACTGTCCTATGTGGGAATTGAACCAGCGACCCTGTTACTCAGAGCTCACATTCTTAAGCCAACTCTTAACCAACTGAGTCATTCAGCCAGCCCTGTACATTATTTTTAACCATTAATGGTAATCTTGATTTTCTTTCTTTTTTTTTTAAAGATTTTATTGAGAAATTGGGGGAGAGGAACAGCGTTGGGGAATTGGAGAAGGGGAACAGACAAGTTGCTGTCCTTTTGTTCTTCAATCTAGTTGTGAAGGATGTCACTTCACTGGCATGTTGGTATTATCATTATGTTCTTCCCGACTGAGGCAGTTGCTCGCCAGCCATTGGACGGCCACTCACGCCAGCTCACAGCAGCTCATGAAAGCTCACGCCTGCCGCCAGCTAGCCCCACTGCAGCCCATGCCGTCACCGGTGACTCACAGCAGCCCAGCTCCAGGTCGAGCTGTTGTTCACCATCTTAGCTGTAAAGGGCAGTGTCACTGGGCCTCATGTGGGATCCAAACCAGGGTCCTGCTGCTCAGAGCTGGCGTCCCAAGCCAACTTTTAACTAACACGCCACTCGGCCGACCCTAATCTTGATTTTCTTGCTGCAACAATTTTTATTCTTTCTCTATGAATGGAAGCAGATGGATGGTTTAGCAATATCCTGTTCAGATACTTCCGTTGATAGATTCTTAATAAAGACAAGTTGTCTTTAAAAAAATAAATGTAAAAGTAAAGAAAAACCATTTTCATGTGTTCTTCATTCACACCCATTTTTAATATTTTTGTCGTTCTTGAATCATCTTATTGTAGTGATAGAAATAAAACATTGTAAATAAATGTGAAGTCCTACTGTCCTCCAGTCCTAGCCCCGCTCACCTCCCAAGAAGTCTTCTTACTCTTAACGTTGGTTCCCTGCAGTCCTTAGTGATAAAAAGGTGTCCGCAAAGCTTAATACTCTGGTGTATACTGCCACCTAGTGACTTCTTTTGCAAAATACTAAATGATAGTGGGTTTCCTATAAGAAAAGGGCCACTACCCACAAGGGTGCCTTTTGGGAAATTTGGGTGGGAACTGTGGCTTGTCACATTATTGGGGATGCTATTGGCTTTTATTGAACAGGAACTAGGCATAGTAGATATTCTCATTTGCTTGAAAGAGCACTTCACAAAGAAGAATTGAATTGTCCTAAATCCAGAATGTCTTTTTTACGTCCAATGGATATTCATGTGTATGACAAACCTGTTTGCTGTTATTTGAGCCTAGAGCCTAATTTGGTTTTATATAGAAGAAACACAAGGTATTTTTAAAACAATGTTAATATAATCCTGAATTGTCCAGGAATGCAATTATTGTGTACATCAAGAAAAGACTGTATTAAGGCTGGCCGAGTAGCTCAGTTGGTTGAGTTGGTTTAAGAGTATGAGCTCTGGGCAGCAGGGGCGCTGGTTCGATTCCCACTTGGGCCAGTGAGCTTCGCCCGAGCTGAGCTGGAGCTGAGCTGCCACTGAGCTGCCAATAGGTAGCAGGATGGCTCAGCTGGTGAGAGCATGTGCTCCTAACAATAAGGTTACCTGTTCGACCCACAGCTGGGACTGAACTCGACACCTTGAGCTGAGCTGCCAGCTGGATGGCTCAGTGGATAGACCGTGTGTTCTTAATAGCAAAGTTGCCAGTTCGACTCCCGCATGAAGAAAAAAAAGTCTCTATTTAGTTCTCTTAAGAACTTTACCAAGAAAGGTTCATTGCTGCACAAAATTGTTTCACTTGCCTTTTGTGTAATATATGCATCAGGAGTACAGCACCTTTTCCAGTCTGCATTTGTGGTGATTCTATATGTGTGTTTGTATAGGAATATATTATTTAGCTAAATTTAAAAATGCCAACCAAGAAAAAGAAGTGATGTTGTGAGGAAAGGGAAACTTTCCCTTTCCCTTTTAGTACTCCTGTCTGGTCAAATAAAACAGAGTAACAGGAGAAATTAAGTTTTTAATACCTGCACATGGGGAGTTCACATAAGCATGAACATTCCAAAGACTGTGAGGCAAAATGAGGTATATATGTCATTCTCGACCAAAGATGGGGAGAGACGGGTCTAGGACTTCAAAGAGAAGTTAGACAATTTAAAAAGGTGGTTAAAAAGAGTTAAAGTTTAGTAAACAAATGTTTGTTGAGCCATCTTGAAACAATGGGACATAGAGAGGACTTTGACTAAAAGAGCCTTGCTAGGTTCCTCTCTGTCCATCACTTACTAGTTCAGATTAAACTCTAGTTATCCATGATACTTACCTTCCTGGAGCAGGCCCTTGTCCTCTATCTAAATTCTTTTAGGCAGGCTGAAAGTCAAAGGTTCTTTCTGAGTCTTTTGTTTCTTAAAAATAATCAGCTTAAAATAATCAATATCTTAAAGAGGCATATTTTGGGGGTGAAAACTGCTTCCCCCTCAAAAAAACAATCGAGGAAATCACAAATATCTGGAACTACAATTCATTCCTAAACAATTCAGAGTCGACCCAGCAATTCCACTTTTTGGTATCTATCCAGAGAAACCCAAGATGCTAATTTGAACAAATATATGCACCCCTATGTTTACTGCAGCGCTATTTACAATAGCCAAGACTTGGAAACAACTGAAATGCCCATCGGTAGATGACTGGATTAAGAAACTGTGGTACATTTATACAATGGAGTATTACTCCGCTATAAAGAAGAATGAAATTGTACCATTTGCAACGATATGGATGGACCTAGAGAACATTATGCTAAGTGAAATAAGTCAGTCAGAGAAAGAAAAATACCATATGATCTCATATGTGGAATCTAAAAAAACTGAATAAACAAGCAAAGTAAACAGAAATGGTCTCAGAGATATAGAGGAAAAACTGATGGTTGCTAGTTGGGAAGGGGTTGGGGATGAGGGAGAAGGGGAAGGGATTAGACAGCATATATAGGTAACTATAATATTGCCACAAGGATATGAAAGACAGTTTGGGGAATATAATAAATAATGTTGTAAATATTTTGTAGGGTTTGTTAGGGAGACCACTTCATGGATGGGGTAGAGGCTTGATCACTGCACTATATTTCTGAAGCTGATGTTGTATAATATTGTATGACAATTATAACTGAATATATATATATAGTCACAGGATGTGGAGTATAGTGTGGGAGTGGAGTCAATGGAATTCTAATAGATATGTATGATATTGGGTGGGGGGGAGTGGGGCTGAGGATTGGGGGAGGGGAGTTGTCACTTTGAGGGGTAAAAAGTATAACTATTGCACTGTGTTGTATACCTGAAACTAATTAAATAAAAAAAAAAAGATTCCTGCAGGACCATTAATAAAAATATCTGAATCATTTAAAAAAATACTTGAAGGTTTCATAATTTTCCCAAGGGTTTTTCCTAGGCCTTTGGTGTTTACCCATATCCTTCCACATTCATCATCTTTTTTTGATTTCCCTAATTTAAAAATGTTCATCGGTTCAATTGCCAGGATCTCATTTGTAGATGGCTTTTCCCATGATTCCAGCAATTCTCCAATGCTACTTACATTTTTTCTTTTTGCAATTCATGGAAGTCTCAATGACTACACTAATTCATCTGTAAACATCATTAATATATTCTCAGTTTTTGGTTTAAAACCACCTCTAAGCGGCAGACCCTGCTGGATTCACATTTTTCACTGTTCTACTCTTATGTCAGTCGCCACCAGAATCCTCCATATAGGGTTCCAACAGAGCATTCCAGCTTAGAAGGGGAGGAGTAAAGAAAATACTGTTCTAAGATTCAGCCCTGAAAATACAGGAAGAGAGAAGAAAAGAGCAGCAAAAAGGAAACAAATGTTCAAAGTCTACCAGGTACTGCATTCGTCTTTTCCACGTTAAGTCTTGCCCGTGAACCCACAGGTAAACACACTGCCGCAGTGACCCTCACTGTGCACCTATTACGGAGGCATTATGAACAATGTAGAAGAAACTGAGGCCTGAGTGAGGCATGTGGTGGAGCTGACTCCATCCAGGTCTGGCTGAGTGGCTTCACACACTCTTAACCACAGTGCTCACTGCCTGCTGATACAGTAGGAGCTGTGCTATGTGAGGCCAGACGCTCGTGACAGCTTGGTTTCAAATGTAAGTATCACAGAAATTAGAAAACATTTTCAAAAATAGATTTAGCAATCCCAGAAGCCTCACCTCAGTAGGTGGGAAAAAACTTTACTTTGTTTAGTGGTAATAACCACCTCAATTAAACCAACTGTTGCTTCAAGAGTCTTTAAGCAATTACACGTCATCGCTCCACAAAGAATAACATAGGCAACAGCTCTGTAATCTCCAAGTGTACATGTCATCCGTGAAGTATCATAGTCTACAAACCAAATGATGTCACTTTGTGCCCAACCAGAAAGGACACCTAGAGCCTGGTGGATTCAGGGTGAATGGGCAACAATTTAACCATTTACACACAGACAAAATGGTATTGTGTAAAACCTAAAAGTCTCTGAACTGTAACATGAGATTACTTCATCCCAATTTCACAATGGGTAGCTAAAACTGTTTTTCAATAAATTAGGACTATGATAAAAAAAATTCAGAGTCAAAGAAGTAATTACAAAAAGGATTAGAAATTATTTTGAACATGTGATACTAAAAGATAATATTTCAAAATTTGTGGGATGCAAGTAAAGCAGAGTTTAGAGGAAAATATAGTTTTAAGTGTTTACATTAGAAAAGAAGGCCTAAAATCAATGATAAAAAGCTAGAAAAAAAAAGAGTAAAGCAAACCCAAAGTAAGTAGCAATTAATATTTAATAAACATTCTTTCTTTTTTTCCCCCTAAAGGACATGAGAAAGCTTTGGGGAGTGGGAGGTGGGGGAGTGATGAGAATGTTCTACATTTGTCAAATCATTAAGCTGGACCCTTTAAATGGATGCAGTTTGTTTTACTTAATTTATATCTCAATCAGGTTGATTTTAAAACAAAGGGTTCCAGGGGGTGACTGGTTAGCTCAGTTGGTTAGAGCATCGTGCTGATAACAAGGTTGCTGGTTTGATCCCCACATGGGCCACTGTGAGCTGCGTCCTCCTTAAAAGAATCAACTATGCCCTTGTAGCATGAAAGCAATGTGTAACCAATGACCATAGCTGTTCCCCAATAAAGTTAAAAAAAAAAAAAGGTCCCTGAGGCAGAAGTGTATGCTTTGAATTTGAGAATGTGGGGATGGGGCTGTAATAGGGATTGTATTGTATAAGCTCTTAAAGGCTTTAGTAAAAAGCCTTTGCTTTCTATTCTGGAGATTGGAATCTATTGCAGAATTTTGACCAGAGGAATGTCATGATCTGATTTATATTATTGTAGGGATTAGATGAGACAACGTATATAGGGTGCTCAGCTCAGTGCCTGATTCAGCAAATATTTAATAGATATTCCTTTGCTTTTTCTAAGGCAGTGTCTGTGAAACATGAATCAATATCACCATCTAGTGGGGAAAATCCTGATTGTTTTATTAGCAAATCCTTAACATTTATTTAACGAAGGACTTGAAGTTAAAATGTAAACTATTATATTTCCCATAGAACAAAATATATCTTGCTGTAAATCGGGACTTCCTTAACTGAAGTGATTTTCAGTAAATACAAGGTGATTTAGTTTCCAAAACACCACTTTATTCTATTTCTCCTACCAGGCACAATTCTTTCCCTGAGGAGGTATTTCTTTCAAGGTGTCCACCTCAAATGTTGGTAAACCTTCATTTTTAGCCCAGTTTTTAGTTGAAAGTCACACTCTCCCTGGGTGATCTCATTCATAGGCACTCTTATAACTACCATATGTGTGCATTTAAAACTTTACCTTTTACCTCCTGGCCAGACCTTTATTCAATTTCCAACTTCAAGATATGTCCTCACCTATATATTCCCATGACCTCTCAATGTCCACATATCAAAACCAGAGCTCATGCTACGTCACTTCACATCTGTTCCCATCCTTCCTACAATATACTGTAAGTGAGAGGAAATGCTTATGCAGGAACTTAGAATTCATCCTTGATGCTTTCCCCTCTTTTATGCCCGATCTCTAATCAAGTAGCCAACTGTTGTCCATTCTATCTCAAAAATTATTTCTCAAACCCAGCCACCTTCATCATTTGGGTTCTCTTATGGTCTCCTTTTACTCTTGTCTCCCTTTAATCTGTGCCTCAAAATAAGATGAACAACTATTTTCTCTCTCCCATCTCCCTCCTTTCCTCTCTCAATTCACATATGATGTATTACCTGTCTATTTGAAGTTATTTGTCTGCATGTTGGTTTTTTTTAATATTGAGGAAAAATATTTTAATGTGTTTAATTACACATGTTTAATGCATGATAGGCTCTTCTCTTGTTACCAAGAATGACGTTTGTACCTCGGTTCTTGTCTTCTTGAAGGAAAGAATGCAGTCAAGAGACAGAGTTTGTGCAGCATAGGACAGCAAGAAATTTATTAGTAAAAGTGAGTACGCAAAGGAAGAATGCGCGTCAAACTTCCAGAAAGTTGCATAAAGTTTACGGTGACAATGCTCTATAAGAATATCAGTGCCAACGATGGTTCACAAAATTCTATGCTCATGATTTTGATCTCAATGACGCTCCTCGGTCAGGGAGGCCCACTGAGGTTGATGACGACAAAATAAAGGCATTGATTGAGTCAAACCCACATTACATAACACGAGAGATTGCAGAAACATTGAACATTCATCATTCAAGCATTCATGACCACCTGAAGACGTTGGGATATGTAAAAAAGCTTGATATTTGGGTTCTGCATGAACTCGACGAAGTTCATTTGACAATGCGTATAAATATCTGCAATATGCTCATTAAATGTGAGGAAAATGATATTTTTTTGAAGCGAATGATAACTGTTGATGAGAAGTGGATTGTTTACAACAAGGTGGTGTGCAAATGGTCTTGGTCTCGATGTGATGATTTGCCTCAAACAACATCAAAAGCAGACATTCATCAGAGGATGGTTATGCTCTCAGTGTGGTGGGATTTTAAAGGTGTCGTGTTTTTCGAGCTCCTACCAAGGAACCAAACAATCAATTCAAATGTGTACTGTCGGCAATTGGACAGTTTGAACAAATCTATCATCCAGAAACATTCAGAGATTGTTAATTGTAAAGGAGTTGTGTTCAATCGCAACAACACGAGACCACACACAAGTTTGATCACCTGTCAAAAATTATTGTCGCTTGGCTGGGATGTGCTGCCACACCCGCCATACTCGCCTGACCTTGTGCCGTCAGACTTCCACTTGTTTCGCTCTCTTCAAAACTCCCTGCGTGGTATAACGTTCAATTCAGATGAGGCTGTAAATCAGCACCTTGTTCAGTTTTTCACAAATAAAGACAGGCCCTTCTATGAATGAGGAATTATGAAGCTCACTGAAAGATGTCAAAGGGTTATTGAATGAAATGGGCAATATCATTGATCTTTGTTCTTTATATAAATAAATGACCTTTGAGAAACATAGACAAAATACGTCATGACTTTTCTGACAACCCAATAAATGGGTGTATGAGTGGACCCACTACCTTTGCACCCTTAAGTCTTTGAGGGTAGCATTCATTTCTGCCATTACCCCTGTTTTTAATTGATACTGTTTTTAATTTCTGTGTGGAGACAGAAATTAAAAACAGTATGAATGAAGGAACTACTAATGTGAGAGGCTGCCAAGTAAATACATCATTAAAAATGGGAACGATATTTGGGAACCAGGAAATGATCTTTGATCTCTGGCTGGTTGTTATCTATGGATTTATCTTTTGTTTGTCCGAAAATATTAATTATATCATAGTCTTGGGATTTGGGATATAGAAGGCAGGAAAACCTGTCAGAAGGGCACAGTAACAGGAAAAAAGGATCCAAACTAAGGCCATTATTATGAGACATTTTAAGTTTTGAATGCCTGGACATCACCATGCTCTTCACAAATTAAAAAAGAATAAAGAAGAGAGAAACAAACAAAAAGGGCTCGTATGTAATTCTTATGTGAACTATGGTTTACTAAATAAAATTTGCTTTTCATACTATGAAACACAATATATGAATATTATAATCAAGTGTATAGTGGCCATGAAAACTAATCAGTTTTAGTATGGTTGGCGCTTTTGAAGTTTTTCTGTAATTGTTTAACTGTTAAAAGAGTTTTTTTTAATTCCTATCACCAGATAAATGACTGAGCGAGCCTCAAACATTTAAGAAAAATACATAGAAAAATTTTTACTTTAGAAAAATATATCCATTATCATGATTTAAAAAAATTAATAAAAACTATCATCATTCTATTTTAAGAGAGGAACCGCGGCCCAACTCCCTGCAAGAATAGCAATAATCTGATGTCATTAATTGATTAATAGTAACATTATTTAATAAGTAAGAATAAATTAATAAGTAACAACAAAAAGCTGCCATTTATTAAACATCTTTTGCTTTACATGCACTTTAAAATGTAGGTAGTAATAGCTCCTTTTTACAGATAAGGAAGTTGGACTAAGAAATTAAGTAAACTCCTCTAGGTCACAAAGCTATTAAGAGTAGAGTTGGGATTCTAAGCTAGGCCTGTCTAGTGTAAATGCCAGGATTCTCCTTATACTAAGATGCTTCCGTTGTAGCGGATTTCCCCTATAATAGAGCATCCACAATGGTAGATTCCCTTCCTAATCATAAATTCTCATCAGGCTAAGCCCTTCATATTCAGCATTTTGCTCCACTGAATTCAACTGTCGTAGAAGAGAAAGTTAATGAAGAAGTAGGTCATAGGAACCATTCCACCATCAACAAACACACCACCCAGACCGCTGGGATGCCCTACTATGTATTTGCATATAATTTCACGCAGGAGTTGAAAGAAAATGTCAGCTCATTTCCTTTGCATTCAACCACTCACCCCCCCCCCTTTTTTTTTTTTTTTTTTTTACTTCTACGGAAGTCTGATTCACACAAACTAGTGGAGGCCATCATTTCGCTTTTTTTTTTAAGCTGAGCCATCCTGCCACCTGTTGGCAGCTCAGTGGCAGCTCATCTCGGGGCCGGAAATCCAACCGGCCACCCTGTGGCTCAGAGCTCGCACTCTTGAGTGAGCTCTTAACCAACTGAGCCGCTGGACCGCCCCGAGGCCACCATCTCTTAACTGGAATATTCCTCCCAGGCTGATTCAGCTCTCAGGGGCAGCAAAAATTTCAAGCTGAGACTGCAAGCACCCCTGGGAGGGTCGACCACTTTATGCTGTTACACGTTATTCATGTATGTGGGTGTACTGATGAGCTCTTCTGAACTGAAAATTTTGCATTTAGGTCATTGTAAGATTTGGTGTAGCAGACACCTTGGAGAACGCCAAGTGGGCATTTTACACACCGTGCAGTGACGAGTTTGCCTGCCTCCCGCAGGAGAGACAGAAATTTTCCAGCAGCAGAGAGTTTGCATTGCTCTTGACACGGCTCCCAGCCTGCCACCTGGCACAGGCTAAGCACTCAACCAGTACATGGGTCTAATCCAAGGCATTGTCTCCCAGATATGATGGTCTCCAGACCCAAAGAAGTGAGACGCTCCGTCCAGTTCTACCAGGGCCTAGCTCCCGGCCAATGATGTTTGCACCAATCCCAACGGTGTTTGCACCCATCCCGGGAGGATGCTTTTAGAATCATAGCCTGGGCTGGAATCAGACTTTGTCATCTCCTGGCTGTGCGACCAAGGGCAAGGAGCTTGATTCCTTATTTGCAAAACGGATACAAGAGCCCACTTTACAGGGGTGTGGTGACGGGTCTGTGAAATTAAGCATGCAAAGCGCTTATCACAAGGCGCGCCAGTGGCAGAAGATGAGACTATTTTGATTGCGAGGAAATGGGGGTATTGGCGGGAATCAAGGGGGTGGGAGCAGCGGAAAGGGTGGCTGAAGGTTGCGCGTGGCGCCCCGCAGGGTCGCGGCTCTGCTCGGAGAGCGTAGGCAGAGATCGCAGGGCGATGCGGGTTTCCTTGCAGCAGCCGCTGCTCCGCCTGCGACCACTAGACTTCTGCCCTGCTGGCGCACGGAGATTTTGGACCTTCCAGGGACGCGCCCGCGGCGCGCTCCGCCCCGGAAACACGCCCCCAGCCGCCTTGGCGCGCTTTAGGAACGGTCTCTTTTGGTTCTTGTGTGTTTTATATGATCCCAGCAGCGTCCGGACCTCGGTTCTCGCGCTCTCAACCCCTGACTCCGCGCAGCGATGAGCAGGACCCGCGAGGAGGTGGACGCGACCCTGCAGATCGCCAAGCTGAACCCCGCCGAGCTGCTGCCGGCCGTGCACTGCCTGGGCTTTCGCCCCGAGGCCAGCGCCGCCGCCGCCGGCGACTTCTGCCTCCTGGAGCTGGAGCCCGCGCTGTGCCAGCAGCTGGAGGCGGGAAGCAGGTGAGCTGGGGTAGTCTACCGCGCCTCCAGCCTCGTGCCAGCCACCTTCTGACTTTCTCTGCGGGAAAACGCAGGATGAGGAAACTGGGCCTGAGAGGTGCATTGATTTGCCTGGGTGGGGGGTGGGGGGGTGCGGGGGGGGAGGTGCGCACAGCAGGCTTTGTCCATGCCACTGCTAGGCGGTGCAGTTAGCTGAACTGAGGTGACCAATAGGACCGCTGCAGCTGATCTTGGAGGCCTGTCAGCGGAAACAGGTCAGGAAATATAGTAGAACGTAAGTGAAGTTTTGAAGATGTTAACGGTGATGTCACGGGCTACACAGAAAACCCTTGGCCATTCTACCTTAAAATCCAAAGGCAATGTCTCATATTTATACAGTTCTTCTTGCCTTGCACTTATATTTATTTTACCCAGACAATGGGTAGGACTGTAGGGAATACGTTTAAAATCGTTTTACAGACTTGGTAATTGTGGAAGGCCCTCAACCCCCCCTCCCCAAACCAGACCTTCTTGGGGTCACCGAATAGGTTCTGAAGCTGTTTCTAATTCTAGGTTAGCTACCCATTTGCTGCAAGACCGTGGATTAAAAAACACAGTCAAAGGAAGAGTCTAAAGAATCTCTCTCTCAATTTTGCAGTCCCAACTCCTGAGCCGCGGTTTGACTCTACTGCACTGCCGGTTCCCCCAACACTTACGTTTTATTTTATTAGGTAGTTTGTTCTCTCGTAGGTTCCTTTAAATTGTATTCTTTAGGCTGCCTTTCAGTTTTCACACTTTACCCATCAAACAGAGTTAACTGGCCAGTCTTCAGATGCTATCTCTGAAGTATCTTTAAGGGAACTGAAGAACGAACCTTATTCATGGGTTTTCATCCCACTCGAGTGGGTGGGGCTTTGAGAAAGGACTTCAGGTGTGAGGATCTTCTCTTTGTCCAGTTATAGTTAATCTAGCTCACTTGGAAATGTGTGTTTAAAAAATGTTTTTTGTGGGGGGAGGGGTAGTTGTAAAAATATTTCAAAGCAGGGATAGTACAATGTTGAAATAAATGTTAACAGGGTAGGCACTTGGGAATATTAAATGTTATTAGCACCAGGAGGCTAATAAAAACCTTTTATTCTTTTTACTTAAATGAAGGCTTAGTTTTAAAAAGTATTTACACAGCTTTCTATTTCAGGTGTTTTTTTTTTTAATCATTTATTTAAAAGAAGTGAATCGTATACCAGAGGGTTAAATGCTTTATAGACAAGGAAAATTGCTAGAGCCAACTCTCATCATCTCATCATCTTTGTCTTTTTTTTTGAAATTTTATTGGGGAACAGTGTGTTTTTTCAGGACTCATCAGCTCCAAGTCACGTAGTTGTGTCAGTCTAGTTGTAGAAGGCACAGCTCATCTCCAAGTCCAGTCGCAGTTTTCACTCTAGTTGTGGGGGGAGGCGGGGGCGCAGCCCACCAGCTCATGTGGGAACTGAACCGGCAGCCTTGTTGCTTAGAACATGAGCTCTAACCAACTGAACCACCTGGCTGCCCTCATCATCTTTGTCTTTGGTCTTTCTTTTTCCTTTTCCTTCTTCTTGTTTTTTCCCACCTGTGACCCTTTGTCAGAGACTTCTGGTAGACTAGTTTGTAAACATATCTTTTTCATATTTTTCATCAGCACTGTGGCCTTATTTTCACAAGGTCCCAATTTCTTTGCGACATAGCTGATGGTTAGGCCAGGATGTGCTCCTTTGATTGTTAGGGGAGTCTCAGAACAAAACAAGAAGGACCACTCCTGGGTGGGAACCAGGACCAGCAGCATGGTCATCATCGGGGAGCTTGATAGAAATGCAGATGCCTAGGTCCCATCCCAGACCTACTGAATCCCGATCTGTGTTTTCACAAGATTCCCTAAGATGCCTATGCATAAGTTTCAGAAATAACTGCTTTTGCCTGTTTTAGAAGTGTGACATCTTGACTTAAGCTTCGTCTTGTGTTCTTCCCAGCAGTTTGCCATGTGGTGACATTTGGCCTCTTTGACTCTTTCTTGCCTGTGTTGAGTTATTTTTCCTTAGTGAGGCCACCTGATGCTCTATTGGCTCTCAGTTGGCCCAGTTCTTGCTCTGTGGAGCTTATCATGGGGCCTATGAGAGCAGGGGCCAGATCCAGCCTCCCTCAGGAAACATTTTAAACTCTACCAGCCAGGAGGATGTTGGAACTGTTTATAATGAAGATGTCCATTGGCATTTCAATAGACCATGCATTTTCTTTTCCCATTTTTTCCTGTAGCTTTGTGATTCGTGGTGATAAAGATGAGCCAGCTATACTGTGCAGTAAAGACAAAACATATGACTTGAGGATAGCAGACACTTCCAATATGTTGCTTGTAATTCCTGGTTGTAAAACTCCAGACCAGCTGAAGATGGAAGAGGCACACTGTAACATCATTCACACTGAGGTACTGTTTTCTGTCTCCTGATTTATATAAGTAGGAGAATGACAACACATGTCCTAATCTTGCCTTTAATTAAAAACCTTGGGTATGTAATGTATAATCACAGAAAATCTGAGAAATTCTCTAATGAAATTTGAAATTTTTCAGCATTATTTTGTTCGTAGTCTTGTGAAGTTGTCTTTGTTTTCCCAGTTTAATTTTTAAGTCCCAGACAAGTTGGTCATTTTCTGTAACGTAGAAAGTTTGCTATTAGGTGACTCATTCTAGGAGTTTTATCTATTTTTGGTAAGTTTATTTTTTTTTAAAGATTTTTTTATTGGCGAATTGCGGGAGGGGAACAGTGCTGGGAGCTTGGGGAAGGGGACCAGCCAAGTTGTTGTTCTTCACTCTTTGTTGTGGATGGCGCCAGTTGCCATCTGGCTTCCTGTCGGCAGCTCATGGCCTCTAAGCTCAAGGTGCTGTGTTCAGTCTTAGTTGCGGGTGAGCGTAGCCACCATCCCATGTGGGAGTTGAATCCGGCAACCTTTTTGTTAAGAACGCACACTCTTATCTACTGAGCCATCCAGGTGGTAGCTCAGCTCAAGGTGCCGAGTTCAGTCTTAGTTGCTGGTGGGCATAGCCACCATCCCATGTGGGAGTCGAACCCCAGCAGCTTTGTTGTTAAGAGCGCACACTATCCACTGAGCCATCCGGGCGGCAGCTCAGCTCAAGGTGCCGAGCTCAGTCTTAGTTGCGGGTGGGTGTAGCCCACCATCTAGCAGGCAAATCTTGTTGTTACACCAGCTGAGCCATCCTGCCACCTGTTGGCAGCTCAGCGACAGCTCAGCTTGGGCACAGTGTCACCGGCCCATGTGGGAATCGAACTGGCAGCCCTATTGCTCAGAGCCCACGCTCTTAATCCAACTCTTAATCAACTGAGCCACTCGGCCGGCCTCTGTTTTTGGTAAGTTTTTCTGTGGCTATGTTTTGAGAGGAGACTCCTTCAAACCGTAACTAGTGTGTTAGGTAATATTTATGACATAGAGAAATGAAGAATTGAGTTTTTGAGGGAACTGTGTTGCTCATCTTTGAAGTTGGTTTAGCTCATTACTGTCTATAGTCGTGTATTACAAATTCTTAAATTTTGGGGGGGACTACTGATGGCAGATACCAAACAAAAGTCTCCCTCTTGGCTAGATTGTTACACATATAACAATCAAAGCACAGCCCTTAATTCTCTCAGAATGACTTCAAGCCAAGTACTTTTGTGAAAATACAATTGGAATAGAAATGAGGGAAAGTACTGGGACATCTCAGTGATTTATAGGATGTTGCTAGAACAGAAGAACTTGCAATAAATATTGTATTTTGGTTTTTGTAGGGTTATGTCTTTCATTGTAATTAACTAGAAGCATTGGCAGTTTATCCTTTGGTAAAAGATGTTGTTTTCTCATCACCTGTTTTGTAGGTGTTTTTGTGAGGGTCTAACAGTATCTGTGAGTACCTTTGAGCTCTCGCTATGGGAATTCTGTGTACTGAGACTGAGTAAAACTTAGCAAAGTTCTCCTAACCAAAGTTTTAATCTGTGGTTGTACTTCCGGTACCTAACAGGGCGAGGTAAGGAATGCATGTGAACAAAGCAGGCTGGCCTTTGGAAATGGTGGTGGATGCCCAGTCTCAGGAGTAATAGGGAATAGTGAGGTCTATGGCAAATGTGACAGCACAAGCCCTGAGTAGGTGAGTGGCCACTACTTGGCCTTGAAGGAATGCAGACTCAGCATTGCTGGATCTTCTGATTTCTTTTTCCCAAATAAAGCTTGAAATTTAGACTTTGGGGCAAAAATTCCTAACTGTTCAATGTTGGCCACTAATTTAAGCTCTGTGCTACACTTAACTTCCATTCTCCTAATACAAAAGCACACACCAACGTCTGTGTGCTGGATATAGCCAGCAGACTGCCAGTTTGTGAAATCAGTCTTTCTGGTTTGGTCCTTAAGCTCCTCTTTTTGAAGGCCTTAAATTTAGTAGCATCCCATCAGCCTCTGGGCCTTGTCTTGTGAATCAAGCTTTATACTACTTTGAGAATAAAAGCATTCCCTGACCTTCTATTTTTGAATTGGAGGGCACCCCAGAGGTAATCCAATTCCTCCTTTTCTCTTTTCATGTGCAATACTTATTGGACACCTACTAAGTGCAAGACACTAGGCAAGTTGTAGAGATACCGAGCGGGATGACAGATATTTATCCATTATTTAGCAACTATCGGCTGGATTTCTGTGAGTGGTAGGCCTCTCACTGTTCCATACGTCCAATAAAGAACCAGCTACAATTCTAAATAAAGAAGCTCCTGCATTGAATAGAAGTCTCTGTCCCTTAACTTCTGCTTAATTTTTACATCATGAGCAACAAGGGTTCTCCTTCTTCCCTTGAACATCTTTTTATTATTTGATGACTGTGATAATGTCTTTTCTTCATTTTTCTGTTCTTCAGGCTAACAATACTCATTTTCAGTTGTTTCTACCTGCTTTGCAGAATTGTCACCATCCTGGTTGGTCCTTCTTTTCTGGGCATACTCTAGTTTCCAGACAGTTGAGATATGGAGTGCAAGTATTGGCTCTCACTATGTTGGCAGCATGTTTTTAATTGGAGTTTGAGAAGATGCTTCATGAAGATCCCCCTCTATCTGCCTGAGTTGGCTGGATGAGTGCCTTCCTAACAAAAAGCAGAAATCCAGTCTCTCTTTTTTCTTGCTTCTTGTTGAGGGCAGATGGGTTGGTTGAAATTTTGTATGAAATTTTCTTTCAGAACAGCCCTTAAAAGATTATGATATGTGATTAATTTCTAGATCTTTGGTTTTTCTAATAATTATTGGGAATTAAGAAGATGTAGACCTAAATTAAAGAAGCTGAAGAGACTTTTGATGGAGAATACCTACGAAGGACCTGACAGTCAAAAAGAAAAGGATTCAAATTGCTCAAAAGTAAGACTATTATTTTCATTTTTTAATTTGGAATTTAAAAAAACATAGAGCTATGATTAGAGGCACTTAATGGTGGCATTCTTACTTTTTAGTTTATATTATGAAAATGTCAAACATACCCCAAAGTGGAAAAACTCCCATATATTCATCACCCAGTTGAACATTTATCGATATTTTGTCAATCTTTCTCCTACCTTGTTTTTCTTTTCCTGGAGTATTATAAAGCAAATCCTAGATATCATGGTGATGGTTACATAGTTGAAAGCTCATGTTCCTGAACTATGCAACAATAGTTTTTTACAGGGTAAATTAATTTTTATTTGTTAATAATTAAAAATTGTAATTAGAGACTCTTGAGAAAATGAATTATGATAAGTATTGGATTTTATGTATTACATAAATACATTATGGAAAGCATTCTTACTCTAATATCAGGATTGCCTAATTCCTGGAAGTATGGAAACAAATTTATAAACCAAGTTAAAAAAATGTTAAGTTTTTAACGTGACTCAAAATTGTAGAACTCTACTGGTATTCTGAAGACCATATTTACATCAAAAGTTCTATTTTAATCCATTGGCTGATTGATTTCTTTTTTGTAACAGCTTTATTTAGATATAATTCATATAACAAACAATTCACTCATTTTAAAGTATAATTCAACAGTTTTTAGTGCATATGCAGAATTGTGCAGTCATCACCATATAGAAGTTTAGAACATTTTCATCACCCACCAAAGAAACCACATGCTCTTTAGCAATTACCTTCCAATCCTACCTTTCCCTCCTTACCTCTCCCACCTTAGCTCTAGGCAACCATAATTTACTTTCTCTGTTGATTTGCTTCTTCTGGATATTTTGTGTGACAGAGTCTATAGTAGGTGGCCTTTTCTGACTGGCTTCTTTTTGACTTAGCATCGTATTTCCCAGGTTCATTCATGCTGCAGCATGTATCAGAAGTTCATTTTTTTTTATTGCTGAATAATACCCTACTTTTCAGATATTCCACATTTTATTCACCCATTCATCAGCTGATGGACATTTGGGTAGTTTCTACTTTTTGATTATTATGAATAACACTGCTGTGAACATTTATGTACAAGTTTCTAGTGGACTTATATTTTCATTTCTCTTGGGTATATACCTAAGAGTGGAATTGATATGTCATGTGGTAACTGTATAACCTTTCAAGACATAGCCAGACTGTTTTCCAAAGTGGCTGCACCATTTTACATTTCCATTGTATGAGGGTTTCAATTTCCCCACGTTCTTGATAACACTTGTTATTATCTGTCTTTTTATATCCATCCAAGTGGTATCATTGTGGTTTTGATGGGCATTTCCTTAATGACTAATGATGTTGAGCATCTTTTCATGTGCTTGTTGACTATATATCTTTGGAGAATGTCACTTCAGTAGCTCTTTGTCTATTTTTTAATTGGGTGATTTGTCTTTTTATTACTGAGTTGCAGGGGAGTTCTTTATGTAGTCTAAATACAAGTTCCTTATCAGATATATGATATGCAAATATTTCCTTCAATTCTCTGGGTTGCCTTTTCACTTCATTTTTAAAAAATTATAAAGGTACATACATAAAATCTACCATTTTAACCATGTGTGTGTAGTTTTGTGACATTAAGTATATTCACATTGTACCGCAACCATTACCGCTGTCCATTCACAGAAATTTTTCATCTTTCCAAGCTGAAACTCTGTACCCATTAAACACTAACTCCCCAGTGTGTCCTGCCTGCAGCCTGTGGCAACCACTATTCTACTTTTTGTCTCTGTGAACCTGACTATAAATATCCCATATAAGTGGAATCATGCAATATTTGTCCCTTTGTGTTGATGATGTTTTGAACTACAAAACTTTTTCGATTTGATGAAGTCTAACTTACCTATTTTTCTTTTATTGCTTGTGTTTTGTTGTCCTATCTAAGAAACCATTGCTAAATTCAACATCACAGAGATTTACCCCTATGTTTTTGTCTAAGATATCCACTGACTTCGTGTAGTAATCATACACATGAACAAAAGAAATGGAGCTAGTGTATAATATTGCCTTAATCTGTCCTATGTATTTATTCCCTCAAACTCAATAGTCTTAAAAATATATAAGAAAAGATGAAATACTGCCATTTGTGACAACATGGATTTATCTTGAGATTATTATGCTAAGCGAAATAAGTCAGACAGAAATAGTTGAGAACCATGATTTCACTCATAAGTGGGATAAGTGAAGGCAACGAAGGAACAAGACAAACAAATAAAGAAACAAAACTCATAGACACAAATAACAGTTTAGTGGTTACCAGAGTGTTAGGGGGAAGGGGTGATGGCAGAAAAGGGTAAAGGAAGGAGAACTGACTCTGGGTGGTGAGCACACAATATGATATATAGGTGATGTATTACGGAATTGTACAGTTGAAACCTATGTAATTTTATTAACCATTGTCACCCCAATAAATTTAATTTAAAACAGTATTACTCAAAGGCCCTAAGAATGTTTTTTTTTTTCTTTCTTGTTTTAGTATACAACTGAAGATTTGCTTGATCAAATTCAGGCAAGTGAAGAAGAAATAATGGCCCAATTACAAGTTCTAAATGCCTGTGAGATTGGAGGTATCATTACTTACTATTGTTATTAATGACTATAAAATTGGACATCATATGAGAGAGAGACGATTTTGGACATCTTCACCCTATTGCGTGTTATTTATTTAATCCTCTGGGCTCAAGGTTGATGCTATTTGTATTTCCAGGTGTGGGGTAGAGACTACATGTGATCTTTACATGAGGAGGTCTGAGTGTAGCCATTGGCTTTAACTGCCCCTTACAGCCCTTTTTCTTTGGATTAAGCGGTAATGGAAGAACCATATTGGACTGATAAAGGTCTTAGATATCAGGTAGTCTAATCCCTTTATTGTTTTTAAAAGGTGAGGAAATAAGGCCTAGAAAGGGAAACTGATTTGTCCAGGACTACTGATGAGTTAGTGATAGGATAAGGCTTAGAACCCAGGTTGACTTGAACTCCAACTCCAGGTTCAGAATTAACTTAATAACCTCATTATCTTGCCAAATTGCTTGGAAGATGGGACTGTGTTTCTTCTTGTGATAACTCTTAACGTATTTTTGAATATGTGTTCAATAGTTTATATAATATTACCTACGAGTATGTAAAAGATGCAGTAGTGTGTGTTGGTCTCTGGTTGGTGGAGAAGCCCAGTAGTGTCTTGAGTGTTTTGACTGGTGTCTGGTCTGGAGTTGGAGCTTTTCTCCCAGCATCTGGGCCTGCAGTAATACTTCAGGAGATGTTTGTGTGCATTTTTTCAGCCCTTCTAAGCTTACCCAGAGAAGCAGCTTACCTCTCTCTGCACCCAGGTGTTGAGAAGGAGGAAATTGGCATGGGTTGGTAGATGCACTGTTCAATTTGCTCACAATCTTCCAAGCAAGATTAGTTTTTCTGAGACCTTAACTCTCAAATGTGGCAAATTATGCTGAGTAAAGCAACTACACACGACTTTAGAACGGACTGGGAGCACTTAGCTCTTTGGGGTGGTTTCTTGAGACATGTTTGGTCCTAAGGATAGGAAATAAAGTTTTTAATTATGGATGCCTGCTGCTAATTGCTATGGTATATGGGTACTGTAAATGTTAAGGTTAAAAAAACAACAGTGGGTTTTAACGTAGCCCTGTGCATTATTCACTTACTGCATGGGGATGGATAAAATTTTGGTGTATGTAGGGAGGGAGGGGTGCAGAAATCATTCCTAGCTTTGTTTCTCAGTTTTACATTACCATTCCATTTTTAAATCTTTCACGGGAATAGAGAAAAGTATCTTGATACCCAGCCTTTATTTTGCCACTGGTCTACATCATACCTCTGAATCTATTATCTCTTGAATGAGCTAGAGAGACATTTTTTTGAGCATGAGAACACCTCTGCAAGATAGCTGAGATGAGAATGATAACCATGGCAGGACCCCACAACAGAAGTTACTGTGTGGAATATCAAACCTATGACCTTCACCTCATTTGTACGACATTCCAATGAAATGATTGTATCAGCTACAGGTTCCCATATTCCCATTGAGAACATGATAATTGTGAGATAATTGAGTATTAAAGCACTTGAAAAAAATCAGTGTTAATCATATGTAAAGTACTCTTTAAAAACCACTCGAGGGCCGGTCGAGTGGCTCAGTTGGTTAAGAGCTCGCTCAAGAGTTTGAGCTCTGAGAAACAGCGGTTCGAGTCCAGCCCAAGCTGAGCAGCCACTGAGCTACCAACAGGTAGCAGGACGGCTCAGCTAAAAAAAAAAAAAAAACCATTCGATCTCCCTCCAGAAACAATTTGTAATGACTGGGAGAAAAGTGTAACAAACAGCATTGCTGGTGAAGAAAGCTAAGACTCTTAGTGTCTCCTTTTTTGCAGTGGGCAAGAACATGCTGCTACATTATCAATTTATTAGTCAGTTAATTTGCTTAATATGTTCTTGGAAAAAAATAACTTTTGGAATTTGTAGGTTATTGGAGGATTCTTGAATTTGATTATGAGATGAAACTTCTGAATCATGTAACTCAGCTTGTGGATTCCGAATCTTGGTCTTTTAGTAAAGTTCCTTTGAGTATATGCCTTCAGGAACTTGGACCATTAGAGCCAGAGTAAGTATTTTAATCACTGTCCCTCCAGATTTCCTTAAGGGGAAGAAAATTCTTTTCCAGGGTGGAACTAAACCCAGGGCATAGACTACTTCTGTTTTGATATCTTACAGAAATTGAAAAAAATATACAACCAAGAAGGACTTGGGAATTTGGTCACTGGGGTGAATAAATGTGCATCATGTTTGGTTTTTTTTGCATAAAAATATAATTATATTTAAGCTATTTTATAATAATGCGTGCTCACATGATTCATGCATGCTCACATAATTCATGTAAAAATACTTAGCATGGGGTCTGGCACATGGCAGCTTCCCAGTATATTTTAATTAGTTCCTAATGTAAAGTTTTATTTGGCAACCCAAATCCCGTACTATTTCAAATCTCAAATTTATAGCTTGTTTTTTTAATTAAAAATTTGTTTTTATTAGTTTCAGGTGTACAAAACAATGTAATAGTTCAAACTTATATCTTAGTTTCTAGTTAGCAGTAGTATTTAAAATATAATGCATACAAATGTGATAACTTTTCAAATGAGTGTTTTAAATTTTCCAGGGAGATGATCGAACACTGTCTTAAATGTTATGGAAGGAAATATGTAGAGGAAGGTACGACTCGGAACATATTTTAATGGGCATTTTAACTCATGTATGTTAAAATTCGCATGCCTTTCTGAGGTGTGTTCATGTTAAAAATAACTCCATGGGTTTGTGGAAGATGAGTTGTATATAATTCCTGTGAACTGCGTGGAATAAAAGAAAACATTAGTAGTGTATTTAATTGTAAGAAGAAAATTATGCAACTATCTGATACCTTTTCCTTAGGTGAAGTTTATTTTGACTTGAGTGCTGATAAAATATGCAGAGCAACAGCACAAATGTTACTTCAAAATGCAGTGAAATTCAATCTCGCTGAGTTTCAAGAAGTGTGGCAACAGAGTGTTCCTGAAGGAATGATAACGAGGCTTGACCAGCTTAAGGTAAGATAGCGATAGTGACTGTGACCATGACTCCACAAGGGAACATTAATGACTAGGTGAAATGAAACTTGCATTGGAACTGAGTTTGGAGCCAATATTTATTTTCCTAGGCACCCATTAGGCATGCACTATACACTTAATCCATCACAAAATCTGTAAAAAAACAAAAAAACACCCAACATTCTATTGAAGTATAAGTTACATATCACAAAATTCACTCTTTTGAAAAGGATTTTAGGTAAATTCAGTGAGTTCCACAGCCATCACCACAATCCAGTTTCAGAACATTTTTATCACCTCATTGAGATCCCTCAGGCCCTTTTACAATCAATCCCAGTTCCCACCTGGTGTACCTGTTTGGATTCGACTTCTCTCCATTGCCACCAGCACCATCTTAGCCCAAAGTATCAGTTTCGTGGCTCTTAAATAGCAATAACATCCCTAAGCAGGCCTTCCATACTTTTAATTTTGCCTACCTCCAATCCATTCTCTGTGTTGGTACTGGAAAGTTCTTTTAAAAATGCCAGTCAGATTAGATGAACATCTTGCTTAAATCACTTTAATGGTTGCCCATTGCATTTAAGATATGAAATCCAAAATTTTTATATTGGTCTACAGGGCCTTTCATATTTCCCCATGTAGCTACATCTCTTGCTACTTTCGCTCCTGCTCACTGCACACCAGCCTTCTTTTAGGTTATTAGGATCATCCAGCTCTCTCCTACCTTAGGAGCTTCACACAAGGCTTTTTGTTCTAGAATGATCTTCTCCCTAATTTTACCTGGCCACCTCCTTCTCCTTCTCATGTTTGAGTCATTTCATCAAGGAGACCCTCCGCTCTAAAAAAAAGTGCCTTCTGTTTTACTTTTTCATAACATCCTGTATTTTTTCCTTCATGGCACTTATCAGGTAGCTTTGGAAATATTTTTAATTATGTTGTTCCCCACTCTCTACGTTAATAGAATTGTGTTCACTGTCGCTTGCCAACATATTGCATACTGCCTGGCATGTAGTGTATGCTCAGTAAGTATCGGTAAATCAGTGAAAGGATTTGCTTAGTATTTAGTCCTTTTATGACTAGGTACCATGCTAGACATTGTGGAGAAAACATCACACAAGGCCCTCAAAGTTATCAGCCTGGGCACCGGCAGTGGGAGGGGAGGGTGCACATTACACATATAAATCTCTCCTTGTAATGTAGAGCGATCTGTGCCATGGGAGGGACATGTACAAGTTGTTACAGGAACAAAGGATAGGAGCTTGTCTATCTGGTCAATCAGGATGATTTTTGGAAGGAATGGATATTTTAGCTGTCAAGTGTGTGTGAACTGTTACTAGATGAAAGGGCAGATATGGGAGAGCATGTTCCAAAGCAGAGAGGGATAAAAACTGGGGCACTGGGAGGTGTGACTAGAGTGAAGGGTGCCAGTGAGTTAGTGAGGGACACTGTGGACTGTGCTAAGGAATTTCAACTCTGTCTAGAAAACTCTGTGGGGTCATTCCTTAACATCACTTGGAATCTAGAGCAACCTGGTGAGTTTTGCCTCTTGGAAAGAAACTTATGACAGTAATGAGAATGGATGGATGGACGGATGGATGCATGGAAGGTTGACTAGATGATGAAAAAGAACTATCCAGACTCTCAACACTTAAATAACCCTAACTAAGAGAGTACTGGCTAAAGAAATAGGCGATGGAGAATAGTGAGAAACGTTGAGGCTTTAAAACCTGTAGGATGCAGTGACCACTTACGTGTGGAGTTTGAATAATGGAATCAAGGATGATGCCTCGCTTTCTTGGCTTCCTAGTGGGATAGTGGGACTTGTGCAGGTTTGGGTGACAAATACAATGAGTTCATACATAGGTTTGGATATAGAGAGCAGGCGCTCAGAAGAGAGATGTGAGTTTTAGATATAAATATTAGAGACACTAGCAAGTAAATGGTGGTTGAAATCACAGGTTTAGTTGAAGTTAAGCAGGACAGTCATAAGTGAGACAAGTAGAGAGATCAGGATAGAGGCCCAGGGAACTGCAGCATCAAGTTAGGGGAAAAAGAATGAGACGGTGATGTCAGAGATAGAAATTCAAAGAGGGAGGCGTAATCCACATTAACAAAGAATACAGGGCTAACGACATGAGCCCAAGAAAAGGCCCCACTGGATATGGCAGTGACAGGTCATTGGCGACTGAACTCGAGCTGTCTAGATAAACTGTATGGGAGAAGCCAGACTGCAGAAGGGAAAAGGAAAATTCACTGTTTAAAGGATTTTTTTTTAATGAAAAGGCTATTGTAAGTCTCTGGGTAGTTTGTGTAAGTTTCAGGTAGCTGACATTTTAAATGCCTTGGGCTAAGCTAAAGTTAAAAGAATGAGCCATATTTAAACATTAGACCATTACTTTAACTGCCTTTTTTCTTCTCATTTCTTAATAGGGTTTAGCCTTGGTGGATAGACACTCGAGACCAGAAATCATATTTTTGCTAAAAGTAGATGATTTACCGGAGAATGATCAGGAACGTTTTAATAGTCTATTCTCTCTAAGGGAGAAGTGGACAGAAGAAGACATTGCTCCCTATATTAAGTAAGTCAATTATTAAAAACAGATTTTGGGGTTTTATTTTTTGAAATAAAGATTGGCATAGGGTTGTATATTTATTATTAGAACACAAAAATTTTTTTTTGAGTACTCTCGGAGGACACTGCTTCCTTCGAAACTTTCTCAAGTGGTGGTTTGTCTTCTCTGTCCTTCTCCATAACTATTGGGTTGTCGGAAAAGTCATGACATATTTTGCCTGTTTTTCATTGTAAAAATGCATCATGACTTTTCCGACAACCCAATATTATACTTATCCTGGAGATTGGGTGTGTGTTATATTCCTTCCTTACTATAGCTTCTGAAAAGCACTTCTTTGACCTCCTCCCTGCCAAATTGCAACTCTTAGAAGGAGGTCAGACTGTATACTCCACTATAATTCTAATGCAAGCACCCCTCTCTGATTGCCACCTCATATCTTTTCTACTGCCTTGCTTGAACAGTGTGGTAGAAGCCAGATTGCAGAAGAACAAGGTAGCCTTAAAGCCAGTGCTTAGAGGACATCAAATCCACTAACATTACCAACCCTTCACTTTGTCTCACCTGTCAAGTCCACTCCCTTCTCTACCCAGACTGGATTCCCTGGTCAGTCTCTCCAGCTCTGACTGCACACACGACTCGTTTGGCCCCCTCTCTCTGTCTTGTCATACCTCCTGAGCACAAACCTACAAAGATTAAAACCCACCTTTCTGCTTATTTAGTGCCTCCACGAGGGCAGCTAAAATTTCCAGGAAAAAGACAGTGGAGCTTGCCAGGCTCACTTAAGAACTTCAGTGGTACTTAGCAGGGCCCCTGGCAAGGCACCATTTCCTCATGAAACTTTTCTACCCCGGGAGCTCACTTTACACTGTACATCTCTTTTTCTCTTTTCATACCATCTATACCCTCAGTTTCCTCTTCACCCTCAGCTTATAATCTTATGTTTTGAGAAAATACAAACAGACAAGGCAACACAAGCACTATTCTTTCCCACTGCCAAATCTGCCAGCCTCTGACTGCACCCACTTCCTTTGCAGTCCCCCCGTATAATGCATGAACTGACACATCTCTTCTCGCCTTGTAAAGACTTGTATTTTCTAGTTACCACCCCACCCCTCCCTCGTGTCTCCCTGTCTACTGAATTATTCCCACCAAAAGACGATATTCTATGGTATTCATCTTAAAAAACAATAATAGCCAACTGGACCCCATGTCCTCTGTTCTCCTTCACAAGAAAATTCCTTTTAAAAGTTTGTACTCTGCTTCTTTCTCTCCCATTCTTTCCTTAACCCAATGACATCTCCTTAACCCAATGGCATCCATCTTTCTACATTCAGTAGCCAATTGTCTGTCCTTGTTTACTTGGCCGCTTAGCACTAGTTGACACACTGGACCACTTCCTACTTGAAATATACCGGTTTTCTCTCCTCCAAGGCGGCACCTTTTCTGTCTCTTCTGCTGATGTCTCCTTGTTCTTCCAAATCTTTAAATGTTGAAGCGTCCTAGGACACTATTCTTGGCCATCCTCTCTTCTGTTTATATGTGTTCCCTTGATGCCCTCATCTAGGCCTGGATTTCAATTTAGTGTCTTCCTAATTTTATCTTCATACTTGACCTTTTCCCTGAGCTCCAGATTCTTAGATCAAGCTGCCTAATTAACATTTACACTTGGGTGTCTAATAGGAATTGCACACCTAACATGCTCATAACAGAACTGTTGGTACCCCCTTGTCCTAATTTCATCTTCCTCATCTCGGTTAACAGCACTACCATGAATCCACTTACTAAAGCAAAAAATCTAGGAATCACCCGTCTGTTCTCTCGCCCCCCTGGTTCAAACTATGAGCAAATCCTGATGGATCATGTTGTACCTGACTCTGAATTGGTCCCCCTCCTTCTGTTCTGCCTCCTTCCCCTCTCCACCTTTTAAAACTTTTTATTCTGGAAAATGTTAAACATTCAGAGAGACAATATAATATAATGAACCCTCCACAAACTCACCATCCAGCTTCCATAATCAACTCATTGCTTCCATTATTTACACTTAGATCACATTCAACTTTTTCATTAATTAAAACCCTCCTGGTGGCTTCCCATTATGCTTAGAATTAAATCACAGCACCTTCCCATGTTTTTCAAGGCCCCTGCATGATCTAGGCCTTGCTCCTTTCTCTAGGTCATGTCCTCCCATTCCTCTTCCCCCTAATTATGTTCCAGCCATGGTCTTCTTTTTGGGGAACAGAAGAGAAAGCTGAAGTTCAGGGAGATAGGTAACCTAGACAAGGTCACACAGGTAGCCTGGTATCCAGGTTCTCTGAGTCTAGACTGCACTGTATCACGTTGCTTGCATTTCTAATTTGGAGGCTGAGTGATAAAATGGAGAAAACATGAGAGCTAGCTGTAAAATTTGGCTCTATCCTTTACTACTTGAGCCTTGGTTTCCTAATATCTAATATGGGGTTAAATAATACCTTATTCATACTCTTATTGTGAAGGTTGAAGATACATGTAATGTATATAGTTCAATTAAGACTTAGTAACTACTCCCACCCTGCCTCGCCCACAAACACACACCCTTATGCTTGTTGGAAAGATGGACTTAGGGAAGAGAGATATAAATAATTAGTACTGTTAATAGTAAGTGATATTCCCTAAAATATTCATGCTATTCATTTATTTTTTTTATTGTTCCCACAGGGATTTGTGTGGAGAGAAGCAAACCATAGGTGCACTGCTCACTAAATATGCACGATCTTCAATGCAAAATGGTGTTAAAGTTTATAACTCAAGAAGACCCATTTCTTAAAAGAACAACAGCTATTCCTTTGGTACTAAAGTTGTTATATGAAGTTGCTGGTTATAAGAAAAAGATTCTTTTCTGTACTTGTATCCCAGATTTTTAAAAACCTAGGGCTTTGAGTCACTTTTCTCCTCATCTTAAACATTTTGAAACCACTGCTCTACTTTTTTTTGTAAATGTAATAGGATATTTCTGTATTTTTTAAGTTATATTTGTATTATGTACACAGTGTATACAATGTAACAAGGACAAAAGAAAGTATGTTTATATTCTTATGTTTAGTTTATTTCTAGTCTATGATTTTATTTATAGAAAAAAATTCCGCTTTTTGTATTTAACTTTGCATTTCTTTAATTCAGATTAGACAATCTAATCTTTAATAAATTGAAAAGTTTTCATGGGCTGGCCAAGTGGCTCAGTTGGTTAAGAGCGCGAGCTCTGAGCAACAGGGTCACTGGTTCGATTCCCACATGGGCCATTGGGCTATGTCCGAGCTGAGCTGCTGTTGAGCTGCCAACAGGTGGCAGGATGGCGCAGCTGGTGAGAGCACATGCTCCTAACAATAGGTTTCCAGTTCAACTCCTGCATGGGATGGTGTGCTATGCCCATCCCCAACTAAGATTGAACATAACATAATGAGCTGAGCAGCCGCAGGCTGCCAATGGGCAATCAGATGGCGACTAGACTTGGAGCTGAGCTAGCTGAGCCATCCACAACTAAGACTGAAGGACAACAACTTGGCTGTTCCCCTTCCCCAATTCCCCAATGCTGTCCCCATTTCCCAATCCCACAATAAAATCTGTAAAAAAAAAAAAAAGTTTTCAGAGAACTAAATAGTGATAGTTTCCTAGAAGAGAATTATTTATTCACTTAAATGTCATTTCTCAAGTAAGTGGGTTCCCCTTCACTTTTCAACCTTCCATTAAAACCGGAAGTCATTAGGTACTATCACTTATCTACATTAGTTCTTTGCATTGATGAAATTAGCTTGATAATTACTCCTGTTTTCCTGGCTGGTATAGACCACACTTTGGGTTGAAATGGATTCAATCCTTAATCCTATGTGAAGGATACTAATAGTGCAGTTTATAACCCAATAATGGAGAATACTGATACAGGTAGTACTCAGTAGAGAACCATGTACAAGTAATTTCTCATTGGTTTTGGAATGCTTGATGAAGTTCCTTTATAGCTTTGTTTTCCTAATTTGTTTTCATTTAGACCAAAGTTCAAATTAATTTTAAGTTAGCTAATGAATTTGTCACCAGGGCAGTTGGAGGGGGTAGGCCAGAGTTAAATCTGATCCAAGGTTAAAAAACAATGTTAATGGATAATCCACAAATAACCAAGATATAACTTATTGAAATTTACAGTTGTTTTATTTTCATAAACATGGAATGCAGATATGATGGCTTCAAAATATTTTGAATACATTTTTCTGGATCTATGTGGATTATTTTTTAAAAATAAATACTGAAGCAACAGGGCCTAGTGAAGACTTGGGAGTTTCAGTTAGAATACCTGGGGTCTAATCATATATTTCACAGCTGAAGTCACTGGGACCCAGTAGTTTAGGGTGTCTGTTCACACAGCAAATCAAAGGCACACCTCTCCTAGTTTTAGGAGACTCCAGGGTTTCCATCCTCCAGCCCTTGGCTTTTTGCAAACCTTGTTCCCATACTTCTCCACGTGGTTGCTCTAGATCTTTATTCTAAAATTTAAATGTTCTCTCCTTTCCTTCCTGCTCTTCTCAACTCACCTAATAAATATTTGTATTTGCTTTTCTAAACCTTAACAGCTCTTACCCACTAGACGTGCTTGGAAACGCAAATACAAAACCCCGCCAGTCGCTTAAGCCCCGCCCACTCACAGAACTTCCGGTCCCGCCCCCCGCCGGCAGTCCTACTTCCGCAGACGCTAGAGGTCATAGGTGATAGGCAAGATGTCTGCTGACGGTGGCTCTGAGCGGTGGTTGAGAGGAGCATCTTCGTGACAGGAGCTCGGCTAGGGCGGTTGGAGGGAGCCGAGTCCGAAGAGCGTGTTTGAGGCGGCGGATCGGGCCGGGCCGGGCCTGGCGTGGGCGCCGAGGGAGCCCTGGCCGCGGGGCGTGACTTTGAGAGTGCGGGGGAGCGGGGAGAGTGAGGTGCCGGAGCCCCGTAACGCCCGCAGTCCTCCGGGAAGCCAGGCTCGGCGGGATCGCTTCATGACGCCGACTGGTTTAGAGCCCGCCAGAATGAACAGGAAGAAAGGAGACAAGGGCTTTGAAAGCCCAAGGCCATATAAATTATAAGTATTTTTTCATCTCCCTTTCCTCTTCTGGGTTTTGTTTGCATTAATTGTATTTTGTGATTGCTTGAAACTGACTTGGTGGGAAACTAGAACCCACTCACTACCGTGGAAATGGTGTCTGTAGGACGAAAATGCTTTGAACGACAGTGTAATTCAACAGACTTGAATGCCTCCTATAGATTAATAAACCTTTTTCTTAAAAGTACTAAACTGTATTTGTCCAAAGAAATTTATTTTTGTGGCTGTTGCTACATTGAAAACAAGTTAGCCCAATGTGTAGGGTTTTATAATTAGACAAAAAACGTGTGATTTTTGAGCAGCTTAGGACATAGTTGTTGCTTATACTTGGATATAATTATGCTTCATTTAATAGAATTATTTTCTTTATTTTATTTTTATATTTTTTAATATACAACCCATCAGGTCGTCTGCATCAACAACATAAACTTCCAGAGAAAATCTGTCGTGGTAAGTATATTCTCAAGAATTGTAAGCAGTAACAAGTCCACCCTTTACAATACTTAGAGACTTTTCTTTCCAGATAACTGTGTTTCGAGAATAGGTAAGAATTAGCATTCAGGTGTGTGTGGCTTCAAGGTCCATGGCCTTGCTAATACCTCCTCCCCACCCACCTTTTTTTCCTGTTTCCTGATTAAAGTTTTGTTCCTTCTAATATGTTGTGGAATATGAATGTCTGTATTACCAAGCATTTTAAAATTGTGCAGGAAGCAAGAATACGCCCATAGTTAGATTTCTTCTATAAAAAAATTAAGTAAAATGAGTGCACACGCTGACTTAACTTGGCCACTAAGAGGCCAGTTTTGTTTTCTGATTCTTGGCTGATCTGGTTTAGGTGACACTGCTTGCCAGTGAAATTTTAGATAAGGTGTTTGAAATCTAGTAACTGTCCCCCCATTTAGATGTGTAGACTGTGGATATAATCCACTCTAGGAAAGCCCTTGACAACCCAAGTACGTAATTTACTCTCTCAGGGGGACCTGTATAAAATAGACCAAAATCTTAGTGAGAGCTGGTTTTCTTTGAGTGATGACATGAACTTTCCTCTTGTTTGTTTACTTAAGATGAACTAATTTAAAAAATGTAACCTTTTCATAAGAATCATAGAATCTTAGATTTGTAAGGATCCTTAAAGGTTCATTACGTCCAGTTTCCTCATTGAAGGAATTTCTCTTTCAATTTCCTTACATGTGATTCCTTTCCTTACCTGGAAGGATACGTTAGGTATGTTGTGTTGTAAGAATTGGGTAGTGAAGATGTGAGAATTAGAAAGTCTATTTACGAGGTTACTGGAATAATCTAGGGGAGAATTGATGAAGCCCTGAATGATGATATTAGTGAAATGCATAGAAATAGAGTTGACATAATTGAATTATTATGAACATTTATTAAGCACATGCTACATGTAAGACTGTCTTCTAAGGTTATATGTGTATAACCTACCTCACTTAATCTTCACCCTGTGAGGTAGATGCTATTCTAATTTTAATTTTTATAAATCAGCTGAAAGAATGGAGGCTAAGTAACTTTTTTAAGGACGTGACGTTAGCAAGTGATTGAGCCACTTTTAATCAAGGATGACCTAAGAGTCACCTGCAACTCCTTTCTGTCTATTGTACCCCTCTCTACCGCCTCTGCCCGTGGCAAAATGACAGGCAGAAAGGGATTGCGGCTGAGTCGAGCATTCCCAAATGCTAGAAAGGAGTTGTGGATGATTTTAGGTTTTGCGCTGGAAATATTGGTTGGATGGTCTATGGGTTAGGGTTCCAGAAGGAAACATGTCACATTCATACAGGTTAATTGAGGGGAAATAATGAAAGGAGTGCTTCAGTAAGAACAAATAGGGTTAAGAGAACAAACGAGATGGAGGAGCATACCAGATTAACACTGAGGAACAGTTACCACTTTTAAACCTAAAAGAACAAAGGAAGGGAGAAAGCCATAGCTGTAGGAAAGTCATCTTACAGGAGCTACGGCCTTTGGTAGAAGAAAGAAGCTATTGCCTCCCTCACCCTGGCAGAGAGTAACCTGGGGAATAGATACTACAAGCTCACTTTCCTTCTGCTCTTCAGTCTCCTGTGCCTCCCATTTGATCAAGTCAACGAGAAACTGGAGAGTTAGTGCCCAGTTACGGCAGCTCCTGGGGTGCAGAGTACGGTGGAGAGCAGACTAGCGGGAGCAAAAGGAGAATATCTAGAACACTTTGCCCCTGTTGCCCCAAAGTAGCCTCTGTTTTCTTCTGTTGAGATAAGAAGCTAGTATTCCCAACACAGGGACCTTAACAGTCCTGTCAGCTATTGTAGGGTTTGGCAGTAGCCAACTGCCAGTTTTTGTAAGTAAAGTTTTATTTGAACACAGCCACACCCATTTATTTATGTATTGTCTGTGACTGGAGCTACAATGGCAGAGTTGAGTAGCTATGACAAAAACTGTGACCCATAAAGCCTATTTACTATCTAGCCCTTTAAGAAAAAGTCTGCTGATCCCTGAGCTAATGTAATACTGTGAGGAAATGGCAATTCAGCACTCTTCCCATCTAAAATACTAGCTATCACCAGTACCTTTCATACTAGATAGCTGAAAGAAAACTGTGTGAAAGAATGTGAAACTTAATTGCTACAGCCCCTGCTTTCTTTAGCTGGTGTCAAGGCCAAAGTTGATACATACAGCTTCTTAATTCCTCTACCTATTCCATTTTCCCCTTTCCTTTTGCCAGCATTTTTTTGCTTTGTTTTTTTACCTAGACGTTCATTCCTGTAAATCTGCATCCTTGCTTGTCCTGTTTTTATTGAGTTGTTGCAGTTTTCCATTGAATTAGACTGTTGTTCAAGTGAGATTTAAGAGACATTCCAGTGAATCCCCTGAATTCCAAGTTCTTGTCCTTACTGTAGAGCAGAACCTCAATTCCTGTTTGATAATTGGGATTAGTCATTCCAGCCAGTACAGTGACCCATTTCTCCTCCTATTGGTTCAATGACATAAGGAGCCCAAAGTGGTCAAGGGGTCGTCTCAGATTCCAATTTAATGGAACCATGATTGTGTACCCTGGTGGAATATTTTCTCCCTTAGCCACTAGGACTTCAAACACACTGAACCCAAGGTACAAAGATAGGAAGCAGAAATTCAGTGGCTCTTTTCGGTGCAATAATGAAAATACTCCAACTTTTACCTCTTCGTTCCCAGATCTGTTCTGGCTATGAAGTGACCCTATGTATTGTTCACTCCTTTAAGACAGCATCCTGGGCCGGCCGAGTGGCTCAGTTGGTTAAGAGCTCGCTCAAGAGTTTGAGCTCTGAGCAACAGCAGTTCGAGTCCCGGCCCGAGCTGAGCAGCCACTGAGCTGCCAACAGGTGGCAGGATGGCTCAGTTAAAAAAATAGAAAAAAAAGAAAGACAGCATCCTGTTGGAAGTATCTCCATTGGTGCTGTAACTGAGCCTTTAGCAATTGATCATGCTAGTTGCTTCTATATGATAGGGCACAGGATAAAATCAGTAAGTTTTGTGTGTTTTAAGAGTCCATTGCTACACTTCCCTATACACTTGGTTGGAGGCATGTATGGGGTATGGCAACAAGGGTTTGAACTGTGCAGATCCACTTAAATGTGGATTTCTGTGTATAAGTGGACCTGCGTAATTCAAACGCACGTGTTGAAGGGTCAACTGTATGTTCCATCTGCAGTTCCGGAGGGCTGACTTAAGTTATATGTGGATTTTTTTTTTTTTTTTAGCTGAGCCATCCTGCCACCTGTTGGCAGCTCAGCGGCTGCTCAGCTCGGGCTGGGAATCGAACCGCTGTTGCTCAGAGCTCAAACTCTTGAGCCAGCTCTTAACCAACTGAGCCACTCGGCTGGCCCTATATGTGGATTTTTGACTGGACAGTTGGTGCCCCTAACCCCTGAATTGTTTAAGGGTCAACCGTATATTGTAGTTAAGGATGGAAAATATGGAGTACGTGTCTGTTCTTGTCAGGATAGACCACCGTCCCTCTCTATGATGCAAGCTGTCCGATGTAGTTATTTTTCTACCAAGTGACTTAACTTATCCTTCTTGGGGAGGTCCCATATTAGAAGCTTACTGTGATCTTCTGTTAATTGGGAGGTGGGCACTGAGCAGTGGGGATAGTCAGTCAGATTAGCCTTGGTGGGGGATGACCATGTTGTGGGTTTCATGCATAGCCTCCATTCTTGCCTCCATGACCACTTTGTGTATTGAGTAGGGGGGCTAGGGAAAGTCTGTGACATTTATTGGAGAGAGAATCTTTCCAGTTGATTTTTTGAGGATGCCTTCCACAGTGGATGCCCTCATGGTCATTTATGTGATAACAACATGAGTATTTTCATATTATATCCATTCTGAGAAATCCATTTCTATACTTATTTCTCCCTCCACCCTCTGTTGGGTTGTCGGAAAAGTCATGACGCATGTTTGCAACAGATGGCACTAGTTCATTTTTGGAAGTAATGAGAGTCATTCGCATCTATATTATTGCTATGTCATTTGACAGCTGACAGCTCTAGCTTCATTCTAAAAAAAAATTTAGCAATTTGGTTCAGTTTTGGAGATTTTACAACAAGTTGAAGATGGAAGACCAAACTGCATTTTTGCCATATTTTACTGTTTTACTTCCATAAAGGGAAGAACGCACGTCAAGCTTGTGAAAAGTTGCATAAAGTTTATGGTGACAATGCTCTACAAGAACGTCAGTGCCAACGATGGTTCATGAAATTCCGTGCTGGTGATTTTGATCTCAACGACGCTCCTCGGTCAGGGAGGCCCACTGAGGTTGATGACAACAAAATAAAGGCATCGATCGAGTCTAACCCATGTTACATGACACGAGAGATTGCAGAAACATTGAGCATCCATCATTCAAGCGTTCACGACCACCCGAAGAAGCTGGGATACGTAAGCAAGCTCGATATTTGGGTTCTGCATGAACTCAAGGAAGTTCATTTGACGGCGCTTATAAACATCTGCAATATGCTCATTAAACATGAGGAAAACAATCCTTTTTTTTTTTAGCTGAGCCATCCTGCCACCTGTTGGCAGCTCAGCAGCAGCTGAACTCAGGCCGGGAATTGAACCGCTGTTGCTCAGAGCTCAAACTCTTGAGCGCGCTCTTAACCAACTGAGCCACTCGGCTGGCAAAACAATCCTTTTTTGAAGTGACTGATAACTGTTGATGAGAAGTGGATTGTTTACAACAATGTGGTGTGCAAACGGTCTTGGTCCCGATGTGATGATTCGCCTCAAATGACATCGAAAGCAGACATTCATCAGAGGAAGGTTATGCTCTCAGTGGTGGTGGGATTTTAAAGGTGTCGTGTTTTTCGAGCTCCTACCAAGGAACCAAACAACCAAGTTGAATGTGTACTGTCGGCAATTGGACAGCTTGAACAAATTCATCCTCCAGAAACGTCCAGAGCTTGTTAATTGTAAAGGAGTTGTGTTCCATCGTGACAAAGCAAGACCACACACAAGTTTGATCACCTGTCAAAACTTATTGGAGCTTGGATGGGATGTGTTGCCACACCCACCATACTCACCTGACCTTGTGCCGTCAGACTTCCACTTGTCTCGTTCTCTGCAAAACTCCTTGTGTGGTATAACATTCAATTCAGATGAGGCTGTAAATCAGCACCTTGTTCAGTCTTTCGCAAATAAAGACAGGTCCTTCTATGAATGAGGAATTATGAAGCTCATTGAAAGATGGCAAAAGGTTATTGAACAAAACGGGCAATATATCATTGATTGACCTTTGTTCTTTATATTAATAAATAACCTTCGAAAAACAGACAAAATCCGTCATGACTTTTCCAACAACCCAATAATTACCAAGGTTTTAATCTTGTTCTTTACAAGTCCGTAACCAGATGGTGAATCCGTGAGTAACTGACTGCTCACGGATCAGTGTAGATGTGTACTTCAGGTCATCTCTACTGCCACAAAGAGTGTGTGCAGCCAGATGTATTTTCCAACGTTTTGCCCACTGTAGGATTTTCTACCATTGTTTTTCGGGGCCACACTTCAGTGTGATTCCGATGTCAGCTACCATCCACTTCTAACTGGTGCTAGCATTCTGTGAAGACTTATTTATGATTCAGGCTTGTGCTTTGTCCTGTTCTATTAGCTGAGCAAGGGGAACTCTCCATGAGGCCATAGGTATGGACTGAGGAAGAGAGGTGGAGATGCAGTGGGAGCAAGTCCTGTTGGATTCTGAGTCACCTGCACATGATGTTTGCTGGTGCCTTAGGAGCCTGCTTGGCCTAGTTCAGATGTGTTGTTTCGATTTAAAAGTGGAAAGCTGCTGCGCATGCTCAGTTTTATTCTTCAGGGCTTCATATTATACTCAGTTTGTGATGGCCATTTCACATAACACAGCCTTTGGGAGTCCCATGGTCACGTGTTCAGTCTCTGCTGCA
Source organism: Hipposideros armiger (assembly GCF_001890085.2). Lineage (NCBI taxonomy): Eukaryota > Metazoa > Chordata > Mammalia > Chiroptera > Hipposideridae > Hipposideros > Hipposideros armiger. The sequence goes on from NW_017731415.1 coordinate 525,869, forward strand.
GGGTCTAGTAGCTAACCAGTAGTTGCTTTGTTGGTAGAAGAGGTCATGGCCTTATGACCTAAACCGCAGAATGTCATTCTGTTGGAGAAAACCAGAGAAGTCTATAAAGCATCTCTGTCTGCCATGGACATTTCCACTCCATTGGAAATGGATATGCTGGATCTTCAGGCCCAAGTGGCAGGGCAGCTTGATGACAACCTGGACGTGCTGTAGAACCCTTTCTTGCCTTGGACCCCTCTCAAAACTGAGAGCCTTGTAGGTTGCCCAGTAAGCAGTATGCCCAATTGTACACATTGCCTCCAGCATCCAAAGAAGCCCACCAAGTTTCATGCCTCTTTCTCCCACCCTTGGTGGGCAGCACAAAATGAAGCCCCTTTCACTGCGGGAGGCTATTTTTATATGTCTCAGACCACTGGACCTTTAGAAGCTTCACTGATGTGACAGGCCCCCAAACTTTAATGGGATTTAACTCTGATCCTCTGCTATCTGTGTGTTTTTGTTTGTTAACTCATTTAGAGAAGTTACTCTTCCCTGCTCACCAGATCTAGTAGTAAAATGTTAATGTCATATATCAGTGTCATTCTCTACGGGCTATCCTGCAATCAAGAGACTTTGGGACTTTGTTTTGACTGAGCAGGAGAATTGATACAGTTATTAGTTATTAGATGACTGTGAAGGGGTTCTGTCTTGAAGGCTTCTGGTTTTTTCTTCTCTGGTAAGAATTGGGGAAAAAAGCATTTGCTCGATAATTAGCTGCAACACCAGTTACCAAGAGCTGTGCTGATTTGCTGCAGTAAAAATTTTACATCTGCAAACATGGTTGTGATTGACAACTTTGTGATAATTCATCACTATTCTCAAAACCTACTTGACTTTTGCACTAGCCAAGTAATTCAGTTAAATGAAGATGTAGTGGGCATCTTTCAAATGTCTGGTGATACTAATCTCTGCAGTTCCCCAAAGGATGTCTAGTTGCTTTGGTTTACTATCTTGGAGAAGTGAAATTGGCGGACTAGTGGTGTTCACTTAGTCCTTCCATAGTAGTCCTCACTCATTGATCAGAGCATGATGAATAAGGGTATTTGCCAATTACTAAAATCTGTACTGTGTGTTCTGGAACTGGGGAAATAAACAGTAGTCCTACTCTGAGATAGACATGAGCCGTGACCCCCGTTATTACTTGACCTCCAAAGACTTCCAGTCTGATTAGTGGACTATGGTAATGTTTGGGGATCCCAGGGATTATTGTCAATTCAGATCCAAAGCTCCAGGAAAAGGGCAAACATTACTTCATCTGGGGGTATTGTAGATCTCAAGATTTTAAAAGAAAGATATATAAGGCTTTAACATGTTTGCAGGGCACGGGGAAAAAAAATTCCATAGAGAAGAGAGATGGTAATTATGAGAGAGGGTAGTTAATAGAGCAGGATTTCTGAGGACACTGCAGAGGATGGCGTATAGCGGACTAGTGAGAAGGTCCAGGAGGGAAAGGTAGGGACATGTAACAAGAAGTCAAGAGAATTGATAGTTGTCAGAAGAATGGTGGAAGTTAAGGGTCTTTGGTGAACAGAGAAGAAAGTCACCCTAGAGGTTCCAGGAGGGATAGTCATGAGAATCGAGGATAGCAGGAAACAGGAGAACTAAATGTGGTTGAACAGGTCTGGAGAGAAGTAATAAGGGGAAGAAGGATAGACACTGTGGACATTCAAGTTTAAAATGTCAGCCTCAGAGCAGTTCTGAGCAGCGATGAGGGGTCTTTCAGAGTGTGGTCTTAATTGCCATCCTGAAACGAAAGTGACGGTCGTAGGAATTGAAGTCAAGGACTTTTGAAGCAGTTTTACTGCATGGATCAGCTATGTCTCCAAGTCACAGTGATGGCAGAGATGGGTCAGAGAGGGACAGTATGAGCCTTCCGTGAATGTTGGGGAATTTGGGACGAATAGAGAGCATGGTCTACCTGTATGGCATGAACGCGAAGGCAGCGGAGTAGAGAAGAACAATAAAAACATGAAGTGCCAGCTATGATTTTAAGTGCTTTCCCTGGACTAATTGCTCAGTTGTCATACCAACACCAAAAGGGAGGTCGTGTCACTATCCTTGATTTACAGATGAGGAAACTTAGGCCCAGAGAGCTAGAGTAACTTAGCCCAGGATCATACACTTACCAAATGGTGCAGCTGGGATTTGAATGCAGGCAGCCTTGCTCCAGAACACACACGTGTAACAGTGACTCTCTACTGCCCTTGCTCATTTACGATATGCTATATAAAATCCTGTACGTGGTCTAGAAGCAGCAGCGGAATCTGCAAGGTCTCCTCTTTTCCCCTCCTCTAATTTATTTATAGTGAACGAAAAAGGAAGTAGCTTCTTGTCAAGAGGGATTCAAGAGACTTTTCATCTAAGACTAGAGAGCACGGGAGTTCTTGAAAAGGTTGAATGGCACAGGGGAGGTGCCGCTGAAATTAGGATAGGGGCTCTAAGACAATGGTCACCTGTGAAGTGGGGCGAGAGCAAGGAGCAAGATGGTAGCGGACCTGGGGGGTTTGCTGTTATGTCAGTTGCTAAGGATGGCGGGGATTGGAGGCCAGTCAGTGGGTCTGAATGTTGCAGGCAGGTATAGATTAGGACTCTAGGTGGTGTCAGAGAGCTGACGATGCTAGGAGACTGGGCTTTCCTGTCTTCATGAAACACACTCCATTCACTGTTTTATTATTGTTAACCTTAGTTTAGAAAGCCAAATCCTGTTCTTATGCCCCACCCATACAGCTAACTGTTGACAGAGCTTTCCATAATCTTTTCTAGTTCACTTGTGCCATTATCTTGGTTCTGCTTGCTGTCTTTCAGCTGATCTAAGCTCAATTTATGTAGATTGATCATTGCATTGCTGGTATGCTAATGAAGGGAATTTGGGTCTTCCTCCCCATGGTTGCTCACAGTTCACACCTTTAAACACAGGGACTTCATCAACAGTATTTTTGCCTCTTCTTTTTCTGTTCTCAGTTGTTTCCAGATAGATCTGTCCAGATGGTCTAATTTAAGGGTGTATGGCTCTTATTTGGGGGTTGGGAGGAAAGGAGCTAGGGAATCTAGGTTTTTGAGCAGTTGGATTGCATGTTATCTAAAAAAAAATTTTGCATGTTATTTAAAAGCCTGGCACTGCGTGAGATTAGGGCATAATGAGTGGCAATCAATTGGGATCATTTAGAAGTAGATTTGAAACTCATTTTTCCACTTACTAATGATATACTTTCCTTAACTGTTACTTATCTGTAAAAAGTATAACATAGTAATTATCTCTTAAAGTTGTTAACTGGGATTAGAGAGAACATATGAAAGTATGTAGTGTAATGTCTGGCATATAGTAATGCTCATTAAATAGTAGCCACCATAATTGTTGTGATCTAGTTCTTTATGGCTATTGCCTGAGTTTTAGCTTAGATATTTCTGTTGCAGCCTCTGAAATTCTGTTCACTTTGCAGCCCCTGAAATGTTGCTATTTCATGCCCTTACATATTATGTTTGAGACCATCAGTGTTCAACTCAGGATATTTAACTCACTGGACAGATATTCCATGTTTCAGTGGTCTGTCTTTCCCATTTGATTCAACACAAGAGGGTGGGGGGCAGTCAGTATATTAAACTGTGTCTCGTGTCTTCGGTACATTTTTCAGACAGATTGCTCACCACACAGCTAACTGCATGTATGTGGCCTCGGGGGCCTCTTGGTAGGAGACCATCCAGTACTTTGAAGTACCTGCTGCTTTTGGAGGCAGCAGTAGGTTTTCCCTACTTGCCTGAGTATCTCCTGTAGCTCTTGCTGCTTCACGCATCCTGATTTCCTGCCCATGTGCAGAGACTCATACTTTTTAGATTCATTGGTGTAGTTTTTACCCTATTTTGGAGGCCATGTTCTTTCACTCACCAACCTGGTTTTGATTCTCTTTCTGCTCTTGTCATTTTTTTTTTTTTCCTTCCTCCCTGTTTGGGTTCTAGTCTGTCTAGAAATTATTATATTTGAGACTAGTGAGTTCTTTTTTCTAGCAGATGGTCTAGTTTTCACTGGTAGTGAATGTGAACCACCAGGATGATAAAGTGTACATAATTCACACCCATTCAGTCACTAGCACAGCCATGTTGAAAATGAAGGAAGGTACTTGGAGAGCATGTGTATGTCAGTAGCTATTTGGGATTCTGTCCCTGGAGTGTGCTATGTGTATAAGTAGTAGAAATCAAAGAAATATGTTCTAAAACCTACCAATCTTAATTGTAATGGAGTTGTTCTTTATCTTTACAGGGATTTGTGGAACTGACTATATTTCCCACAGTTGCAAACTTGAATAGAATCAGGTTGAGCAGCAAACAGTGTAGAATATACCGAGTAAGGATCAATGATTTAGAAGCTGCTTTTATTTATAATGACCCCACCTTGGAAGTTTGTCACAATGAATCAAAACAGTAAGTTATACACTTTAAAAGTCAATATTTCTAACAGTTTTTTTTTTTTCATATGACTGCATTCATTTCTTTTAAGGTAGAATTTTTTTAAATTATTAAACTCTGGTTCCAAATTTTTTTGTTTTTTCTTTCTAATTTTAATTTCTGTTGCTTTTACTACTCTGCACATTTGGTTCAAGAAATTTTACTAGTTCTCTCCAACAGGAAATTGTTGTTTCCCTTCTTCAGACTATAGAAGTATTATTGGAGAACTTTAAATACATTTTCTTAGCCATTTTTCTACTTTTAATGTTTTTAAAAAAATACTTCATAAATATTAAATGTAATCTTCAATAAGTTAGGTGGTCACCATAATCTGTTGGCCACAGACTACTATAAAATATATTAACTATTTTAGAATGTTATATAAAAATATTGTATCTGAAATAGCTCATTTCTTCACCTTAAATAAATATTGGATCTTTATTCATAAACATATATTGTTGTGATCAGTTTTATATTCTACTTTTTTTATTTAAATACTTTATTTCCACGTATAATCTGATAGGCTTAATTTTTTGTCATTTTTATGGTCAGGTAATATTCCATTTACTCAGTATATTGTAGTTTGCATGATTATTTTCCAGTTATTTGGTATTTGTATAATTTCTAGCTTTTGTGATCACTGCCCTTTGTTTTAGTATTATTGCTTGGAATTAAGTTGTAATAGCTGGAACATTAAACAAGAATTTTCTCTGTACTATTCTACCTTCTGCTTGAATGCTTCCAGCTCTGGAGAGCTTGCTGTATTTTAAAGCACCCCTTTCATTATTTCTAAATGCTAGAAGGTTCTTTATTATGTCAAGCTGCAGTTTGTTTTGTTATAATATTCATAAACTTATCCTAATTAAATATTGTTTTCCCTAAGTATTCTCTTTTCCTGTGTACAGAATATCAGTACTGTCAACCATTCGTCATCTAAAATTCTTTCCAAATCTGTTACCACACTCTTTGCCCTTCTCTGAATGCTCTGTGGTTTGGCATTGTGGTTTCTTAAATGTGATAATCCTAGAACTAGATATAGGTCTTCCTTTTTGGACTAATCTGCACATGCATAGTAGTAGAGCCATTTTGTCCTTATCTATATTTAGTATTTCTAGTAGCTTAAAATTCATTAGCCGTTCACAAATAGCTGCTTTAAGTAGTTCACTCAAGTTTGAGCTTATAATCAGTGAAATCCCCTAGGCTTTTTCATAGAAAAAGGTAGAGTTTTGTCTGAGCAAACTATTTCACGGTCTCATATTAAATGTTGTTTTAGTTATGTTTGAAAAGCCATCTTTATTAATTTTGGGATTGGTTCCATTTTTAGAAAATGGATTTTTCTGTTGGCTGACTTTTTTTTTTTCTGTATGTAAACTATTAAAACTGAAGACAAAAGAAAAAAAAGAAAAACAACTGTTGACAAGGATGTAGAGTAACTAGAACCCTCAAACACTACTAATAGAAATTGAGGTTGAATATATGCATACTCATTGATTGGCAGTCTCACTTCTAGGTATACACCCAGTAGAAACACGTTCATGTGTTCACCAACGAATATGTACAAAAAGGTTCACAGCAGCATTTGTAATAGTCAAAACTGGAAATTACCCAAAGACCCATCAATGGTAAAATAGTAGGTTGTGGTGGATTCTCACACTTGGAATTTTGAACAGGAATGAGAATGAATGACACGTAGTAATACAGATGGATCTCACAAACTTAATGTTGAATAAAAGAAGTCAGACACAAAAGAATATAGTAAGTTGTTAATCTATCACATTAGATGTCAGAATAATGGGTTACCCTTGGTGATGGGGAGTGGGGTTTGGTTAATGATTACAAGAGGGCACAGCAGGACTTCTGGAGGTTGGTGAAGTTCTGTTCTTGCTCTGCCTGCTGGCTACTTTGGTTTTATGAAAATTCATTGAGCTGTATACTTAGAGTATGTATACTTTTCTGATGTGTACTGTGCTTCCATGAAATATTTTATTAGAAAAAAAAGTTTACAAATAATTTAATCTTAACTTTTGCAAAATCTGCACCTATAGTTATAAGAAGCACATATTCTTTATTTGACAAAGAATTAACAGATTATTTTAGTTAATGTGGGTGATTATAATAGGTTCTTAGAGAAAATTCTTTTGATTGCCTTAATTTACTAGTTTTTCAATGCCCCCTACAGCATTACTCGTTTTTCAGCTTTGTTTCCTTGAGGAGGACGGGGGGTTGGGGATGGAAGTGGTTATCCAGCAATATTTTGTAGTCATTATTACTCTGAAAACGCTTATTATAACCTTGCCTTGTAATTTTTGGCATTGATGAGGTTATTATGAAAGACATATTTGATTCATAGTATGAAAGCAGACACTGAAATCCAAACCCTGAGACAATTGTTCCTCATAACTGAGGTCCCAGTAGGTTCCATTTTTAATGACTCACGATTTCATTTGGAGCACTTTACCTTTTCTCAGGAAATGAGGACATTCAGAGAATCATTTCCCATAAAGAAACTGAGCAGCCTAATATGTAATGTTTAAATTTGGTATTTTTGAATTTCATAGATAACTGGGGGAAAACTGCAGGTTCTTCCACTATCAGATTTCATGTTTTTGAAATGTTACTGAAAAGAAATTGAAATCTGTAGATGTACAAAGTAGTTTTTGGTTTTTTTTTTTAAGATTTTATTGGGGAATTGGGGAAAGGGAACAGTGTTGGGGAATTGGGGAAGGGGAACAGCCAAGTTGTCCTTCAATCTTAGTTGTGGAGGGTGCAACTAGCTTAGCTCCAAGTCCAGTCACCATCCGTTGGCAGCTCAGTAGCAGCTCAGGCCCAGCTCACTGGCCCATGTGGGAATCGAACCGGAGACTCTGTTGTTCAGAACTTGCGCTCTTAACCAACTGAGCCACTCGGCCGGCCCACAAAGGAATTTTTAAAATTATATAAAATTACGTTAACTAAGTGCTGGCAGGGATGCAGAACCACTGGCCCTTCCATGTATTGTGTGGCAATGCTCAGCAGTATAGCCTTCCTGGAAAACAGTTTGGCAGATTCTTACACAGCTAAGTATATATTTACCACATGACCCAGGAGTCCCACTCTTGGGCATTTGTACTGCAGAAATGAAAATGAAATTCGCATAAAAACCTATACAGTTGTTCCTAGCAGCTTTATTTGTGATAGCCACAAGCTGCAGACAACCCAGATGTCCTTCAGTGGGTGAATGAGGAAACAATAAACAACTGTGGCACAGAGTATGCAATGGAATACTATTCAGTGTCCAAAATAACAAACTACTGGTACATGTAACACTTCTGATGAATTTCAGAGACACACTTTTGAGCCAGCTTCAAAAGGTTGCATTCTGTGATTCCATTTATTTGACACAAGGCACGTAGCTCAAGAGACTTTTTGGGATGATGGAACTGTTCCATGTCCTGATTGTGGTGATTACACCTGTGTTAAAATTTATAGAATTATATACCAAAGGAAAAAAGAAGTTACTTTTATTGAATGATAAAAACTAGATGGCATGTGAAAACACAGAGCTTTTACACCTTTTATTTTACATATATATCTAACAGTACGAAATTGTTCAAATTATTGAGCAATCTGTTTAACTACTTCCAGAACCTGATGTTGTATAGTTGTTAAAAGCCATAGTTAATATTGATTACATCCTTCTTAGTGGAGAGATGGGGATGGAGGAGTGGTCTCTGTCAAGTTAACAGCGTATAACGTGAATGTTTTCTTTAATGGGATGCCCCTGTAATCACTCTGTAGAGTATATGAAACTTGTTTTTTCACTAGGCTATAAATGGATTAAGCTAGTGAAATGTCACTAACTTTGCTTTGTGGATTCATCTCATGGCAAGGTGATAGACCTGAAGGTGAACGGCAAGAATATGGCTTATGGCCTATCTTTTCATCTTGTTTTCTTGCTCTTGCCATTCCTTGTGTTTCTTCTTTTTCCCATTTCTTCCACATTCCTTTAACTGAGTTCAGTGAGGAAATGTAACGTGTGTGTGTATATACACACATACGTTGTTTGTATGGAATAAAAGTAGAAAATCAGATGAGAACAATGTTTTCATATTTCCGTAAGACTTCTGTGTATTGTTTTCATCCAGTGGGAAATAGAGCCAAGCAACTATTGAACACATATTTATTGCATGCCCCCCGGCATATAGGGGATATAACAGTGAACCAGCCAGAAGTTCCCCTCCTTTATTAAGCTTACATTGTCGTGCACCAGGGAGTGAAGAGGAGCAGTAATACATTTTAAGGACTTGATTCCCATCCAGACATATTTTAAACCTCCTAGTTTCTGTCAGATTATAAACCTTTTTGAATCCATTCAAGTTTTTGCCATATTGGTAAAGAATAATTAATTCTTCAATTTTACATAGATTCTCTACATTTTTATCAGGAAAGTATAGTGTCTTTGGCATTCCCAAATTAATAAAGAATGTGATAATCATAATAATAATCACATAGCTTTGGTGAGTGGACTATATACATATCATGTGTATAGTTTCAAGTTTCTGTCATGGTAGTAGAGTAACAGTTACTTGTATGAAAAGTGTTCTTATGAATTATGTAAGATGATGTAATGTTCACAAACAAATGGTATCAAATATTTAAGAAAATGCTTGGTAAATATATGGCTTTATCGTTAATGTTTTTTCCCCCCTCAGGAGAAACCTCAATTACTTTTCTAATGCTTATGCGGCTGCAGTTAGCGCTGTGGACCCTGACGCAGGAAATGGAGAACTATGCATTAAGGTGCCGTCAGAGTTATGGAAACATGTTGACGGTAAAACACCAAGAATATATTGACTGTACAGTAAAATCGTGTTAGATTCAGTGACGGGAACTTTGAAAATTAATGATGTCAAAATTGTAAGTTAATCAGTTGAACAAGTTGGAAGCTCTTTTTTTTTTTTCCCTTAAGGATCACAGACTAGCAGAAAAATCAGTCAAGGGCTGTGACAAAAAGCAACTCATTTCACTGTTGTTTTTAAAGTGAGAAGTTATTTAAAAAAAAAAAATTAGGATGGGACAGTTTGTCAAGATTGAACCCACACAATGCCAAATCAGTTTAGAATTACAGCATTTTATAGCAGGAAGGATCCTAAAAAAATCATCTGTTTTAATTCCTTCCTTTTACAAGAGTCATCTGAAGTCCAAAGAGCATAAGTGACCTGCTGAAGGTCATTAATTAGTAGGAGAGTCATGGCTAGAACACAGGGCTTCTGACACCCACTCTTGCACACTTTTGAAAATAGTCTTATTATTTCTAAATTTTTACTTTCTCTTGCATAAAGTTATAGCCCTTATAATTATTATATATAACCTTTATTTAGCTTTATAAAAATTAACCAAGATAAGGAAGTAAAAGACTTTTTGTTTTGTTTGTGCGTATTTTTGGTAGTTTTTGTGGAGGGTGTGGATTTTGGGGGGTAGGGGTTTGCACAATTTAAGGGACAGGCGTGGAAGGTCATTGTATGTTCACAGATTAGCGATAGTCCATATGGTTATAATGTTTTGGGCGAAATTAAAAGAAACATCTTTTAATCTTATTTTGAAACACCACATTTATTATGTAGAAATCAAACAAAATAGAAAACACATGCAAAATAGAAATAATGCATAACATAAATTCTTGGGTAGTCTTTCTCATCAACCCCACCTATTCCTTCACCTACTCCCCAAAGTTAACTAGGGTTAACTGTCTGTGGGGAAATGTAATAAGAGAACAAGCTTGAAAAGTAAGTTTTAAATTGGATCTGGAAGGACGTAAGTGTCCTAGGTGCCTAGGTGGGAGTTTTGAGTTTTTTTCCTTTAGGCAGTGTAGCATTGTCAGAAATGTTGACAAGAGGATATGCCATAACTAGAGCTACATTATGGGAGGACGCAGCTAGGAATGACTAGAATTAAGTGGAAGTGAGGACACCAGCGAAGGCAGGCTAGTGAGTTAACACAGGTGGAGAGATGGTGAAAGCCTGAACTTGGTTAAGTAGTGTGGTTTTTATGTAAAACTGAGCCTTTGATTTCCATTTTATGTTCAATGTGAGTCTGTCCTTGTTATATAGTCCGCTGTTACTAAATTATATATTTACATATCAATGTGTGTATTTATTTGTTGCAGAATTAAAGGTCCTAAAGATACACATCAATTTTTCTTTGGATCAGCCAAAAGGAGGTCTTCATTTTGTGGTACCCAGTGTAGAGGGAAGTATGGCAGAGAGAGGTGCTCATGTTTTCTCTTGTGGGTATCAAAATTCCACAAGGTAGATTTTTAATTCTTATATATTTCAGTTCATTTCATTTTAATTGCATTTATATATATATATATATATATATATATATATATATATATACCGTACCTGTATTTAGTGTAAAATGAAAAGTACCAACCTGATTCCCCAAACTTCTACCTCTTCTTAATTGTGTTCTATTTAGTCATTCCTCCTCAGTCTTGTCTTCTTTCTTCTCTGCCCTTTTCAAGTCTACTGTTCTAAAATCATCTCAATTATTTTATTTTTTAAAACTTTACATTGAAGTAAAACAACATATAGAAAATGATACAAGTTGTAAATAGAAAGCTCAATAATACATTTGCTCAAGTAAGCCATGTAATCCACACTCGCATCAAAAAGAAGCACATTACCAGGATCCCAGAGTCCTCTCGCCACCCACTTCCATTCACTGTTTCTCCACCTGTTATTCTCCTGCCCAAGAGCAACCACTATCCTGATTTCTAAAGTACCATAGATTAATTACACCTGTTTTTGAACTTTAAATGGAAACGTATGCATTATGCTGTTTATATCTGGCTTTTTGTTGAACACTATAGTAGTGAGATTTACCTTCATTTTCGTGTATAATTGTAATTCATTCTCATAGCTCTATAGTTCATTACATGTTATTGAAATATTATTTTATAATATACATTCTTTCAGATTATTGACTCCTCCAAGCTAGGGATGATATCTTACACTTTTTTGTGTTTCAGTTCCACGTACAGACCCTGGTACCTAATAAAACCTGACCTTAATTTATAGAAAATTGGATGCAAGTTTCATGTCTGACTTTACCAGCACTGTGTGAATTTATACAATGCATCATACACTCCAAAAAAGCAGTTTCCTAACTTATGGAATAGATTCTGAATATTAATTCTGGTTTTTAAAACTTGTATTATAAGGTTTTTTAGGTTTTGGAAATGAATGCTACATAAAAACTAATGTGAATATACAAGTGAAAATTATTTTAATTTAAAACTAAGAATTACTTACCTCTTTTAATGTTTGAACTAAAGGTACTACATGATATATTTTCTTAATATTACCAAATAATATTTGGAGTCAGGTTTCTGTCTTTAATCAAATTCTTCCAAGTTGCACAATCAGACTTCAACTTCATTAGGCAAATAGTTGACATTTGCTCTTGTATATATTCTATAAATGTTAAAATAACTTAATATGTAGGGAAAACAGTGTAGGTTATACTTTCAACATATTTTCTGTGCTGTTGTCCTTTTTTCTAGATTTTGGTTCCCATGTGTTGACTCATACTCTGAATTATGTACATGGAAATTAGAATTTACGGTGGATGCTGCAATGGTGGCTGTTTCCAATGGAGACTTGGTGGAGACAGTGTACACCCACGATATGAGAAAAAAGACCTTCCATTACATGCTAACTATCCCAACAGCTGCGTCCAATATCTCCTTGGCCATTGGACCCTTTGAAATACTTGTCGATCCATATATGCATGAGGTATGGCTTCTTGCTCCTTTCTCTCCTTTCAGCCTTTTACTCCTGATAAAAAGAAAGATATTAATGAAGTACAAAGTTTTTCTTAACCCTTCTTTTAACTCTCAACAATATCACTAGAGCGAAAAGGTTTTCTTGTCTGATATATTTAATAACATGAATTTCTGAATGAATTCCTTTCAAAAAGTTGTCAGATTAAAATTTGAGACTTTTTTCAAAAGAGGGCTTAGCATTCCAAAAGAGCTTCAAGTATGCCTTGATTAGAGTATAGCTTGATTTCTGTAACGAATTCTATTCATTATTGTCAACTTTTTGTGTGGCATATGTTTATGAATGTTTTTCATTCATCTGTGCAATCTGAAAAAAATGGCGATTTCAAAATGAAAGAGCAAGATTTGTTCTCGTTTCAAAATTAAAGAGCAAGATTTGTTCTTGCTTCAGTATACACCGAGGAAAAGAGAAAAGGCTGAGGCAGGGTTTGAATTCTGGTCAATAAACTCATGAAGGCATCACTCAGTTTCCTCCCACCCCAAATCTTGTGACAAATCATAAATCAGCTAATAGGCTAGGTAATGCTTTAGGCCTCCGCAAGCATTAGACTTTTCTGGTGGTGAAAAAGTAATCCGTTGGTTACTGACCCTCTTGGCTACTGCACACTTTTAAAGTAACATTTGATTGAATCTCTTTTTATTTACTATTGGTCCTTTATGTTTTCAATTCTAGTTATTATTTTTAATATAATATTATATTAGGCTTAGACAGTGATCATGTGTATCTCAACAGCATTTCTTTGAGTTACATGATCAAAAATTTAGGGCAGCCAGACTGAGACTTAGTAAGCTCCTTAGTCTGCTCTTATATTTGCTCTCCTGAAATTCACAAGGTTTTAAACATCACTCATGGAAAATACTGAAGATACTTTGTGAACAGTTTTGCTTTTACTATCTTGACAATGTCTCTTAAATGTATATTCAATGATAAGATTGGCAGTGAATTTTCTTATCTTTGGCAAATGATCAACTTTAAAATCATTTGATGAGTACCTACTTTGTATTTGGAAGAATTTTTTTTCTACTCTGAGCCATTGGATGAAAGAAAGGTAAATAACAGTTAAGCAGTATTTTTCTTGAATAGTTACATATAGCTCATGACATAGCCTCTCTGTCTCAAATAAATAGTTTTAATTTTTACCCCATTAACAGATTTGCTATCACGTAGGTTCTTCTGAAAGTGAATCCTTTTTTTGATGAATGGTAATGTATTTTTTGTTTGTGTACCAAGAGAAGTGCTAATCATGATGCAGTTTGGGCCCTGCCCATTAATAATGCATAGATGTAATCCCGCTCTAATCTGTTCTTTATAATGCTATTAGAAGACTAATTTTTATTGTACATTTAAACTTTCCTTGCCTCCACAGTCCTGCAGTAATCAGAGCTCTTTTGCATGGCTTTCAAGATCTTCTAAAATTTGACCCTAATATTCCTTACTAGCTTTTTTCTAATTACTTTCTTATTTATGTTTGTTGCATTCAATATAGTTTACTTAGGTTTTCCCGGTCAGACTTTATTTCTTCTTATCTCTGACACTGTTTGGGATGTCCTCTTTTCCTCTCCTTACCTATCAAACTTTTTTCAATTCAAAAGGATTAGCTCACGTTCAGTCTCCTGAATGAAACCTGGCCGGGTCATTCTAGTTAATAGCGACCTCTGTTACTGTTGATGCCATTCGTTTGGCACAGAATCATGAGATGGTATGTGATATTTATGTATCGTGTCCAAGGTGTGAGATGTGGCCTACTAAGAAAATCAGAATTACTATTTCTATTGCAGGCATTCCTTATTTCCTAAGTAGCAATAAGCTTTCAATATGTAGTTGAGATAGTAGAGGAGGATGACAGTAAGTTTCCCCTATGTGCAGTAAAGATAGTGTGATTAACATTAGTAATTGTTAAGATGGTACTACGACATGTGTTATATTCACTATGTTAGATATCTGTGAATCAAAGGTAGGTCTATAATAATAAGTTTTGGAAATTTAAGTCTTTCTTGTTTTGTATGCATATGTAGAAGAAATTTTACTTAATTTGGAACCAAACTTTTATTTTCTTTGGATCTAAGCATTTCACAGACTTATAATCCATCGTGAATTTAATTTTTAAGTACAATAAATATTTTGTAAGTATAGTCAGTAGAAGTAATCACTAATTCTACACCAGCATTTTCTTTCAGTACTATGAATTTGTAAAAAAGAAAAAAAAAGGATGTATATGAACATTTATTTATAATCGAGATATTTAGAAAATTTAAAACATTAAAGTTAACTTATTTAATGATCTTCCTCCTTGCTTTTTATTTTCAGGTTACTCATTTTTGTTTACCCCAACTTCTTCCATTGCTTAAGCATACCACGTCATATCTTCATGAAGTTTTTGAATTTTATGAAGAAATTCTTACATGTCGATATCCATACTCCTGTTTTAAGACTGTATTCATTGATGAGGCTTATGTTGAAGTGGCTGCTTATGCTTCCATGAGCATTTTTAGGTTGGTATTTCTTCAAATTTAGATGCTTAAATTAGGGTAATGATCTGAAAACAGGTTATTTTGTGATCAATTTTAAGATGTGTTTTGACCTTTTCTCCTTTAATGGAGATATGGCTGACTTTGTAGAAAATCTAGTGTTTTTAAAATTAAGAAATATAGAAAAGTATAAAGAAGAAAATTTCAGAATAACCCAAAAGACTCATATTCTCTTGATCCAGAATTAACTGATAGTAATATTTTTCATAGTTTAATTTCTTTTCTTATATAATTTTAAAAATCACATAAGTTATTTGTGGATAACTAGTGAGGTTTTTTTCTTAACAGTATTTAAAAATTTAATACTGTCAGAAATTTTCTTGTAAGAAAAATAGAACTTCATTTTTTTTTTTCTTTTCCTTTTTCTACCCTCTTTACCTCCCTCCCATCTTTCCTTCATTCTTGAAAAGTTCCAAATTTAGAAGTTACATGTCTCAGGGTCAGTCATTTTACTCTTTTGGGACCTAAATTTTCTCACCTGCAAAAAGGGTGTAATCTACCTCTGCATTGTCCAGAGAGTTGTTAGAAGGATCTGACGGGTCAATGTATGTGAAAGTAAATAATAGAGCACAAAAAATTAATGGCTATTCGGAAAAGATTTTTGAAATTAGAAGAGCCTTTCATAGGACAAGTTTCTGGTTAATATACCAGTTTCTGATTAATGATGTTTTTCCCCTTTTTACAGAATAGATTTTTTTTTTTAAAGATTTTTATTGGGGAATTGGGGGGATGGGAACAGTGCTGAGGAATTGGGGAAGGGGAACAGACAAGTTGCTGTCGTTTTGTTCACTGGCCCTCATATGTGGGATCCGAACCGGGGCCCTCTGGTGTCCCAAGCGAGTTCTTAACCATCGCGCCACTCGGCCGGCCCCAGAATAGATTTTTGTACTTTTTATGGAAATCACTGGTAAACATTGCAGTCCCTGCTTTAAGCAAAAGTTATGAAGATTATGGATTTCAGCTAAATTTTGAAAAGATGAAAAAGCTCTTTGAGAGAATATTCTGGTTTTTCTTTTTTATGTCTAACTTAAATTTCATGTTTTAAAAGTGTGATTATTTTAATTTGACTCAATTGTTTATTTCTTGGTTACAATGAGCTGTGTCTTCCTTTAATTTCCAGCACAAACCTGCTACACAGTGCCATGATTATAGATGAGACACCTTTGACACGAAGGTGTTTAGCCCAATCCTTGGCCCAGCAGTTTTTTGGATGTTTCATATCCAGAATGTCTTGGTGAGTAATTTCAGTTTACAACCAGTTAAAAAAAAAGGAATCGAGAAATTTTGTTTTTCTTTTCTTTTCCTGTAGTGTAAGCTGACCTTTGTCCTAACTGCAGATAATTAATTTAAAAAACACTAGTCTATATGTATTTAAAGAAAAATAATGAGTATAAATTTCATCCTAAATTTTTGGCCACGAATTCAACATAATTAATTCTGTAATTTGCGATAAGAATAAGGTAAGAATTTTGACAGCAACAATTTCTTTAAAAAAAAAAAAAAGAATACCAAAGGACTTCAGTGTACAGAAAACTATAGTAAGAATTCTAATGTCAGTGTTCAGTATATTTGGTAATGTTCAGGATAACATTTAAGGTAAAATAATGGTTCTCTATAATAGTGATAATGAGTAGTGAAGTTTCCCACTCATGCCTAGCTTTGTATAATTTACCTGAAAGATGTGGGAGATCAGAACACTTTATTTTCTTTTTGATTAACTTGAGATGAATTTGAAGAAATACACAAAACTCCTTTAAAATTATAATTTATAATTGTGACCATTCTGTGCTATAAATAGAATGTGAATATTTTTTTTTCCTTTCTTGTTGGAGGGGAGAGGGCAGAGAGGAAGGCTTTTTGATTTGCAGTTTTCCTAAAACTACATAGTTCCATTAAAGAAAAGTGCCTGGAACATGGTAGGCAAAATGTTGCAGTGAACAAATGAATGAATGGATAAAGATATGAATGAATAAATGAATGGATGGTGTCAATGGCTTTTCCTCTTGAGAAACTGAAAAATAAATTAAGTAGTTAAACTTCAGGTCTTGGAATCCCACTGATAATTATGCATGGGATTGGCAGTAATAGAATATGGACTGTAAGAATTCAGTGGTACAGTCCTGGCTACGGGCAAATATATTTTTAGAGGCAGACAGTGTGGACAGATGTGGACAAGGGAGAAGCAGTAGTGATAGAGTAGAGCACAGACATCGGTACAGCACACTGGAAATAAGACTGTAAAGCAGTCTAATCGTTAAAGGTGAAGCCAGGTGTGAAGAACGTGTAAGGAATGCACAGGTAGAACTCAGCTGGAGGAAGTGAGAAAATCAAATAATTTTTTAGTAACTTTGATTTTCTTTAAGAAGCAGAGAAGCACACACTACACTTGTCCTGTTATCCTATTGGGTTTTTTCTGAAGAATTTTTATGATTAAAAGTTTTTATTTTTACTTTTGGCGTAGGTCTGATGAATGGGTACTGAAGGGAATTTCAGGCTATATTTATGGACTTTGGATGAAGAAAACTTTTGGTGTTAATGAATACCGCCATTGGATTAAAGAGGTAAAAAAAGCTAAGTCCATTATCCACTGAGAAGTCAGTAGGACATTTTAGTGTTCTCCTGATTTCCAACTTTCATGTCTTTTATTTTTAATAATTGTAAAATACTTAATGTCATTTGGAAGTCTCTAATATTTTTTCTAGTAAACTGAGAATCACTTTACTGAGAAAAAGTAATTGTCTATTTTATCTAGTTTCCATTGTCAGTGTTGACCTCCAAACACGTTTTGCTAAGGAAGAGACTACCTAAGGTCCTGAATCACCAAGTTAGTCATTAGATATATCCCAGCTCCTCATAATAGTCATTTTTAATGTATCTTGCTTCCTAAATTTGTTTAGACTGAGAGCCCAGGTTCTGGAGTCAGATTGCTTTTTCGGTCTGCCTCATACATTTACAAGCTCTGTGGCTTTGGTGAATCTTTCTAAGCCTCTTCTGTGTAAGGGAAGTTGTATCAGTGTCTACCCCATGGACGGACTGTAAGACATCATACATATAATGTGCGTGGTCCTTTGTACATAGTAAGTGCTTTATTATGTGCTAGCTAGCCCTTCAGTGCATTTCTGCTCTCTGTCATTGTTACATCTTTTTATGAGTATTTAAAGATTTTGCCCAAAAGAAAAAAATCAACTGTATTTTGCCTAGCCCACCCTGTTCAGGTACATATACATTTTAATCATATCATGCTTAGCTTCTTTCTTCTCAAGTGGGAAAATTTTAGTCTTTACTATGCATATGAAATAGATCCCTCCGTCTTCTCCTTTTTCTCATTTTATATATCTTCATTATCCAAACCTGAACTTAAATAAGCCAAAAGGTAATTGTAAAATATTTTAAACATTTAGAGCTATAAAATAATTTCTACATCTAGAACTGGAAGAGTCCATTCTTCATTTCAAAAATTATGAACAAAGGGGAAAAAATAACATAGCACTTACCATATTTTGGGCACTATTATGAACAGTTTATAAACATTAACTATCTCAATCCTCCTAACTACTCTATTATCCCCATTTTACAGATGAGGAAACTGAGGCACAGAGAGGTTAAATTATTTGGCCAAAGTTACACAGCTAGTAAGTAGTAGAGCCAGGATTTAGACCTGGCTTTTAACCACTTCACTATGATGATGATGATGATTTTTTTTTTTTACCACTTCTCTATTCTGCATACATATTATTTAAACTAGTCATGAATTTCCAGCACAGTTGTAGTGTCTTTTTTCCACTTAAGCTTTTTTTAACTTGGATGTATGTCACGTTAGAGATGAGTAGAGAAGTTTTCAAATGATAGATTCCTAATAGAATTTTATCCCCATTCCTTTACACTTGCCTAAATCCTCCATCAGAAGCAAAATACAGAGAAGCAAGAAATACACTTGGATAACTGGTCAGAGAGGTTGGGAAAAGCTATTGGGGACAGTTGCCAGGCCACTGGCCACCCCTGAAGTTACAAAGTTGAGAAGCCTTTTAGGCTCTGTCAGTCAGCCAGCTGTGGAGCCTGCTTTGTTTATAAGAACATAAACTACTCCCCAAATACATATTATTTATTTCTAGAAATTTGCATTCTAATTCTGGGAAATGAGAAATCACAGTTCATTTTAAATTTGATATGTAAAAAAATTTTCACTGAGGTCTCTATTTTTATATATTTTTAAGGAGCTGGACAAAATAGTGGCATATGAACTGAAAACTGGTGGAGTTTTACTACATCCCATATTTGGTGGAGGAAAAGAGAAGGATAAGTATGTTTATTGTTCAGAGATGATATTATAAACCTTATTTTATGGGATCACTCATTTAGTATCATTTGTATGTGTGTTGAGGCCCACAGAGGCCCAAGTAGTAATAGTAGGTAATAATATTGAGGCCACTCACACTGGTCATCTTCTCATCACTCCTTTCATCACTGTTTTTATTGCAAGTGATGGCTATGAGTAGATTTAAACATTCAAAAAAAAAGACTCTTAAAAATATAATTCTTTTCTTTTTCCCATGTTAATTTCCTTAATGCTACTATATCATACTGTACTCATAAAAGTTTTAAAATAATGAAAACAAGTATTTTGTTTGCATACCACTAATTACTATTTTACGTCTAAGTAGATAATTTCAGCGTTACGGCATCCTACTTATAGCTGTTTATTTGAACCTTTGCTTATCTAGATGCTTATTTACTCTTTCCTTTTTTCTGTGTATTTTCCTCTCTCACCTTCTTTCCCTTCTTTCTCTCACTCTCTCTCTTTTAGCAAGTCACTGTAAAGGAGACAGCTACTTAGAACAAGACAATTGTGCTAGCAGGGATCCTTCTAGGGTCCATGGGTTCCCTAAGGGAACATGGATTGAACTGGATGGGAAATTTTTCTATATTTTCACTAACCATTAACC
>NW_017731415.1:548977-552756 GCF_001890085.2 Hipposideros armiger
TATATTATTATAATTATTAAAAATACAATATTCATTGTCAGGACATCATTAAAATTCAATTATATTTAGAGGAAGAATGATCTGTTTAAATCTTTGTATGCTTCTACTGCTAATCGTCTTTAACTAGAACAATCTATGTAGTAAGATGTAAAATTACTGTCTTCTATAATTATAATGTTATAATGCAAAGTGGGTATAGTATAGAATTGAAAGCAAGGTATATATTTTGTTATACAAACTTACTAAATGACACTCATCTTACAGGTTTTCAATAAACTGCTAAGCTTGGCTAGCACTGCTTCATCTCAGAAGTTCCAGTCACATATGTGGAGTCAGATGTTGGTTTCTACATTTGGGTTTTTGAAATCCATCTCGAATGTCTCTGGCAAAGACATTCAGCCTTTAATAAAGCAGTGGGTGTATCCTTTTGAATAGCGGTTCACTAAAGGAGGGAAGGAAATATATATTGGTTATGTGTGGAAGGCGAAGGGGGAAGAGGATTTGGGGTGTGAAAGGAGCTAAGAATTATTTAAATGTCTCAATCATAGTAGAAATAACCAGGGACTATAAATCATTTCTTCTAAGGTTGCCTGCTAATCATTGAGATATACACACACACACACACACACACCTATATTTGTAAAATCTGGCATACTTGAAGTACTTTTTAGTGGGTGAGGTGAGTACAGCAATAGGCTTGATGGTAGGGGAGGTAAATAATCCACCAGACAGACCTGTAGGGTTACTTGTAAAATAGAATGGTCTGGTGACTTTTAGATGTGGTTAGAGGTTGGCAGAACCTGAGTGGTATTTTGGAACTTCTCAATTTTTACATTTTCTCATTTCAGAGCAAT
Source organism: Hipposideros armiger (assembly GCF_001890085.2). Classification (NCBI taxonomy): domain Eukaryota; kingdom Metazoa; phylum Chordata; class Mammalia; order Chiroptera; family Hipposideridae; genus Hipposideros; species Hipposideros armiger. The sequence goes on from NW_017731415.1 coordinate 549,832, forward strand.
ATTATATTAATAACTCAGTAGAGTGGTTTTGCTTCTTTCAAAACAAATTTATTAATATTTCAGAAATTTTGCTTAACTCTGGGAAAACATTTTTCACAAGAATTTTGAATACTTTGCCACCTGGTTTACAATAAAGTATGCTCTCAAGCTTTGAACTGGTGGGAAGGCATTTTTTGAAAGTTTTACTGACATAATGAATATTTGTTTAGTACATATTCATATCAGTATGCAAAAATTCCTTTACATGTCTTCAGAGACCAGAGTGGAGTGGTAAAATTTTATGGAAGTTTTGCATTTAATAGAAAACGAAATGTTTTGGAATTGGAAATAAAACAAGATTATACATCTCCTGGAACCCAGAAATATGTGGTAAGTCTTTTTTTCCCCAAAATGGCCTTTTGTATTGCTTTCTCCCCAGTTTCAATATAGGAAGGGTTTATGGTTAGGGAGTGGTTAGGAGTTTCATAATGAGATTTTGTTTGCAAAGAATCAAATGGAGAAAACAAGTATCAATGAAGAGAAGAGGGTACAGGTGGAGATGGAGATTTTAGAGGACACAAATTTTCACAATTTTCCCCTCCTTGGTACCAGCTGCCTTTCTGTGTCTACAGATACACGTCATGTATAGTATTATTTTATACCTTGATATATATACCTATACAGATGAAGAAAATATATTGCCATCTTTCTAGCACAGAGTTTCAACAGCATGTTTCTTTTTAAAGGGACCACTTAAAGTGACAGTGCAGGAGTTAGATGGATCCTTCAATCATACATTACAAATTGAAGAAAACAGCCTTAAACATGATATACCCTGCCATTCCAAAAGCAGAAGGTAAGCATTGAATCATTATAAATTGAAGTTTATAGTTAAATTATAAGTCTCACGGATTAAAATGCTAAAATAAAAATCCTAATGTAACCTAATTTTTTAGGTAGAGAACATGTTATCTAGCATTTTTTTTTCCATTTTACTTTAAGTTAGTGTTACCAAACATTCTTTATTTGCTTTCTGTTCTTGACAATATTTTTATCCTTAGAATTAATAAATTTTACAATTTGGGTTTGAGAATCCTTATTTTGTTGGGGTATGGGAGGTGGAATGGAATTTGAGTGTTTGGAGCCAGGAAAAATTCAAGGCAAATTGAATTTGGAAACATGTCATTTGGAAATTCTTTGGTGTGAGGAACGGAACGTAGGAAGACTCTTCTCTGTTCCTATTTTTAGTCATCCTCACCCAAGTTTTTAGTGTGTGATCCAGTAGATTTTATAATTCAAGAGTAATTTGCATGGAAGCAGTTGCTTTTGTTTTGCTTATCTTAAGTCTTCTGCATGTTAATTGTACATATACATTATTTGCTATTTATTACTGGATGTTTTATAGTTAATCATTTCATATAGNCAGTGTCATTGGTCCCCATGTGGGATCCGAACCGGGGCCATGCTGCTCAGAGCTGGCGTCCCAAGCCAGCTTTTAAGCAACGCGCCACTTGGCCGGCCCAACATGCCACGTTTTTAAGGAAGTATAATGACTGCTTTTATACATGGATTCTGAGAGTATAATTTGGTACAGGATTTTGAAAGCTAATTTATTGGTATCAATCAAAATTTTAAAAAAGGTAATTTTTAGATTCAACAATTCTACTTCTAGGTATGTAATATAGAAATTCTACTTCTAGGTGTTTGCTATACAGAAATACTTGCAACATGTGTGAAAAGATATTCACTACGGCATTATTTGAAATAGTGAAAAATTGTAAACATTGTAAATGTTCATATACATCATAAATATTTTCTACTAGACTACCTTTCTTTTAATTTACTGATGACCTCTTTTATCATGTCAGAATTTCTAATTTTTTACATACTCAGTCTGGTGTTAATGTCTCTGGATTTTATATTTTTCCTTTAGGTTTTTCCACCCCAAAATTATGGAAAGCAATTTTTAAAATTTATTTTCTTCTAGTACTTTTATAACTTCCTGTTTTAGATACGTAATTTATCTTGAAATTATTTGTGTATAGGCTTTAACCTTGAGATATTGATTGGAATTGCATTGATTGTATTGATGAAAGGGTGCATTGAAATATTTACCCTACTCTGTCTTCCTAGCTAGAAGCTTGGCACATGTTTCCATTTATTCAAGTTTTTCTTTACGTACTTTCATAAAACTTCATCATTTTCTTCCAGTTAAGTCTATTTTTGGATGTTTCCTACTCTTTGTTGCCCTCATACTAAGGAAAATTTAAGGTAGTTTCATGAGGATTTTAATTTATTGTCTTGATGTGGCCATGAAATTTATTATATATTTAATATTCAAATTTGTTATAATGCATAAATCTGTTTATTTTTTAGTCCGGCATCCCATCTACACTTTTCAATAAAGCATCCACATACACTTTCCTGGGAATATTACACTATGTTCCAGTGTAAAGCTCACCTTGTGATGAGATTGATTGAAAATAGGATCAGTATGGAATTTATGCTACAAGTAAGTCTAAGTTAAGAATTTAACCATTGTAAAGCAAGATCTGTTGTGCATGTGTATGTAATCTGACGACTATTCTGTAGGCCAGGAGGAGGGCATCTGGGTTTACAGCTGGAGTTCTACTTCTCGTTAGCTGTTCACCCACTAAGGTGCCTGCCTGTGCTTTTTGTGTTTCCTCAGAAATAGAATGGATAGCAGTGCTTGACCCACTTAGTACAGGTTTATTATGAAGATAAATTAGAATGTGAGGATGAAAGTAAAACATATTTATGTATATGATTTTGTGCTTGGCATTATTTAGAATATTAAGGATTAAGTGCCATTTAGAAATGTTTTCCATAGAAAAAAGCAAAGTATCTAATAATAAAAGATGTTCATTTTTGCTATTGATAAATTCTGCTATGTATTTTAAGCAAGTTTTGGTGTAAATAGTTGAG
>NW_017731415.1:555146-558400 GCF_001890085.2 Hipposideros armiger
CATCCTCACCCAAGTTTTTAGTGTGTGATCCAGTAGATTTTATAATTCAAGAGTAATTTGCATGGAAGCAGTTGCTTTTGTTTTGCTTATCTTAAATCTTCTGCATGTTAATTGTACATATACATTATTTGCTATTTATTACTGGATGTTTTATAGTTAATCATTTCATATAGGACAGCCCCTTGCACATATAGCCTATGTTCAGAATTATTTATGTTTTATTTCAGGCCTGGTTATTTTTTCATTTTTTTTTATAAAAGGTGTCTTTATTGATAGATCTTGTATCTGTTCTGTATAAAACACAGCTACCAGTTCTTGAGGAAAAAATAGATGTTTTAAGTTGACATTTAATTGCCCGTGTTTGCTTTTTGTTAAATTTTGATCAGAAATACATTTCAATATGGTTTATTTCATTTCCTTCAGCTTCAAAAGAAACAGAGAAACAGTTTGTGTTGTGTTTAAATTCCATTACATTTGCTGTTTCTTCTCCCTGAGGGTATCTTTCAATGTTGCGTGAAATCCTTCATTTGAACTTCAGCTACTCTTTATCTCCTTTCAGAACTGAAAATGTCACAATTTCAAACTTACTTTTTCTTAAATGTAGGAATAAGAAGAAAAAAATTCCGCTGATGAACGGCGAAGAAGTTGACATGGATCTTTCTGCAATGGAGTAAGTTACTAAAGTTTAAGGACGTAATATTTTCTCATTCTCATTTGTCTTGTTATATACATCTAAAAGTATGTAAATGTCCTGAATTAGTACTTTTAACACTTTTGAAAGGCAATGGAAATGGTATGTTAAAAGCAAATCTGACACAAAATCGTACAATGGAATACTGCTTAGGCATAAAAAAGATGAAATGTTGCCATTTGCGACAACATAGAGGGATCTTTAGAGTATCATGCTAAAAGAAATAGGTGAGTCAGAAAAGGACCATAATCATACAGTTTCGTTCATATGTGGATCATTAGACAAAAAGCAACAAACGAACAAACCAAACAAATTTATAGATGCGGACAACAGAATGGTGGTGGTTGTCTGTTCTTCCCCAGAGGGGAAGGGGGTTGGGGGAGGATGGAGAGGGTAAAGGGGGTCAAATACGTGGTGACGGAGGGAGACTAGACTTTGGGTGGTGAGCATACACTAGAGTATACAGATGTCATATTATAAATTTATATAACGTTATTAACCAGTGTTATCCCAATAAATTTAATTGAAAAAATAAAATTAAAAAAGTAATTAAAGAGTCTCGGAGAAGTAAATCTACGCTGGTCCAGGTGAAATGAAGAGGAAATACAGGATGATTGTGGTGTGGGCACAGGTTTGGCTCAGGCAGCTTTCTTGCTACCCTGCCGGCTTCTAGAGCAGCGCTTCTCAAGCTGTAACATGCATGTCAATCACTTGGGGATTCTAACGCACAGTTTCTGACCCAGCACTTCACTAGCGAGTGCTCATAGTTTGCATTCCTAATGAGCTCTCAGCTCTTTGAGGCTCTCTGTGTTTGCAAAACACAATTTAAATGTCACTATTCTAAGTGTTATTGATTGACAGTTTCACTTTTAAATATAGCTGAAACTTTTTATTCATATTGTGCCTGTATATTTTAGATTATCATTGTGATAAAGTTGAAATACTCACATATTAAACATAATGAGAAAGTTGTCAGTATGATTGAAAAAAAAATGAATACAGTAAAACTCCAGGCAGTCTTGAATTCTATGTGTAGAAGAGAATCTGGGTAATAAATGCTTTGTTTTTATTTTATAAGTATATAAAATTGAAAAAAATAACAAAAATTGTATTTTCCGTCAGTGCTGACTCCCCTTTGCTGTGGATAAGAATAGACCCCGATATGTCAGTACTGAGGAAAGTAGAATTTGAGCAAGCTGATTTTATGTGGCAGTACCAGCTCCGCTACGAGAGGGATGTCGTTGCCCAGCAGGAATCCATTTTGGCTTTGGAGAAGTTCCCCACTCCAGCGTCACGGCTGGCGCTCACCGACATATTAGAACAAGAGCAGTGTTTCTACCGAGTAAGAATGTCAGCTTGCTTCTGCCTTGCAAAGGTGAGACAATGTGCAGTAGAAAGAAAACAAGATGAGTATTGCATGTTTACAAAAAAAAGAAACCAGCAAACTCTGAAAACGAATTAAAGTCTTTGATTTCACGTGATAGCTGGTACCTTGAAAGCTTTTGCCAAATGCTTTTAACACGACTAATTTGAAAGAAACATGTTTTGACCTGAAAATAGATAATGCACTAAAATTTTTTAATTGTCAAACTGAGAGTCAGATTTTATTNGATATATCTTAATTTTTTAATATTTTGATAACTGCATTTCATTATAATTGTTTGTGTTTTTTTTTTTTTTTGGTAATGCTGTAAATTTTATTTTGCACATTTTAAATCACTTTCTCAGATGGGGTCGGTAGGATTAGCCAGACTACTCAAGTGTCTAAAAGCACAACAAAGGTTAAGAAGCTTGAAGCTGTATAACCAGTAGCCTGTCGTCTTTTCTTTGCTGTAGCATGGTCACCGAGAAAAGATCAAGTCAGTGGGAAAGCAGAGGAATTTGGAATTAGACAAACTTGGATTTTTATCGTTATTAATTTTTGTGATCCAAGAAAATTGCATAACTTTTCAGAGAGAGAGAGAGAGAGACTGTGTGCGTGTGTGTTACTGTGTAAAGTGACAACGATGATCCACCTTAATCAGGTTGGTCGTGAGGATTAATTGAGATGAAGCTTCATACATAGCACGCACTTACTTAGTATTAGGTTCTTGTACTTTTTCCTCCTGGCTGCCTGCAGTATGGCAGTTTCCTAGCGTATAATTAGGGCATTCCCATTGTGTGTAAATATTTTTTACACTAAATGCTTTTACCTTGGTTCTGCACATTTATTTAGTTCTTGTGGTTTGTTTAATTTTTGAATTGATGTATCCAAGCAGTACATGGATACATGTTCTTTGAAAAAATTCAAAATGACAATTTAGAAGCATGTGGAGTAGAAAGTAAAAGATCCTTGGTAGCTCTCTTTTGCCACCCCTCACTTCCACCTGTTCATCGCCTTATACGTTAATATATATTATATATTAATATACATTAATATATTGCCTTCCAATATTTGGGAGTTTTTTTGGTCTATATATGTATGTGGCATTTACAAAATATAATTCAGGCATGCACATTACTGTGTATTTTTTTGTTAACCATATTTATATATTTTGGCAAGCATTCCATGTGACTATACATA
>NW_017731415.1:563390-609683 GCF_001890085.2 Hipposideros armiger
CTTAGCTGTGGAGGGCAGTGTCACTGGCCCTCATGTGGGATCCGAACCGGGGCCCTCTGGCATCCCAAGCCAGCTCTTAACCAACGCGCTACTCAGCTGGCCCTGAGAGTCAGATTTTAAAACCAAAAGAATTTTTCACCGTTTTATTGACTTGCCAACCACATTGTTAAAGCAAAGAATGTGTTTGGTAAGAAATTCATTGGTTTGAGTGATGTTTTACATAATAGTACATGAAATCAGTTCATCTTAATTATCCTGTTGTGGTGATTACTTTATGTTTTGGGTTTAGTAATCAATATTAGTGGTATGTAATTTAAAATGATAGGTTCTATAATTTAACATGCTAGAAGAGTTAATTGATTAAGAATACTAAATATTTTTCTTTAGATGCAAAATAACTGAAGGTAGAACAAATGGAAACCAGAAAAACGCAAAAATTTGGCCAGAAATACTGGGTTCCAGGTATTTAAAAAGCATCTTGATAACAGGTTCATTCTCATTTAGTGACTCTCTTGCTTTCCTCACTGCTAAACTCATTTGTCCAACATTTCAACAGACTGTAATGTTTCAGATTTGTTCTATCTTTATGGTAACTAGTGAGAGTTGGATTTCTACACTGTACTCAGTTATATGAGGGAAAGGATGATTTTCTTTGATAATCATCTGCTAAGGATATAATTTCATTGCTTCTAGAAAGATCTTTGTGATTCTTGCATGCTAAATTCTTAGCAGATACATACAATTATTGACTGTTATATAAAGTTAATTATAATTTTCTTTTCAGACTTTTTTTATATACTAAAAGTATCAATAGCAAGATATGGTTTTTGTGTAAGCATTCTTACAAACTTAAATGGTAGCACTGTACTTGGTTTGTTTTTCAATTAGAGTAGACTTTAAAACCTTACTTTAAAATCCATGGTGATGTTTCTAGCTGATAAATTTAAAAATGTTAGAATTACATCTGCCTAAGTGGACAAACACAAACTTATTTAGAATAGAAGCTTTTTGCAAACATGTTTTCTTAAAACATAAAAAATGCTCCAATTTAGAAATTAACTTACAGAAAATATTTATAAGTGTACATAAGAATTGGGGGGTGTGGGGCCAGCCGAGTGGCTCAGTTGGTTAAGAGCATGAGCTCTGAGCTACACAATGCCGGTTCGATTCCCACATGGGCTGGTAAGCTGCGCCCAAACTGAGCCGTGGCTGCGAGCTGCCAACTGCCAACAGGCAGCCAGATGGCGACTGGACTTGGAGCTGAGCTAGCTGCGCCCTCCATAACTAAGATTGAAGAGCAACAGCTTGGTTGTTCTCCTTCCCAATTCCCCAATAAAATCTTAAAAAAAAAATTTAAAAATTGGGGGGTGAATTTGTCTATTTTCTTGGAAATGACAATGAAAAGCTAAAATGTATTAAGTTTCTGAGAATTGAAGCCGAAAAGTAATCCAGTTGTATTGAAAACTTTTAGAAAGTCATTTTATTTAAAAATGTGTCTGTAGTGGTGATGGAAATTACTTGATTTCTAATTATTTGCAGATTGCAAATTCAATGGTGAGCACATGGACAGGACCACCAGCCATGAAGTCACTCTTTACTAGAATGTTCTGTTGTAAAACTTGTCCAAACATTGTGAAAACAAACAACTTTATGAGCTTTCAAAGTTATTTTCTACAGAAGGTACAGTTTACTTTCTAAATTTCTTATGATTGTTTTATGCCACTATCTGTATATCTCTGTTTAACTTGGAGACTGTTCAAATAATAGATGTGTTTACTATCTTCTGAGAGGTTTTGCCTCTGTTTTGTTTTTGCTTTTAAAATTTTGTCCAAAATTTTGTTTACGTGATTGTTCATTGAGTTAAGAGCTGTGGGCAAGTAACTCACTATCCACATTAATACTAAAGTAAGTAGAAATGGACCATTTGAATTTTAGGCCGGTGACCTGGGGGATGGGGTACAGGTAAGTCCTGAAGGCACACCTTCCAGAGTGTGGATGGCATATGTGAGTCACAGACAGCACTGCTCAGTACTCTAGTGTCAGGGCCACTTGTGCTGCTCAGTAGCAGTTGGCACGAGGACAGGTTTCTTAACCCTCTAAGCCTCAGTTTACACAATCGTATAGTTTACCTTTTTTAGAATTAAATAAGATCAAGCATGTGAAAAGTTTGAGACTATATCGCATAGTAAGTTTTTTAGAAATGGTAACGTAGAAAATAGAGGTGTGATGGAGGCAGTGTTTCAGGAAGGGATGAGAGATGGCAGGGTGGTCAGCATTTGGGCAGTTTGGAAACCATTTGTAAAATGAAGGCAAAGATTAGAGGAACTAGATTGAACTAGAGGGAGGAGTGAAGATGAAGTAGAAAAAAAGTAGTGAAGCCTCTTCTTTCATGACTTTGCTGTTGAGAATTGTGAGAAATGAGACCTGTTGAGAGGCTCGAGCACGGCCCAGGAAAGGCCGTCCTGGGATTGTTTTTGTTTGTGTAGAGGGAGAGAAAACTTTAGACGTGTTTGGCACGGATTGGAGAGGGAGAGATGAAGTATTCAGTGGGAGCAAGTAAATGTAAAAAAGGGAAGGTGGAGCGAATTCTGAAGGTATTAGTAGTGGGTGGGACACTGTTGGGAGGTCAATTTTAGGAAAGATAAAAACCTGCCTTTTTCTGAGGCAAGGTTAAAAGAAGTGAAATGACAGATGTTAAAGGAGATGTTACGCAAGTTGAGCTTTATTTATAATAGACGGACAGGAAAAGGATTTCCCAGCAGCACTGACGCCTGCTGAGAGTGGCAGTCATGATTTATTTGTAGTGAATTTCATCAGAACAGATTCAGGAAGATCCCGGTTTGGGGAAAGCCAGTATTGGTGTGATCAAAGAAGTCTGTGGCCTCCGGTTTTTTGATTTTTAAGTACTGAACATCTGATGGTACTTAGACATGTTGGCTCAGCTCTACTGGCATCTCATTGATTTATGGCGTGAAAGCAGGTTAATGTCTGTGTCTACCCGCTATGTCCCCTTCATTATGTCCTGGTGATTCCATGTACCTTAGATCAGTGTTTTCTGTTGGGAGTTGTGATAGCCACTGGTGAAGGAGTCAGGAAATCAATTTGGAAGTTTTTGTTTGTCATTTGCATAAAAAATAATAGGCAGTATCAGACTGCAGCACTTGTAATGAGGGTAGGTGTAAGGTATTTTGGGTTTTCTTTTTGTAGTTTGTAAACATGGCATCTAAGTGTGTGTGTGTGTGTGTGTGTGTGTGTGTGTGTGCGCGCGTGCGCGCGCGCGCGCGCACACGCGCAGTGGAGATGTCAATGTGTTTCTTACTGTGGGTTGCCATAAAAAAAGTGGCAAAATGTATGCTTTTAGACCAGTTTAGACCTTTCACATATTTCTAGTGGCAGAAAAGAGAGATTAGTATCTGAATCAAACTTGAGTTCTACAAGGACAGAACAGGCATAGGACAGATGCTTCTATGAAAAGAGCGCTTCCCTCAGCTCTTCCAGCATTAACTCCCACAGTGGTGCCAGTGTCGTAACACTGACCTTCCTTTTGCTTCTGCGCCTTCAAGCAATCAAAGGAGCCACCCTGCTTTTTATCCCTCAGTTCAGAGGGTATAGTTAATTTTTTTCTTTTTTTTTTTAGAAATTTTTATTGGGGAACAGTGTGTTTTTCCAGGACCCATCAGCTCAAATCAAGTAGTTGTTCCTATCTAGTTGTGGAGGGTGCAGCTCAGTGGCCCATGTGGGGATGGAGCCGGCAACCTTGGTGTCGTGAGCCTGCGCTCTAACCACCTGAGCTAACCGGCTGCCCCAGGGTATAGTTATTTTAAATCAGAAGAGGGGATAGTCCAGATCTCGGTTGTATGCTGGGGCCCGTGGTGTCTAGTCGTCTGTAATTCTGCCTTGAGTTTAAGTAGCTTCGTTTTACTGGTAGCGGACACCATTATGTGAGTCAGGTTTCTACCTTCTTAGAAAAGTTGCCTATGAAAATTTGGGAAGAAGAAAGTTAGGCTGCATTTCAGATAATTTACCATTTTCCCTTAAGCTGAGATGGGGTGGCACTGAGATGGGTGGTACCCATTGAACTCTATGCCTGCCACATGCCTCCTGCCACATGTTATTTAACCCTGAAAATGGTGGTGAGGCTGCTGGCCCGTAAGCAACTAGCAAAAAAAAACCCCATTTTAGTAGGCAGTAGAGTAGGAATTGGATAATGGTTTTCTAATGTTAAAATTCATATCTTTTTCACTGTAAAACACAACTAAATTTATATAATTTACATTATATATACTTTCCTCTAGCAAATGAAGACAAAGGTACGTGGGCTACAAGTACATCCAGTTATACAGTTCTCCCCTTGGTTTCCTGCTTCGCTCTTCTCTTCTGTTAGAATGTTAGAGACATGTTCCCACTGAGAAAGAGTGGGAGTTAGGGTGGTTAGCCTCCATCCAGATACCTTCGTCAGGCCCAGAATCACTTTTTCTACATGTACGTCAATGAATTGTAGTAGTGAAATAGTTTATATGCTTCATTTTTTTTTTTTGTAGACTATGCCAGTTGCAATGGCTTTATTGAGAGATGTTCACAACCTTTGTCCCAAAGAAGTCTTAACATTTATTTTAGACTTAATCAAGTACAATGACAACAGAAAAAATAAGGTAAGATACCTTAATGAATATTATAAAACTACCTGGTGATATTTTGTTTTTAAAGAAATATTTAGACTGTGACTTGATTGTTGAGTCCATGCTACTTGCAATTTCTGGAGATAAAAACATACAAACAGGATTTATTATAACCAGTGCATGAAAACCAAGATTAGTTGGTTTATAAATGTTCCTCATAGCTTCTCTGGGATATGGATTTAGGAATTAATTTTCTTTTTGATGATTTCCTTTTCCATTTTTCTGCTTTTGCTAGAACTTCTTTTATTCGTATGCCATTTCTTGTACATCAGCCCTCCAATTTCCTTCCTTCCTTCCTCCCCTTCCCCCACTCAAAATTTCTGGAGCTTTTTTCAATTTTATATTGTAATTTAATTTTTATGCTGATTCTCTGTACAGTTTCTTAAAAATATGTTTTGCTATTGCATGGTATGTCATGGGTTATGTTTTAGGCAATATTAATGATAGTTTTTGGATTTTTCCCCCCCTTGCCATTTTTTTTCCCCTTGCGTACTCTATTTCCTCTAAGTTGCTTTTTTCCCTTTGTTTGTTCTCGTGTGTCTACTTTTATGTTGGTGCTGTCCTCAAATATCTGATAATCTTTGGTTATGTGTACATATGTGAGAGGAGAGCACTAGATAGAATATGCGAAGCTCTGTATTACAAGCGGGATTTGTGGACTGTGGTCTTCCTTTTAGAGGAACCTGGCAAGGTGACTGTAAGAGTGGCTTTCATGTAGTAAATATTTGTTGAGTAAACTAATATATTACTAATTAGTGAATCTCTTTCACTTTTTTTCCCCATGTGTAACTCTATGCAAAGGACAGAGTTTGAGTACTTAACAGAGAACTTGCTTATGTTTTCAGATAAATTATGTTTTTAAGTTACGTGTATTTTATTAACTTTTGAACAGAGTGTGAATTTTGTTATCCTCTTATAATTATTTTTTGGCTTAGTTTTCAGATAACTATTATCGTGCAGAAATGATTGATGCCCTTGCTAACTCTGTTACGCCTGCAGTCAGTGTGAATAATGAAGTGCGAACTTTGGATAACTTAAATCCGGATGTGCGACTCATTCTTGAAGAAATCACCAGGTTTTTGAATATGGAAAAACTTCTTCCGAGTTATAGACATACCATTACTGTCAGGTATAATGATTCTTTACGTTTTCTTTAAAGTTATTTGTTTTTATAATTATAAGAGAAATTTATTCTCATTATAGAAAACCGCAAAATATAGTAAAGTTAAAGGAGAAAATTAAAATCCAACGATTCTATCATCCACAGATAAATTATTGCTGTATGATTTTGGAGAGTGACCCTCTAAATTTTTTCCTCTTGTAACAATATAAATTTTAAATTACTGGATATATATTTTATATGTGAATTGGAATACAGATTTTGTATTCTGCTTGTATCGTAAATACTTTCTCATCATCATAAATTCTTCCTAAGCATGATTTTTGATGTATGCATAATCTTCTATCCCATTGGATATTGTATATACACCCTTCTATTTTTAGGCTCTTTTAAGATGACTTTTCACTTCTTTCAACTTCTTTGTATATGGCTATCAAAAAAAATCCATTTTTTTACTAGTTTGCTATAAAAAAGCTCATTCACTGATTCAAACATTATGAATGGTTTAACTTTCCACATTTATTATTTACTAAACTGTATATTACTACACTTTTGGAGCAACTATAAGAATAATAATACCTGAAATTGAATTTCTAAACAAATTTTAAAATTTGTTTTCTTTTAATATTATTTAGATATTTTTAATTTTTATGATCTTTGCAAAAATTTAATGTTAAAAATTAAAAGGTGGATTCAGATCATATCAATTTCTCAGTTTATTGTTATAGATTAATTTCTAATGCCTGGCAAACAAGTTTGATTCAGGCTTGATACTTTAACAAATTCTTTAACAATACTTTAACAAAAGTATTTAAATGTAAATACTGTTTTCCTAGTTGTTTGAGAGCCATACGCGTTCTTCAGAAGAATGGACATGTGCCAAGCGATCCAGCTCTTTTTAAATCTTATGCAGAATATGGCCACTTTGTGGACATTAGGATAGCAGCTTTGGAAGCAGTTGTTGATTATACTAAAGGTAAGTCTTTAGAAATTTATACGCAAACATTAAAGCCAGTCTTAGTTATTGGTGTTTTTTTATTATGTACCATACAGATGTTTTAACTTTAAATTCTTGACTCACTGATTTTTGGTAAATGTAGAATTTGTATAAGAATTAATAAATGACGGAAAAGAATAAAATTACAGATAGATACCTTTGATCTTTCCAAGAAGTCAGTATATCATTCTTATAGCTTTAATTATTGGATACATATTTTAAGAAATAGAAGACGATGTTTCTGAAATTTCTAACTATATAAGAAGGATTCAGGAAAACATCTTGCACCTTTCACAAATTTGTGAAAGAACAAGAGACACATATAGCTGCTTCAGGAGGGGGGGGATTAGGCAACGGTTTGTGAAGTTGTAAAATGAGGCTACTTCCCACCACCCACTGTCTCTTGCTCTGTCTTGGCTTTTGTACAATTCAACTAGTATACACTCCGTACACACAACCAGCTCAATGAAAACCCAACGGCAAACACTTAAAAAAAAAAAGGCTAAAAAATGAATAAGAGAAAACTACATATTTAAAACATTTTCAGAAATACAGAGGAGAAAGATGAAGAGATGAAAAAGTAATCCCCATCACTGTTCCCATCCCCCCAATTATCCAATAAAAAAAAAAAATCTTAAAAAAAAAAAGTTTAAAAAAAAAAAAAAGTAAAAAATTAAGTCATGAAGACTGGAGCCGGTGGAAGAAAAGCAGTAATTTAAGAAGTAGTGGAATACTTTGATAAAATGTAAATGAAACTGACCCAAGCTAGAGTCTGATGAAATTTAAAATTTTAAAGTTAAGAAAAAAGTGTGTAAATTCTTAGGAACATCAAAATCTAATTACTGTGCAAGGTAAAAGAGTAATGTGGCCTGTGACTTCTTCAGAGCATGAAGAGTTCAAAAGACAGTGAACAAGTGGCTAACATAATGTTTAGGGAAAATTATGATCTAAGATTTTCTACTTTGCCAAATTGTTGTTCATGTAGCCTTGAAGGCTTAGAAGTACATCTCCTGTGTAACATTTAAAAAAATAAAATTCCCAAAGATATGTTTCGGCTGATATGGAAATGAATCAAAGTAATAGCTCAAAATTGTTGAAAGTGTGAAATGAAAGACATAGTGATGAGCACCTATGCCTGTAAAATATAGAGCTACATTGAAATATTTGTTCATATGGTTCTAAAGTTTAATGCAGAATTCAAAAGTGATTTTTTAAAAATTATATGGAAATGTTAGAAGTAATTAATCTGCATCTAAAATTCCAGATCATAGCACTAAAATAAGGGAAGAGTAAAGAAGTTAACATATGCTGACCTTATCTGACTATGGAAAGAAAGGAAGGAGTGAGGGAAGTTCTTTAATAGATATTTATTAATTTTCACATATTAAGTAGAGGAAATATAACTCACATCTTTATAATTTTTTGTAGATTTCAATAGAAATACTTGTTTATAGTTAGAAATTATAAAAGGCAAGAGAATATTGTGTGCATGTTATATATGGTGGTCTGAGTTCAGAAAGGACTGCCATTTATTCTTTTTATTGAGGGTTAAAGTTATTTCTTTTAAGAAATGATGGTGAAAATAGTGATTTTTTTCTTTTAATGAATTTCTTGGCAAGAAAAAGAAATGTAATCCTCTATCAGTCTCCGTTTTTTTTTTTTTTGACATTTTACCTATTCATGAAACCTAGAAGTCTTCAGCTCTACTAAATATTCCAGTAGTCCCAACTGTTTCCCCCACGGTGTATGAATGATGTTCACTGTCACATAAAGAGGAAGACTTTATGAATTAGTACTACCTGAAGTGAAATAGAATGTTAATATTTTGATTTCCAAAAGAACACTAAATTAATGTAATTTAATTGAGAGGTGTTTAAATGTGATCCATGAATTTTATTTAGCTCATTTGAAATGGAAAAAGATGGAAAATATTAGAAATAGAACTCTGAAAATAAAGCTTTTCAAGTCATAACAATAAAACTTGTTAAAAAGGTGAATGGAAATAGCTGATGAGTCATTTTCTTGAAATCAGTTATATTTATAGCACTATTTTGTAATTGCCTTTTATGTTATCTTGAAAAGTTAAGGACTGCTTTTTAGTCTTAAATGAAAGAAACCACTTGGGCAAAAACAGTTTACTATATAAAATAGTTGAGATACCACTGAGTATCAGACCTCTATAAATATCAAATTACACAATTTTATTTAAATACATTTTGTCTATTTAGAGTTAATCATCTCTAATTTAAGGCTGTTAATAAATTATAATTTACTTTATATTGTATTTGCCATTGATTTGACTGTAGTGAAAAAATATACACTTTAGTCCTGTTTTATACTTTGGTTACATATGCATATAGCACAGTACTTATAAAATTTACAAAGTGGCCTATTACATAAAAAACTGTTAAAAAGTTATCTGCATCCCAAAGTATAGCATAGGGAATGTAGTCAATAATATTGTAATACTATGTATAGTGTCAGGTGGGTACTAGACTAAATGTGGGGGTCACTGCATAAATTATATAAACGTCTAACCACTATGCTGTATGCCTGAAACTAATATAAAATAATATTGAATGTCAACTGTAATTGAAAATTAAAATCATTTTTAAAAAAGAAATTAGACAAATATTTTGGAAGAAAAAAAAAAGTTATCTACAGCCTTCAACTCTGATTGGAAGTCCAGCTAAGGCAGAGTCCTAAATATTACGTATAAACTCCTTGCTTATCACTTGTTTAATTTGTTGTAATTGCAACAGATTTCCTTGTTTTTATTTCCAGTGGACCGGAGTTATGAAGAACTGCAGTGGCTACTTAATATGATTCAGAATGACCCTGTGCCCTATGTAAGGTTAGTTTTCGTGCTGTAATTTTTTTTTGTAACTTCTAAAGTAAATTGAATAATTTCAGAATAGTATACATGGAGCAAGGTTTTGTTGTTTTTGAAAACATAGGAATATGTTATGCATTTATTCATGCCCTTTTTAATTTGTTTTTTAAATTTGATTTGCCTTTGAAAATACATTTAAAAAATACACTGTTAATAAAATTTATTCTCCATAATTTTACATATGATTTCTATTGTAATTTAAAGAAAAGCTTATGTAATAGTTTATAATACACATGGAGGATCCCATATATATCCAAAATGATGAAACCTCTATACTGATTGATTTAATTTATTTTAAAAGTAATTATGAGTAATGTTTTGATGTATATCATTTGTTCCTTTCTATGTTATATAAAATCTTAAGTTTTATTAAATAGACTTGGGATTAAAAAATGTAATATAACACTTTAAAAATTTAGAAAACAAAAGAAAATCCCTGTGCTGACATAGTAACTATTTTCATTTTGGTATCCCCTTCTAGTCTTCATTTCTGCTGTTTCTTTTGCAAAGTAGGATGTTTATTGTGTATTCAAATAGGATTAAATTTTTGACCATTTTTGTCTTTCTTTCTTGGTACATAATAGACACTCAGATTTTTATTCATGTTAATGTTATGGTTTCATAAAATAAAATTTGAAATCTGGAAAGTAATTTAGATTATAGCCATTCACTAGAAACAAGAACATAGACCTAGACGTGAATTGTTTTGCTCAGCTTTACACATCAGTTGGCAGATAGTTGTTTTCTTCTAAAAAGACATCCAAGCAAACTCTGCCTTCTAACCCACTGAAATGCATCGGGGCATGAGGAACCACATAAGAGATTCCAGCTCTCTAACAGGGATATTATCTTCAGCCAACAGTTGTTTTTCAGGCTGGTTGTAGCAGTGAGTTCTTGGTTAAATTACCTTATATTTCAGTGTCTTAAATGATGCTTATTATATAAGCATTCTGTATACAAAGTTTTGCTGTTAATACTTCATATTTCTTCATTTGTGATCTAAATGGCATTTTAAATAATCTGTCCTTGTGGTTGGTGCATACTAAGGGTAAGGTTGGCATGGACAAAAATCTCATCGTTCCCTATTCTAAAATACATGCCATATAAAAGGCGATAGTCAGGACACCTGTCTCATGTCTTATCTGGCAGAGCTCATGCATTTGAAAGTTTATAATAAGATCCTACTTATAGCAAGTAGGAACAGAAAGTATAAATACAGTGTAAATAGAGCTTACCATGCATTCATTTATATTTCAGTTCCATCAACAGAACTAACATTAAGATGCATATTTCTGAGATCTTAGAATTGTGCTTTGAAGACCTTTTTTAGAGGATTATAATATCATGTAATATTTGAAGTTTTTATATTTCTGAATTATATACTATACAGTCTAAATGATTGCTTTTGAAATATTGTGTGGAGCTGTTAATATTATGGAAATTTCAAGAGCTTTGATGTTTATAATCTGAACTGAAAATATATTTAAGGATATAGTTCATGATTCTTTTTGACATGTTTTCTTATTGATGTTGCTTGTTTATATCACCAATAGGGAACCTCTTAGGGTTTACTTAAAACTATCTAGCCTATAATTATACTCATAGTTTAAAAAAAATTTAACATGTCTTAAAAATTCTTTAATGGCAGTGAAGTATTAACACACAGCATTTATTTTATGTGTGTATTTTTTGGTGTCTTGGAACATCTGTCTATTTTTGTGTTTCACTGTTTTTTTATACTTTGAGTAGGAACTCTGTCCTTTTCTCTTTGTCCCATTACTTTTTCTTTTTTCTTTATTTCATCTTTATTGAGGTATAATTGACATATAACATTATATGTATTAGTCATATTTGCTTTAGATTGGGTAGGATTATTTTAAAGATGACATAGAATTCTTGTTTTGGAATCAGCACGCATATGATCTTATTGTGTCTGTTCCTCATAGGGACTCACTTACAAGATGTAATCAAACAATATGGTGAGTGTTTAAATAAAAACAAAATGTATTACAGTAAAACACACATTGCCATTAATCCCCCTCTAAATACTCCCCCTTGCTTTCTGAAGCAACTCTGGAAATCCTCTTTCATGAGTGTCTTTAGTTGTGTGCTGTCGTGGCTGCCTCGATGTCCTGAATCATTTTGACTTTGGGGAAGAGCCAGAAGTCACACAGTGTGAGATACAGTGAATACTCGTAAGGTGGATGAGGACACACCGTAATGTTTTTATTTGACAGAAATTGCCATATACCAGAAGCGATGTGTGACACAGAGCATTGTCATGATAGAGGATGATTTACAGCACACTTTAAAACACACCTTCTCTTAACCACAGCTCCCATCCAACTAACTGCACCGAACAAGTTGAAACTTGTCACACACTGTTACTAAGTTTTGAGGTGCCACTTCCCATATTGAAAATCCCTGCCTTTCCATTGGATGACACTCGGCAGCAGCATTCGCCGTATTTTGTGATCACAACAGAAAGGCCCCATGTCACACATCGCTCCTGGTACAGCAATTTCTGTCAAATAGAAACATTACTGTGTGTCCTCATTCAGCTTATTCACCGGACCTAGCACCGTGCGACTTCTGGCTCTTCTCCGAAGTCAAAATGACCATAAAAGGTAAATGTTTTGAATCCATTCAGGACATCACGGCAGCCACGGCAGAGCAACTAAAGACACTCATGAAAGAGGACTTCCAGAACTGCTTCAGAAAGTGGCAAGAAGGGATAACTGTGTTTGAAGCAAGGGGGAGTATTTAGAGGGGGATTAATGGCAATGTGTCTTTTACTGTAATAATTTTTTTTTAAAATTTAAACAATCACCGTATATTTTGATCACACCTCATACATCCAACACTTTTTTTTTTTCTGAGAGATTTTGAGCATGTTTTAATTTGACTCCATTTTTTATAGTGTTTAGCCCACCAAGAAAATTCTCAAGTGTCTAGGGATATAACGATGTTTTTGCTGCTCTGAATGTGACATAAACCCGAGACTTTCTCAGGATTTGCTTCAGGACTGTTCCAGATGTTGAAAGCATATGCTTGTTGTGAATTCTTATGTTTAATCTCTGTAAAATTAAGCATAAGATTCTCATTGTCCTCCATTAAACTTTATCTCCTCTGAGTATTGCTTTGAGTGTTTAGTTGTTTATAAATATTTTCTTGTGAAAGTCTTCTATTACCTAAGCTTTAGAGAAAAACAACACTTCTAAAGAAATATTTAATTGCATAAAGTAATACATGTACTAATCATTATTGCTGTTTTAGTGATATTTTAAAGATATCCCCAGAGTACCCTTTACACTTCATTGGCATGGCTATAAAGAGTTTGTAATGATCTGAGTAAATATCATCAAGTTTTATTAGCGGGGCCGTACCACTTTGGTATTTGGGGTAATGGAGAAAGCAGCTGGATAGAAACTTAGTAACTTTTCTTCTTAGTGCAAATTAAAAGTATAACAAGATCAACATGCTCTAAAACAGCAGACTCATCCATATTTTAAAAGATGTTATTTATTTGTAATGCTGATTTAGTCTTACAAATAGATTTTGAGGTCCTTAAGGACAGGATTGCATTTATCCATAAAGATTTGAAAATACTGATGTGAAATATCTATAAAGATACATATCCTCTTTCATATTACCTATCTGTAAATTGCATCTGTAATGACATTTCACTTTTTGTTCTTATAGCCTTTCAACATTCTTTCATATGGTCTTAAAATTTCAAAGCACAAAACTGTGTTAACAGTGAGAGTCCACATATTTCAGTTTTACAGACAAATTGAAGCCAAAAGGGGTTAAGTGACAAACTACAACCGAGCAGTTCACTTTTCTCCTTTCCTTTCTCAAGTACTAATCCTGTTTGTTAGTTTTCCACCAACAATTAAATATAAAAATTTCCAGAGTTTACACCTTCTTTAAAGTTTTCTAGCCTCAATAAAAATTACAACCTAAGCTTCTTTCTTCCTTTATTTTGTCCAAGCATTTCATTACTCTGAAGTCTTGAATTTGTCAGACCAATTCTAGGCCTGGCTTTTATCTGTTCACTAAATGCTAGATTACTCCCGTAGCTTCTTTCTCCTTTTCTTTCTCTATCTTCTCTTTGTCGTATCTCCTACTCATAGGATTGAACATTTTCTTTCTCAAATTTTGTTTTAGTCACATTGCTCTATTTTTCAGATGACTCCATAATGTGTGCAGGTAGCCTCTCTCACATGAGATAAAAAATCCCAATAGAGGAGTTTAACTGTTATGCTGTATGAGGATATTTTTTTATTAATTGACTCTTCTAAACCTCAGCTTGTTTTGAGGAAATCTTTTCGCAGTCGCCATATTTAAAGTGCTTCTGCACATTTTCATGCTTTACAAAGATACCATAATAATGAAGTTTATATTGATTGTATTATCTCAAATGTAGACTTCTTGACCTATATGTGATTTATTTTTGTCCCATTTTAAGATTTTCATATTTACTGACCAGTCTTTTTTGTAAACTGTTCTAAAGAGAGCAAAATGTTCATTTTAGAAGTGGGATGGGAAACGTTGGTTAGTAATACACAGATCAGGTTTTAGAAGACCTCATTGGACACAATGCCAATTTTAGAAAGAACAAACCCGCCAGAGTTTTTTAGTGAAAAAATAATAGTAAATATTTAGGATATAGCATAATGCCTTTTGAAATGAAACAAAATTTAAACACAAAGCTAGCTCTCATAAGGAAGATGATACAATAGGAAGGAGGAACTAGAGGTAATTTTCAAATGCTTTTATTTAATGGTCAGCAGAAATTTATTTTTTTTATCTTTCAGACATAAGATTCTAAACATGTTGACTAAGAACCCACCATTTACTAAGAACATGGAGTCTCCCTTGTGTAACGAAGCCCTGGTAGATCAGCTGTGGAAACTTATGAATTCTGGTGAGACAGCAGTGGCTTTTTAAAAATATTTTATGATTGGTGTATTTGTATTTTATAACAGGTTTTCAGCACTTATAAAAAGTGTGGTTAATTTTTTTTTCTTTTTGTTTTTTTTTATTTTAAGTTGGACACTTATTACACCTACCTTCACATCAGAGGATGTGATACCATTTGCTAAGGATATATTCCACAGGGTGGTTGAGGAAACAAAAATGTTAATTTATGCGAAACTGTCTCAAATGTTTAAAGAGCTTCAAATAGGAACCTGCAAAGCATTGTTATTTTTTATTTCAGAGGTTACCAAGGGTTGAAAATACGCCTTCTCACCTATTTCTTAGGAAATTATGTATATACACACAAATATAAGTGAAGTTTGCTGTTTTTACTTAGTGTGAAATGGACAGAAAGATGAGGGTAGATCTACCCTCTGGCAGTTGTACTTGTCTGGCCCAACTGTACGCAGCTCCAAACTTCTGTCGTCAATAAGGAATGCTGGGTTTATTGAAAAATGTCCTGAGAATAGTGGTTTTCAAAGTGAGCTTTCTTCTTAGCAGCTTTTTGGCGTAATCAGCTTTAATAGCAATTACTTCAGAAAATGAAGAGATGGTCTTTTTTAGGATCAGTTTGCTGTTTTGGAGGTTTGTCTTTAGATGCTTTCTGATTTGAATAGAGAACATCTCTGTTGGGTTTCCTACTTTCTTCTTGAGTGCTGTTCTTCTGATTCAGGTAAACAGAGTTGGTTCCAAAGTATAACTGCTAGTGCGGACAGCACTTTTACCCGAGAGGAAAGAATAATTTGTTTTTTTTCACATGTATGAGCATTCGTTCCCATTTAAATGATTGATGTGGGTGGGATAGCTAGAAGATGAAATAAGCCTTCAAAGTGCTGTGACCCAGGACAGAAATCAGCAGCTGTGTCAGGGCCTCTCTCTAATAGAATGGATTGGTTTGGAATGGTAGCATTTTTAGACCTGAGAGGATCTTACAGATCATCTAAGTTAATTGCTCTTATCTTAGGGCCCAGGCAGCTGACTTGCCCAAGATAATCACAGAGTAACGGGTAATTCAAAACAGAAATGATTTTCCCCACTGTATCGCTCAATTTAATTCCACGGTAATAACACCCATTATAAGACTTTATTCCATGATTTTGCAATACAGTGGAGTTCTGATTTTTTTATCTCTTTTGTAATTTTAACAGAAGCACTGCTATTTATTTTTTAGCTTCCTCATATCAGTCCTAAATTTTAATACTTATAAGTCAATTATTTGAAGAAAAAAACACTATCAGGAACTTCCCTCAGGAACAAAACAACATTTATTCCTCTACCCAAACCGAAGCTAAACCAAAACCAAAAAACCCACAGAAATAAAAGTAACAGAACCCATAGCCCAGTGGTTTCATGCCATTTAGCCGCCCTCAGCGTGTTGCCCAATCATCCTTCATCCGACTTTCCAAAAACAGAACATCTTACCCTTGCTCATCAAACTGTACATTTTCATTTGCCTTTTAAAATTAAAATAATAATTTTTTTAAAGCTTTGAGGAATTCCACACTCCATGGCCTAATTGGTTATCTACAACATATAAAGGTTCAGCATGGCCGCAGACCTAATTAGGTGATATATTGATCTTCAAGGTTTAGTTTTCTTCCAGTATAAATGTACCCTAAGCCATTCTATTTTCCTAACTGATAAAATGCCTGAGAGTCACTCGCGCCTTTTCTTACTTACTACACCTATGAATGCAGAGGGCTCGCTGCTCTGGAGATCCCTTCCCTCCCTTCAGGGGGTTGAGCCCTGCGGTCCTTCATAATAAAAACCCCAGGAATCTAATGCTTGTCCTTTATGGAACCTTTATATACATAAAAGGCTTAGAGCAGGAGAATAATGAACAGCTACAGAAAAAGTAGGCACTGTCAGGTCGACAGTGTCTAGATATGCATATGCGAGAGGAGGGAATGGATTTCCAGTGTAAAATCCTTACTTTCATTCTGTACCTCTTCTTCTCATTTCTGCTTTCTCTGTAGTTTTTAAGATATAAAACCTTATCCTCCTCGGGAGCTCCTGCCTCTTTCCCTTGCTTCTAGCAGTTTTGTGTATCTGTTACCTTATCACACAGTAGCAAAATGAAGATGTCTCAGGTAGGATCGATGACAGCTTTTTCACAGCAATACAGCATGCAAAGTGCTTAGCACAGTGTAGTATATGGTATGAACTCCGTAAAATGGTGATTTTTTTTCATGTGGATTACCTTTGCATATAATTAATATAACATTCACTTATCTTTTAGAGTAAATCTCATCAGAATCACTACTTTATTAACGGGCACAACTGATCTCACAGATTCATTGCACACAAAGATGCCACTATGAAATACGTCTTTACTGTACTAAGTCACAAGCACGACTGGTAATAGGTTACGGTAGAGGGGGAAGATATGGAAGCGATGAGTCACGGTACTTAAGTTAACTGTTAGATATTTGAAAATTTGTGTGCAGTGAATCTGGGAGATCACTTATACCCGATAGAGAGTTAAGTTTACCTTCTTATTCTAATATTTGTTGTTGAAAACCACAAACCTTAATATTTATGCTGTCCAAAATTTGCTGTAGCAGCTTCTTTGTTTTTTGTTTCTCCTTTTTTTTTTTTTTGTATCCTGGAATGTGAAGGTGTGGTATGGTGGGGTGGGGAGTGTGTGCGTGTGTGTGTGAGCCATTCTGCCACCTTTTGGCAGCTCAGCGGCAGCTCAGCTTGGGCCGGGCATCGAACCACTGTTGCTCAGAGCTCACACTCTTGAGCAAGCTCTTAGCCAACTGAGCCACTCAGCCGGCCTTTGTTTCTCCTTTTTTAAACATTACGGTACTCTTTTTGACACCACAGTTCTTGGTCAAAATTAAGTATTTATAGGGTTTATTTTTGTATCCAGTAGAATTTACGTCTCACTTCTTTTAAATGATCTAGATCATTTTAAATTCAGCCTAGAAACCATAAAAATTATGTGACCCTAGTCTGTTCTATTTGATGGCACTATCTACCTGCGGTGCTCTCCTGGGGAAAAAAGGAAAGTGAGAAAGAATTGTGGTGTCAGTGAGCTCTATTCTGTCATTGCTTTGGGCATGTTATATAACCTGAGACCAGCATCCTTCTTTTGGACTTGAAAAATCTGAGACTCATCAGGGGATTTGAAAGAACGTAACCCTAGTCTGTCAACTTTAAACCGAATTTGTACACAGGCAGTCTTCTTCTGGTCGATGCGTGTTTTACGACCTGTTGCCATCTCTGGGGTTTGCTTAGTTTTGTGTTGCTTTTTTTTTTAAAACAAATACCTAGTAGAAAATATAAAGGTGTGTAGCAAAATATTACCCTCCTCTACAATACATCCAAGTTTAGCATCTTCTTGTTTCAAGTAGTTGTAGGGTTTCTTATCATTTATTTAAAACCTGAAAGTAATAAATTCAGGAGTTAGGAGAATTGGTTTCAAGTGGTAGGATTCATGAAGGTTCATGGAATATCTTCCTAACAGGCTATTAAAAAAGAAAATCAAACAAAAGGAAGATTTAGAGGCACAACAAATACTGTTGGGTTGTCGGAAAAGTCATGACGCATTTTTGCAATGAAAAACAAAAAATACGTCATGACTTTTCCAACAACCCAATATATTTTTGTATTCATTTTGTATAAAAGAATGGTGTGATAAAAATGTTTCCAATGATATTCATTAGTTTATTCACTAACACTGTTCCTGTAACAATTTGTGTCTGTGTTAAGATACATTTTTTAGGGTAGAGGGTTTGCCAGTGGGGCTAGGTCAGTAGATGGCTCCTTTTAGGCACCATAATCCTTCCTTCCCTCTGTATAGGCTCTGAAACAGTTTAAAATGTATGGATAAATGTGCATATTGACTCTTATTTCTTTATTATTTACTTCTTAGGGACTTCACATGACTGGAGGTTACGGTGTGGTGCTGTGGACTTGTACTTCACACTTTTTGGCCTCAGTAGACCTTCCTGCTTACCCTTGCCAGAGCTTGGGTTGGTTCTTAATCTAAAAGAGAAAAAAGCTGTCTTGAACCCAACCATAATTCCAGAGGCCATCGCAGGCAACCAAGAAACTGCGATTAATCCAAGTAGCCATGCACAGCTAGTTGGATTTCAGAACCCTGTAAGAATCCCGTGTTTACAGAAGACGTAGTTTTATTATGTAGAGCTATCGAGAGAACTGCTTCTTTTGAACTGGCAAATTTTAAAGCCACTGAGTTTTGTACAATTTAAAAAACTGCTGGCTGACATTAATTGAGCACTTTACAATTTATAAAGTGCTGCTAGCAATTACGTGGTGCTGCCAGTCCATTTACTCCTTTTGTGATAACGTAATACTATTTTGTACCTGAGCGTAGAATTTCTTCTTTGAGTAGTAAAAAATTAAAATGGATATTTAACCTATTACACATTAACCTATGTTGTCTATATATGGTAATGGCAAACTGAACACAAGGGGCCTTGACTTTTTCTTTTTTTTTTCCACTTTGTATAATACCTAGCACGGTTCTAAACATATAAGTGCCTGGCAAATGCTTGTTGAATTAAACAAATAAATAACAACGAATAGTCAGATAAATGAGTAATCTGATTTGGGAGGAGACTATGTATTACATTTGGAAATTTGTGTATTTGTATATGTGTTTGCCTTTAGAAAAGTTTTATTTTTGGCTATGCATTATAGAAGTACCAGGCTTTTTACAGAAAGACCTTTAAGATACATATCAATGATTTTATTGTAATTCAAAGGAAGTTCTAGAGATGATTTTCTTGTGACAAAATGTCCCCAATACGTCAAGCTTCGTTTTTCACCAATATTTAGACCAGGTTGCTTGCCTGGCAACTCCCTACTGGTGTTTTGACAGTTTAGAGCTCAGATTCCCTCTGTACTAGTTAGAAATAGTCACTTTAAATTACTTGTTCACCTAGATTTTCTGAAATATAATTGTACTAATTTGTTGTAAATTTAAACTGTATCCTAGAGTTTGGGTTATAAAGAAGTAAGGCAGATTTTTCCATAGTAAAAAAAAAAAAAGTCTCATTAAAGAGCTGTTTCAGATCTAAATGTTTGTAAACTTGTGGATATGAATATGTTTATAATTCTTGCTCATATACGTTCATTTATCCACAATCATACTTGGAGTCTTCAGGATAAGAGGAGGAAATGACACCAAAAGATAATATTCTTTTGGGAAAGATATAAAAGTTCCCTTACTCCCTTCTACCCCCCACAAAAAACCAGCAGACAGGAAAAGGTGATATTCACAGCCCATTGCTGATAACTTTTAGGCACTGGGCATGCTCTAATCTGCATGGTTGCTACAGCTACTAGTTTTCAGCTATAATATGAGCTACTTGTCTTCAGGAATCTAATTTTGATCTTGAATATTGCCGCAGGAAGATGATCACCTTGCCAAAGAAGCATCATGTAATATATCAGCTCATCAGCAGGGAGTGAAGAGGAAGGCTGATACACCACTGGGGTCCCCACTAGAACCTGGTCAAATACTGGAGAAGAATGAGGATAGCAGTAAAGTCAAACTCAAAATCAGAGTAAGAAGTACAGGTTAAGCCTGTAAAAACAGTGTAGGATATTCACCTTCTTGTAAATCTTTGTGAACACTTGCCACGGTTTTTCCTTAGGAACAGACGGGGCAGACTGAATCATAAGAGAGCCCAAGTGCCTGTCTCTAAGACATTCCAGTTGATAGTTCAACTTCTGTTATCACATACTTCTTCTCTGTTTGGGGAGGAACTATGTGTG
The DNA here is from genome assembly GCF_001890085.2 of Hipposideros armiger. Classification (NCBI taxonomy): domain Eukaryota; kingdom Metazoa; phylum Chordata; class Mammalia; order Chiroptera; family Hipposideridae; genus Hipposideros; species Hipposideros armiger. Next base: position 583,814 of record NW_017731415.1, read on the forward strand.
CACAGTCTACCACAGCTCGCTACTTCTTCCCACAACACAGGAATAGATTTTAGTTGCTGTTACATTTCCAGTAATTTCCAGTCAGCTTCTTTGGGAGGCTGAACCATATCATCTTTTCTTTCTCTTAATACTTTTTGAGAAAAAGAGACTACTTTTCCTTTTAAGATTATTTGGGGGTATATCCTGTGGCCTGTCTGCTACCTTTCCTAAGAGCTAAGTAAGACCCAAACGTAAAGTGATGTAAAGTAATGGCCACTTTTCTCCTTTGTTCTCTGTGTGTGTTTTAGTTTTCAAGTTCTCAAGACGAGGAGGAGATTGATATGGATACTGTTCACGATAGCCAGGCGTTCATCTCCCATCACCTGAACATGCTTGAAAGGCCATCAACTCCAGGTACGAGGAGCATTATTGCGGTCACTGGGGGGTTGCAGAGAATTCACCTGAGACCACTATTCCAAGGTGTGTGGCTTTATTTTCAAGTGAACAGCTATAAAGTTTAAAAGTAGCTGGTATAACATAAAATGGTAGATTATAACACATTTCAGCAAAGGAATAAATTAGAAAAAAAGAAAAGTTTCTTTAGATTTTCTATTTTATTTTTGTTTAATATTTGATATTCTTCTGGATTTGTTTTTTTAAAAAAATTCATCAAATTCCTTCTAATAGTTTTAATTCCTTTCTTCTCTCTCTCTCTCTTTTTCTTGTAATAGGCTTAACCTCAAAATAAAATATTAGATCTATGTTCTTTTTAATAATGTAACCATAATTATATTTAAAAAATTTTTGACTAATGGGACTGCCACCCATAACACAGCTACTTCCTTTTTTTTTTTTTTTCTTTAAGATTTTATTGGGGAATTGGGGAAGAGGAACAGCCAAGTTGTCCTTTAATCTTAGTTGTGGAGGGCGCAGCAAGCTCAGCTCCAAGTCCGGTTGCACCGCTCAGCTCAAGGTGCTGTGTTCAATTAGTTGCGGGTGGGCATAGCCACCATCCCATGCGGGAGTCGAACAAGCAGCCTTGTTGTTAAGAGCACACGCTGTATCCACTGAGCCATCCAGGCAGCAGCTCAGCTCAGGGTGCTGAGTTCAGTCTTAGTTGCGGGTGGGCGTAGCCACCATCCCATGTGGGAATCAAACCGGCGGCCCTGTTGCTTGAGCTCACACTCTTAAGCAAGCTCTTAACCAACTGAGCCACTCGGCCGGCCCCGAGAATTTTATTCTTGAACTGCTTCTGGTTTTAAGGTTCACTTATAAAAACCTGTCAGGTTTTTTTTTTTTTTTTTTTTTTCTTTTGGGAAACAACTAAATCCCTGTTCTCCTTCTTTGGCATTTTAGGGCTCTCTAAATACCGACCAGCTAGCTCCCGGTCTGCCTTAATACCCCAGCACTCACCAGGCTGTGACAGCACACCCCCCACGAAACCCCCGTGGAGTATGGAACTTGCACGGAAGGGAACAGGTGAAATTATTGTTATCATTTTGCTCAAGAACAAAACTATAAACTTCGTAGGTTTCTTTTTCAATTTGAAAAAAACAAAAAAGGGTAGATCTAAGGACTTGCCTTGCAACACATTGAATTTGTATTATTTAATATAAAGACTATTTTAAATGAACATTTTATTATTTCAAAAGTAGTGTACCCCTATTATGTAAAACTTGGAAATAACAGGAAAGTAGAAAGGAGGGGAAAAATATCATCCCTCATTATGCCATTTAAAGATACCCATTATATTAATGTTTTGCTATTCCTTGCAGTGCTTTTTCTAAGAATATTAAAATATGAAAAATGCTAACTTCAGTAGAAACTATCAAATCTGTTCCTTTATACTTTTACAAAATAGAAAAAAATCAACCACTTATTTGCCCTCTCCCACTCCCCCTGAAAGGTTTACAGTTGGTCAACCCTGAAGCCTTGATGTTATACCTGGAAAACAAACATGTTCTGTCTTTTCAATTATACTAATTGGGCTTAAGTTTATGAAAGTTAATTCAATTCAGATATATTTATTACCGATTCTACTATCTTACATCCTACTTTTGCTGCCTACAAAGAGAAGATTATAATCCAAATGAAGAGTGAACATTCAGTGCTGATGAACCAGGATTCAGCCTTCAACTTTTAGCGGAACAGGGACTGCAAAACAAGACACATAAGCAGAATCATTTTTAAAGACTAACTTTTCCAAAAGTCATTTGTCAGGCTTTAAAATTTCAACGGGTGGGTTTTGCTTATATAAACCGGGTTTTTATGATATAAACAGAAGAGTAACTGTTTATTTATTTGAGAGGCTTAGGGAATCAACTGTGATTAATAGGAGACTTCAAACAAAAGCAACACATCAAAATATTTTGGTATTGAGACCCCAGACTTTTGGGTGCTTATATCTCCTTGTGTGCTCTATGCATTCATTGTAATAGGTTCACAAAATATATTTCAGGAAGAAGTCAGCTGGAGACTTTAGAACTTACTTAGATAAGTAAATTTTAACAGTTCTTGGCCCTTGCCTGTTTTGTATTTTCTTGGTTTTGTTTTTGGTTTGGGTGTAATTTTCTTTATTATCATTATACTAGACATGAACATTTTTCTATGTTTTTAAAAATTATAATGCTTAGGATGTTGCAAACCCTTTCATATAGTTTGAGAGTGATACTCCTGCCTGCCTTTCATGTCTTTAAGAAAAATAAATTCTGTCTAATTTCCAATAGTCAAATAAATTGCTGTTCTAGAAGATAATCTGAGTCCGTTTGTTTGGTTTTTCTTAGTCATGTGGCACGCTAACCTTTGTAGAAGCAAATCTGAACACCTTTTTGTGCCACCAACGTGCCCTTGGATTGTCGTTCCATATTGCTTTAAAAAATACATTTTTACTTTTTTTTTGGAATCTCCCTTTACAGTCTTATAGTTCTCACGGCATTGGATGGGAACACCGCGGAGGAGATACAGGGCTAGTGGTAGGGAACAAATAGCAAAGCTTTACAATTTTATCTTTGGTTGTGATCATTGTAGGACCCTTTTATGTCCTGAGGCAAAATGTTTACCAGCGTGTCATGTATAGACTGGTTTAAATATATTCTTTAATGTGCCTTTGTAATTTTCTTTAAATGTATTTATTCATTCAGTACCCTATGACCACTGATCAAGTCTTAAAATTCACTAGTGTTGCTATTAGAATTTAGAAAACCTGCATTTTGTAAATGGCAGTTTTCCAAATGTTTATTTATACATGTATTTATTTTGGGATTCTAAATGCAGTTTTCCCTTAGACACATTGTTATATTTGATAGGTAACTTTCCCAAACTAGCCAATAAAAACCCTTTTAACTTACACCTGAAGAACAGAAGCATCAAACCTAGCCACCTAGTGTAATAATATTTCTGAGAGAAGGGGTACTTTCAGCTCCATCTGTTGGAATGTCAGAAGCACAACTTTAACCTAACCCAGGCAAAGTAGGCAGTAAAACAGGAACTCCCTCCCTTGCGGCCTCCCAGCTAGAGCTGGGGGTCTCCTTCTGCGGTAGGTGCCTTGGCCTGGGGCTGAGAGTTGGGGGTTCCGGAGAGGAGGCATAGAACAGTGACCTCTCTTAAGTCTTCAGGGATTCTAGATTAAAGTTCACAGGTGGGTTTGGGGGACCTTATTCAGCTTTTCCAATTGAGGCATCTTTTAGTTGGCCTATAGAAGTCTTATAAAAATTTTTTAAGTAGTTGACTAAAAATGAAGAGATTACACATAAAAATCTGGATTTCCCGCTTCTCTTGAAAAAGAGTGAATTAATTGAGAAGCCTTTTTAGGCAGGGATGTGCTTTTTATGTCATTGAGTCCACTTGTGTTGCACCTGGTAATCTGTTCACTCATTTATGCTGTCTCCTTAAGTGCAAAGCTTTGGAGTTTGGGACCCCTGCTTCCTTTATTCATGAGCGAGTCTGAGATGGGTGCTTTAGAGCCAGCAAGCAAGATGATGATTGAGAACTGGAATGAGTTAGCCATGTCATCTGGGAGGGATAGAAAAGGAATGAGGGTTTCGGTCCCATAGAGAAGAGATGGAAACTGTTAAGTAGAGGGCGTGGCTTACTTCTTAACCTTCCCCCCACTCGGTCCCCCAATTTTCTGTTTCCTTGAGTATAACAGCGAGCAGAATATTTAAGGGTACGGATGATACATGTGTGACAGGTTAAGCCATTTGGAGGAAGAAAGGAGCAGTGGCAGGGGTGTTTTCCTTCATGACTTTACTGTTTCTTTTCCATCTCCTGAGGCAGGGAAGGGAATTGGAGGAAAGGGCTATATGGTTCCCATGGTGATGGGTGAAGCATACCATGTTCTTTCTTCTCTACCTCACAGGCCCGAGGTGGCTGATCTGTGTCCCAGGTGGTTGCAGGGGTTGCTGTGATGAAGGGGAGAGGAGGAATGACAGGAACAGGAGTGGAGGGAAAGCCCTCGTGGTTTCTGAGGGGAAGTGAAGGCGAGTTCAGCATCTGCCTTGCTGGGCTGCTATATTAGGTAACACCTTGTGTGAGTCAGAAAAGCACTACTCTGGTGTGTGAAATCCTTTAAAAAAAAAAAAGTTGGAGAGCCCTAGAGGTCTTTCTTTCAAAACTAGTATGAAAAACAGACTTTGATCTCTTTTTTTTAATTGTAATGATACAATTCTATACTTTTTTATAGTGATCTAAAGAACCCAAAGAACAGACTTCACACTTTTCCTAGTGGAAACTGCAGATTTTGTGTTAAGTTTAAATATATACTTAATGTCAGAGAATTAGCAGGTTATTCACTGCCTGTTATCAGCACTTTTATCAGATGGCTGAAAAACTTCCACATTAGGCTGACATTGAGTACCTCTTTCTGTTTGTTTTGCATTTGTTAAATTGACTGCAGCTAACCCTTATCCATAATGCTTTTTATTAGATCTCTAGGAAAGATTTTATGGTGGGTAGGATAACAAAACTGAACATCTGTTTTGTTCTTTCTATATAACATGAAATAGAAAAAATATAATGTGAATTATACATGTACATGTATCTCCCTTTTTGTATATATCTGCTGTCCTACAGTAGAAACAATTTTCAGGTCACTGAGAGGGCTTTCATTGTCTTAAAACTGAAGGGTGATTAACCTTGGGTAGGCCTCAAGTTCCCAGGCATCTTATAAACCCCTGAAATATTATGTGAAATTATGTGTGTAAATGTTTGTGTCAGGGAAATGCCAATATGTGCATTTTTCTCAGTGGAAAATCTATTAATAACCTCACTATGGTGGTATGAAAGTAAACTCATCTGTGTCCCAAATCTGACTCTTAATACTTAACTTCACATGAGAACGAAAGTGCATTTGTTTATCACCTTGGATTAGACCTGGTAAAAATTACTCAGGAAAGATAGAGATTAAGCAAACAAAAAATACATATTGTCTACAGTATATGAAAACTGAAGAGCTACAGGTTGTTGGTGGTGATTGAGTAACATTAGGTTTTATCAGATGTTCTGTTGTTACAAACACTATGCTAATGAATATTAGAATATGCCTTTGCACATATGCATGAGCACATTTGTGGGATAATTTTCTAAGTCAAAGAAGATGGGCATTTAAAATTTTTACGGATGATGCCAAATTCTCTTCTCCTTTTTAAAAAATGCTTTGTTACAGAAAACTGAACTAGTCAGATTAGTATAATGAACCCCATGAATCCATTCCTCACCTTCAACAGTGATCAGCTAGCTCATGACGATCTTGTGTAATTTATACCCTTACCCATTTTCACCCTTCTGAATTATTTTGAAACAAATCCCACACATCATTTAAAGTAATTCAGCATGTATCTCTAAAAGATGAGGACTCTAAAAAGTCATTACTGTGGTAATAGTCTTATATTTTAAAAAATTGAATCATTTCATATCATTAAATATCCAGTTATTGTATAAACTTTAGTTGACTTATAAATGCCATTGTTTTTATATTTTAACAATTTATTTGTTTGATTCAGTGTTCACATAAAGTCTACACATTGCAGTTGGCTGATATATCCTTTAAATCTTTTTGAATTTAAAGTTTCTTGTCGATCTTTTTATCTCCCCACACCCCTTTTACAATGTACACGTATTTGTGAAAGAAACTAGGTTTTTGATTTATAGTTTTCAAGTCTGTATTTTGCTAATGTATATCTCTGGTGTAATTAACATGTTAGAGTCCTGTATATTTCCTGTAAATTTGTAGTTGTATCTAGAAGCTTAATTGGATTCAGATTTATAGATGGTGGTGTCCTCTTCAGCCTGGAAGCACAGTGTCTGGTGGCTTTGTGAGTTAGTCATTAAGATGTTGAAGGCCTTGACTCGTCCATTTCGAGGGTTGTAAAATGGTGATACTCTTATTTAGCTTTCCATTTTTATTTATAAACTGGATTGTTTTTATAAAGCTGAATTCCCCCTCATCTACTGTTATCCAGTAATATATATATAGGTCATATAGGAAAAGAAAGATAAAGGCAGTTCAGTCAGTTCCAGCCCAGTCCAGCTATTATCCTTATCAGTATTCAAATTGTCCCACCTCTGGACAGTGAGAACCTCTTAAGTTAACTCTTGAGTCTGTTAAGAATACTTGAACTTTTTTGCTATTGTACCAGATGTTTCCTGCTCATCTTGTAACTTATCTGCACAGACCTGCAGTCAGCCATTTGTCCTTAGAAGCTCTGGTTCCTAATACCTTTATCCTTAGATCTAGCTAATCCATTGTCTTCTTAATAAGACTTCATACAAGTCAAGAGAAATGCAAGATTTATAATCTTTAATGCAAAGTGTAAAGCCACTAGACAAGAAATTGGTACTTTGGAAGTGGCTGTAAGTATTCCTTGGGAAAGAACTCACCCATGTACACTCAGTTGCTCATTTGGCAGTTGCCTCTGCTGGGAAGTACATTTTCCAATATAATTATTGGCTCTTCTGCAGTCCAAGTAGTTTGGCAAGTGTTTAGGATTAATGATGAAACTTCCCCCAGTGCAGAAAAGGACCGCAGACTCCCAATAGTGCAGGCAGCCAATTGGAAGGCTGCAAAGCCTGTTAGTAAAAACTGACTAAATAATGAGATAGGTGCTAAAGGAATCTGCTCCTGAGACTTCCAAGTCTCTTCTTGTTTCTCATCATCACCTGGCTGTGTATTCTGTTTGATAGGAAACTGTTTCCCCGTATTTAGAGAATTGTGACAATATTCATGTAGTTCAGTTTTTAATAAAAATTAAAATCATACAGTGGCATATTTCATTAATACTATAAATCAGATATTCTTCAATTTTTTTCTTTTTCTGAAGACTATCTGGGCAGCAATTAATTGCAAAAAATATGGATCGCTAAACTTGCTTCTATATAAATAATTTCTTTATTTAGGTTTTGCATTATAATAATAAGTGTTAGCTTTACCGAAACCATATGAATATAAAAAATATATAATTTTGTGGTAGCTAAATGTGAATAATCCGTGAGGACAGGAACTTTGACTCGTTCATTTGCTCTAAAAATTGGATCAGTGTCTGACACGGAGAAGTACCATAGTCAGTCAATGCCAGTTGAATGAATGATGTACACTAGTTTCTGTGCTTTATCCATCTGCCTTCAAAATCAGTGACCTTCCAATTGCATTTAGTTGGACTAAGTGCACCTGACATCCTATTTAAAAAGAAACACAGTTATGTAACTCCGTTACATTAATTCATTTGTTTAGCAAGCATTGGCAGAGGTGGGCAGGTGGAATGTAGGGTCTGCTAGATATTGTGTGATATATTGGGATACAGAGATGACAAAAGATAGACTCCCTATCTGAAGAAGTTATGAGCCTAACGAAAGAGACCCAAAGATAAAGATGTGCTCCAGCACAGTATGCACCATGCTCTGCAGACGGGCAGAATGGGTAAGAGCATAGATTCTGGTGTCAGGCCCTTTGGTTTTGTAGCTCAGATCTGCTGCTACAACCTTGGGCAAGTCAGTTTCTCTGTGCCTTAATCTCCTCATCTGTATTATGTTGTGGGAATATGAAAGAATTAAAGGAGAGGGGGTCCGGTTTGGGGGAAGGCTCCCCCCAAAATGACATTTGGGCTGAGATTTAAATTCTTAAAGAGCCTAAAATGTTTTCTGTTTTTTTATTTTCTTCCCCCTCCTTTAGGTTAGCTTAAACCTTACTTCCTTGGAGAATTTTGCCTCTTATTCCCTCCAGCTCCCACCCGCAAGTAATTTAAATCTCCTGTTCTGCTCCTCTTTCTCTCTGTTTTGTCTTTTCATTACTCAGGTGTACTTACCCGGTTTCTTCCTTCTTTGCTAGTTTGTAAGTTCCAGGAGGACTGAGGTGTGTCCAGTTCATCTCTGTTTCCTCTAGTCCCCATGTAGTTCCTGATATTTATTAAATGAATGTGTGAGTCAGAGAAGAAATAAGGGTCGGGTATTCAAAACAATAAGGAATAGCATTTACAAATACACAGAGTTATGAAAGGGCTAGCCTAGAGTGTATGGAAAGGAATAGTGGAAGATGAGGCTGGAACGCTAAGTACAGGACACATTGTAAACTGTCAGCAAAATTAGTTTGGGAGCCGGCTTGGATCAGAATTAGTGCTGAGAACTTACTTTTTAAAAAGAAAAGAAACGACTGCATTGCAGTCCATTGTAGTGAAAAGCCTAGTTTTTTAGTTTGGATAAAAAATATGTTTTTTTCAGAAACTGTTCCACTGAAATCCTAGGAATTTGGCTTTTAGTCTGGCGGTAGAATCAACAGATTTTTAAGCAGATAATTATGATGAGCTTTGTTTTTAGGAAGATCTCTAGGAAGCAGGGCCCCCCAGCCTGAACAGTACCTGCAGTTTGGGCATGAGAATTCTTTGTGTGGGGGGCTGTCCTGTGCCAGTAACACTGCCTCCGCCAGCCCCGCCCCCGTTGTGACAACAGAAATGTCTCCAGACATTGCCAAATAACCCCTGGGGGGCAAAATTGCCCCAGGTTGAGCAGCACTCCTGTGCAGCTGTGTGAAGTGTGGATTAGAGTATCAGTAAGACACTTCAGGCCAAGAAACCAGTTACTAGGAGACAGTACTGTAATCCAGATGAGGTGAGGTGGTTGGAATTTATACAGCTGCAGCCAGGGTCGGGGGCAGATTAAGAGAAGCTTGTGAGATCAACAAGGTTTGGTAACCAACTAGATCTCGAAGGGGGTGATCTAAAGTGCTTCTCAGGCTTTCTGCTTTGTTGACTGCATGTAAAGCAGTGACACCAACCTAGAATAATACAGAAAGAATTGTTTCTTAGGGTATGGCCCAAGGATTACAGAGTGGAGGAAATAATTCTTATACATGGCAGCCTGAAACTACTATTACAGATTCTTGGACAGATAGAAAAGGAAAGAACTTTCAAAGACATTTGATTCATGTTTTGGGTGAAATAAAGAGGAATGAAATGAGCTGAAAGTTAAGAACAGAACCTGTTCTAGAGCACAGGTCTCCCAATTCTCAGGGGTTTTTTGTTGGGTTGGTTGGTTGTTTATATTATTAAATGACACTACTCCTGTCTTTTAATAGAGACATCCCCTCTGTAGACTCCCCACCTTTTCTGGGTTTCTTAAGAGTTCACTTTGCCTATCCCCAGAAGTTGTCTGGAGGAACTACAGAAATTTGAATTTTCGCTGAGATCATTAGCAGTAGCTAGCGTAACGTGTTTATGTGTGTTTAATTGTTGTCCGGGTGGCACAAGTATAGTACTGCCATTCCCCCCATAACTTAGGGCAGAACTGTAGTTGAAGGAGCTATGTTTTCATGGACCAATACAGGTCTTACCCTGTAACACACGTGTGCACTCATTACTGTTGCTTCATAGTACTGTAAAATATTAAATTAAATTAGAAGATGGTTTGGTGACACAATGGTATATGTCATAATTTGTATAGACAGTAAGGAATTGAAATATTCTGCTTTCCGGCCACAGTGCTGAACGCTTATCCGTGTGCAACCAATTGGATGTCTTATGTAGCTACTTCTCCTGTTCCTAGTTGTTTCCAGGCGAGGGGTAGACACTGAGGAATCTCTTTGCTGTGCTCTCACCAGCTCCCTCTTACTTTCGTCTCACTTTCCTTGTTATCAACAGGAATTCATTTGGGTGTTTTTAATCTTGAAGGTAAAGAACAGTCACCTTTGGAGATGAGCATTCTGCATCCAGTTGCAACAACTCCACTGTCAGTGTTTTCTAAGGAGTCCGCGTCCTCCAAACACAGCGACCACCACCACCACCACCACCACGAGCACAAGAAGAAGAAGAAGAAGCACAAACACAAGCACAAGCACAAGCACAAGCACGACAGCAAAGAAAAGGACAAGGAGGCTTTCACGTTCTCCAGCCCCGCCAGCGGCAGGTCTGTCCGCTCCCCTTCCCTGTCAGACTGAGGACGGGCCAACGGAGGCCTTGCCCTTGGCGTCCAGGAGAACGCACGCAGCTAAGACTTGGTCCTCCATAAGGAACGATAAATGGGGAAAAACGTCGCCTCTTATAAAAACTTAGCATCCATCTGAGTTCTAAACATTTGATTTACATTATTTATACAATTGAGATGTAATTAGGAAAATGTGTTTTATAGTTCTGACTACTCCGTTTCCTCCTTAACACACCCACACACACACAACCCTCCCCCTTCACACAGGCCCTCGTCTCCACTGGCAGTCCCCATTCCAAACATCACGGTCTCCATGTGTACTGCCAAAGTCAATTATGTTTTCAAGCCTTTGATGGATATTATCAGGCAAAAGTTATGTTTTAAACAGAAGCTACTGCCAAAGCTGTGGTGAAACCACTGTTTCCAGTGACATATTGCATACCACCATTTGGAATTACTGAAAAAGGCTTTTCCTGTAGAATCTTCTCTCTGGGTGTGTGTGTGTGTGTGTGTGTGTGTGTGTGTGTTAAACATAGAAACTAAATCCATTTGGAATTACTGAAAAAGGCTTTTCCTATAGAATCTTCTCTCTGGGTGTGTGTGTGTGTGTATGCGTGTGTGTGTGTGTGTGTTAAACATAGAAACTAAATCTCAGAATTTATAAACAAAAATACCTGATGATTTTCCTTTGCCCTAACATGGACATTTTTAGAAAGCAGCATTTGAAAAAAAATTGAATAACTTTTGATAATGGATTCTGTGATTATGATGTTGGAATTTAACAACTAGCAAATCTACAGTTGTTCTCAAATCAGGATGTTTAAATTGGCTTTTTTTCATTAAGTATAGTGAATATATGTTCATACATTAAAAAATGTTTGCTAAATGTGGACAATATGCACACCCAACACATATTCTAAAATTATTTCTATATGACTCAAATTATGGTACCTTAAAAAAGGTGTTTATATACTGTTCATGAACTTGGATATAGAAAATTCGGCCCTCATGTGAGTATACCATAAACATTTAGTTTTACATGTCAATAGTTTGTATGTTTGTGTGTTTTTTTTAATTTCTGAATTTACTGTGTGCTTTATTTTGTTTGTTTAAAAATGTTTTTCATACCTGTAGTATTTTTATCATTTCCCTCCTCATTAGGAAGTTTGGAATATACTTCTTCCCAGAATAGATATTTCAGAAGGCTCCCATAATGTTAGACTTTTAAATATCCTTTTCTTTTCTTTTCACTTGTTTAATAAATAACTTTTTAAATTGATCATTCTGCTTTTGCATCTTTTTACATCTTTTGTTACCTTTCTCTTTCTGTGTATATATAATATACCTACCCACAAAGCTTGGGGAGAGCTCTGTCTAGGTGGGATTTGATCTGGCTCTGCCAGGAAGAGTGATTTCACTTGGCAGAGATGCGGTGAAGTTCTCTCAGCAGAAGATACAGTGTTTTCAAAATTGCAAAGCAAGGGCGTATTCTGTAATGGTGAAGCAGTGCGGTCGGCCTGGGGTGTAGGAGCAAAATGAATGTGATCAGACGTGGAAGGGCCTAAATGGCAGTTACGTGAAGAGTCCAATTAATTGAGTGTTGGCCAACTGAAATTATTTTTGGAAAATGGAATGTTTTATATTACAGTGTGCAGTGCTACCATATATCAAATTCCCAACTTAGAAAATAGTAAGGATGCATTTCAAAATCATTATCAGCATTGTAGACAGTGACAAATAGTAGCTACCTACGTAATTTAAGCACCTCTTGCATATCAAGCATTATATTAGGAACTGTATATTACGTATGTTATTTCTAAATTGGATATTTATGTTGGATGTTTCTTATGAAGGGCATTGTTTTATGGCGAGCTTTTAGCTATGTAACCTGGTGATTAGAAGCAGATAATGCAAAAAATTATTCACATTTTTGAAATAGGTAATTACACACAAACAATACAAACGTCTGGTCTGAGTTTCCCCAAACTCTTTCCCCAGAGGCAGCCACTGTTGCAGCCTTACATGTATTTTTCCAGAGCTGGTCTATACATATATCTATATAGTATATACACTTTTTAACCAATGATATACTTGCAGAAATTGTTTTTTTTATTTTTGTATAGTTTATGTTTTATGACTACCACATTTTGTGTCATTCTAACAAAGGTCTTTGTTATTCCATGATCACAAAAGAATTCTCCCAGTATTTCTATTAGTTTTAAAGGTTTTATGTTTCAGGTTTATATCCTTTATCCATCTAGAATCCATCTGGGATTTATTTTGATAGGAGGTAGGGATCCCACTTTTTTTTTGTTCCTTCCAGAATGTTACCCAACACCATGTGTTTAAAACTCCATCCTTTCTCTCTAGATTTCAAATGTTATATACTAAATTCCATTATATATTTGGGTCCATTTCTGAACTTTGTAGCTGCTTCCATGGAAATGTCTATTCATCTGCCAGTACCACACTGTTAAGATTATAATAGCTAGATATAGTAGAGTTAGTGTCTGCTCATTTCTTTTTCAGAATTTTTTGGCTACTCTTATAGGTTATTTTCTTTTTCTGGTTGACTTACTGATTTATATACAGTAATATTAATTCCTTGTGGTGTATGTTTCTATGGGTTTTGACAAATGCTTTGGACTTGTGGATCTAACCACCACAGTCCTATCACTCCCAAATTCCCTCATGCTGTGCCTTTGGAGTCAGCCCCCCCCCCCACCAACACCACCCTGCTACCCCCCTTTCCCAACCCCTGGCTTCCACTGATCGATTTTTCCATCCCTATAATTTTGCTATTTTTGTGGGTTTATTTTTCTACATAAATTTTGGAATCAGTCTTTCTAGCCTTGAAATTGATTTTGGAGTTGGTATTGGTTACGTGTTAATTCAAGAGTTAACTTAGAATTGATATCTTGATGTTGATTATTCATGTTAGGGATAATATTACTATCTATGGATAGAGTATTTTTTTAACTGCAGTATAAGGTAGTTTATTTTTCGTGTTTGATACTGAAAAGTGGTATTTTTCTTTACATGGTTATGTCTATTCCTTCATGCTGATTTTGTGCTTAGCTACTGCATTGATCAGGGTTCTCCAGAGAAACCAAACGTGCGTGCACACGCACACGCACACACACACATGTGCGTGCACACGCACACGCACACACACATGTGCGTGCACACACATGCACACACACGCGCGCACACGCACACACATTTGTTATAAATGATTGACTCACATGCTTATGGAGGCTGAGAAGGCCTACAGTCAGCTGCCTGAAGCTAGGGACCCAGGAAAGCTCGTGGTGTAGCCCAAAGGCCCGAGAGCAAGAGAGCCCACAGCACAGTCTGCAGTTCGGTTCTGCCGGCATGAGAAGCAGGAGTGCCAGGGCCGAAGATGGGTGTTCCAGCTCTCATGTAGTCAGGGAGAGAGGAAACCGAACCTTCCTCTACCTTCTTGTTCTCTTTGGGCCCTCAGCAGATTGGATGACGCCCACCCACATTGGGTAGGGCCATCTGCTTTACTCAGTCCACCGATTCAAATGCTAACGTCTTCCGGAAACACCCTCTCAAGCACACCCAGAAACGTTTAGCCAGCTATCTATTCAGGCTTCCCTTGCCCCAGTCACCTTGATATATTGGGTTGTCGGAAAAGTCATGACGCATTTTTGCAACAAAAAACAGAAAAAATATGTCATGACTTTTTCCGACAGCCCAACATAAAATGAACCATCACAGCTACATGACTCAATTCTTATTATTTGCAACATTTTTAATGCATTTCTTGAGTTTTACTTGAAAATAACCAATCTATAAATGAGGATGATTTTATTACCTCTCTTCTAATTTTTATGCATTTAAGTTCTAATTTCTTCTTTTGTTTTGAGTTGTTTTCTCTTGCTGAGTTTGCCTGAGAGCTACAGGAATGCGCATCCTCTCTCAGCATCTTCCTGGCCCCTCCACCTTGCACTTGTCCTGCTTCCTCATGCTGTGGGTTTGCATTTCAGATTCCTTCTCATTTCTTAGAATTTGAAGTTCACAATTTTTTATTCTTGTTCTTTCTTTTTTTTTTTAAGATTTTTTTAATTTATTTTTTTATTGGGGAATTGGGGGGAAGGGGAACAGAGAAGTTGCTGTCCTTTTGTTCTTCAGTCTAGTTGTGGAGGACGTTGCTTCACTGGCCCAAGTTGGCACCATCATTGCGCTCTTCCCGGGCGAGGCAGATCAGTCACCGGCTTCTGGATGGCTGCTCACTGCGGCTGCTGGCCGCTCACGCTGGCTGCTGGCTACACACGGTAGCCCATGGCAACCCACTGCAGCAGGGGCTGCAGCCTACGCCATCGCCGGCGACTCACGGCAGCCCAGCTCCAGGTTGAGCTGTTGTTTAGCATCTTAGCTGTGGAGGGCAGTGTCACTGGCCCTCATATGTGGATCCGAACCGGGGCCCTCTGGCGTCCCAAACCAGTTCTTAACCATTGTGCCACTCGGCCGGCCCTTGTTCTTATTTATTTTGGATACTTCTTAAGGAGAGAATGGAGAAGGCTACTTTGCTACCGAAGCCTTGTAAATGCCTTAAAAAGACATTTTGATGAAAGTATCATCTTTGCATTGAAATCCTTGTCTGGTAAATACAAAGCTGCTTAGTTTTCCCATTCCTGTTCTCCTAACCCATTGCTGCTGTTTCCAACTTTTTACTGTAAGTAACTGAAATGTCTTTATATCAAATGTCCTCCAGCCCAAGCAAAACTGTCTTTCAAAGCTCTTGACCTCTGGCACTTCCCCCCCCCCCCACTTTGAATGTGGGCTGGACTTAATGACTCATTTCCAAAGAATAGAGTATGGAAAGGGGAGAAGAACAACTTTATGGTTAAGAAAGATAGATGCTGCCTTTACCAAATGATCATGGTAAATGTCACCAGTGAGAAGTCAGTAATATCATGGTGTCCTCAGTATGATGTGATGAGAAGGCACCTCTGTGGGTACGCCTCTCTGTGGGCATAAAAATCCACAACCCCGGTCGACCACTCTAATGAGAAAAAACATCAGACAAATCCAAACTGAGAGACACTACAAAGGACTCCTTAAAACTATTGGGTTGTTGGAAAAGGCATGACGCATTTTTGCAATGAAAAACACAGAAAAAATACATCATGACTTTTCCGACAACCCAATATTTAAATTCATGCCAAATGAGGAATGACTGAGAGGCTGTCACAGACGAGGGGTGACTTAAGGAGACATGACAACCATGCAGTGGGTGGTGTTCTTGGATTGGATCCCGCAACAGAAAAAAGATGTTAGTGAAAAAACTAGTGATATCCAGATACATTCTGGAATTTGGTTAATGTACCAATGCTCATTTCTTAGATTTGACAGATGTGCCATGATAGTGTAACACGTTAACATAGGGGACGCTGAATGAAGGATGTATGGGAATACTTGCTAAGAAGGAAATTAACAGAATTGTCATGTCTCTAAGCTGTGAGTGTGTTTTGATCATTTCTATAACCTCAATGATTTACTGTGATAATGTAGTCAATAAGACAGACAGCCCCTGTCCTCAAAGATCATACCACTGAGAGCTAGTGCTTTCACCCCCACTTTTCTCATGTAGAAACTCAGACAGTGCTCACATAGTTTATTAGGTACTCTTGTGTTTGGTGCCTTCACCACGATGGTATTTGATTGGAACGTTGATTAGCATAACACCGATGTGCATTTACTTAAGTGACATTCTTATTTCGATTGGTGTGCTCGTTACAAGTTCCATGCCAGGGTAGAGACGGGTGTGCAGAGTTTTGTACAAAGGAGAATTGCATAGAGTATAGGGTTTTTTTATAATTTTTTTTAAATTGGGGAATTGGGGGAGGGGAATAGCGTTGGGGAATCGGGGAATAGGAACAGACAAGTTGCTGTCCTTTTGTTCTTCAGTCTAGTTGTGGAGGACGTCGCTTCACTGGCCTATGTTGGCATTATCATTGCGCTCTTCCCAGGTGAGGCAGATTGGTCACCGGCCATTGGACGGCCGCTCACAGTGGCTCATGGCAGCTCACGAAAGCTCACACCACCTGCCACTGGCCAGCCCCATTGTAGCCTACGCCATCGCCAGCGACTCACAGCAGCCCAGCTCCAGGTCGAGCTGTTGTTCACCATGTTAGCTGTAGAGGGCGCAGCGTCATTGGCCCACAAGTGGGATCCGAACCGGGGCCCAGCTCAGAGCTGGCATCCCAAGCCAACTCCTAACCAACGCGCCACTCGGCCAGCCCCTAGAGTATATCGTTTTATTTTCCTACTCACACACATCAAGAAACAGGCTCTACAGGGCTTTGCTTTTTCAATAGGGATGTCTAGTTGCCTGCACCAGGTATTCTGTGTAATGTGCACATGTTAGAGATTATGAATATAGTAGACAAAGAAAGAAGGACTCAGCAAATTGGGTGGGTCAAAAGGGTGAAAAATTTTATTATTTCTCAAGATAAACTTTTACCCCAGAAACATGTTGCTTGGGTGTACGAAGTCCTCCCCTGTTTAATTATGAGTCACTGAATGAAGGCTGAGGTCATCTCATTATCCTGTTTATATTCTCCCTTAACCATCTAGTGCCACTGCAAATCACCATTGGCACTAAACATGGGCTCAGTTTTTACTGAATTTTATTGAGCATAAAAACAGAAGGTGATTTTATGAGCCAGAGAGTAAATAGTAATAATACCGGGGAGAGATCATGGTTTTGGGAACCAGGAAACCTGGGGTCTGTGTCCTACCTACACGGTATCTAGAGTGGTGGCTTCAAATAAATCACCCAGCCTAACCACAGCCAATTTCCTTGAAAAATGAGAAGACTATATAAGATCGTCTCTAAGTTTTTTGGCAGCTGCCAAACTCCTGTGATTATTCTGTTAACCACTGTACAGTCTATCCGTAGAGAAGGCCACACGTTGTGTAAGAAAATCTAGGTTATAAAGCCTTTATTTCAGTTTTTACATACAGACAGCCTTGATTGGTTTTATTCGAATTTTCTAAAAAGACCTTATCTTTCGACTTCACCTTCTGTATATGCTTAGAGCAGGTATATAAGACATTATATGTAGTTGGATGAATGTGAAAGTTTTCAATTGAGGATGAACTGCTTTCTCTTATCTCTTTGGACAGACCCATGTTCTTCCCAAGATCAGCTCACAGTGATGTCCGTCCGCCGCTATGTTTGGCTTTTAGAACTTTTACAGACCCCCCTACTCATCAAGCTCCTCACACCAAGGCTGTAGGTATCACTGGATGCCTGCCGAGTATCCAGCGGGGAATTGCAGGCCCCTGCCTTCAGGGAGTCTCGGTTCTAATAGTAAACTTGAAATGAATCTTAAGTAGCAATAACAGGAACTTGAACCTGGAGTCTATACTTAAACCACTGAGATACTTTAAGGCAGGCCCTGAGGGGAGTGGGGGACCTTGCCAAGTTCTCCGCTCCCATTACAGATACACTCTAAAAATCTCTCTGAAGACTTTTAATTGCGCGCATCCTGAAACTCTTGGACCCTGCCTGTATAACAGAATCCTCTTGTCCTTGAAATCTGGTGTCCAGAAAGGCTCTCCAGGACTGAGAGAACAATGCCAGGACTGACCCTGGGACTCCTAAATGTTAATCTGTGCATACCGAATGAGGAAGATCAAGATGAGTGAGAGAGATAAAACCCATTCCACTGAAAGCACTGCCTTTTACTTGGAGAATCAGTATGTCCATCCTAGTTGCTCGGTGTTCAAAAGTCCTTCTATGAAATGATGACGGTGGTAGGCGGTTTGTTGATTGGTTGGTTGGTTGTCATTTTAATATTCCTACTCAACAAGGTCAAACTTCATAATCCTAGAATTCCCCAAGTCCGGCAACCACTGCCATCAGTACTTTGTAAACGTGAGCTTGAGTCGGATGGAACTTATCTTCTGCTCTTTGGCCCTGTGGGTGGAAGTCAAGCCAGTAATTCCCTGTTCATTTTAGGGTTGAGCAAACCGACTTGGAACCATGTGTTTTACATTTTCTATTAATGTAATACAGGCTGTCTTGGCACTGACTAAAAATCTGCTCTCCAGACACCTCTGTGCGCAGTAATTATATGCATCGAGTTATTATATATGAGGTCACCAGACCTCACATGTTCCTTACACCTTGCAAATATGGAACCACGTCCTTTCATGCGGTAGGGGAGACATCATGCTTTCAATATTGTGGTTTTAATTAGTAACGGACCTCTTTTTTTTTTAACTGAAAAATAGAGATGTCTATTTTCCTGGCGAAAGCTTCTAACATCTTTTGAATATCTTGCTTCGAGGGGACCCTTCACACATCAGGTTTCTATTCTCGTCCAGTTGTTTGCCATTCTGAGAGGAGCCAGCGATTATCCTAAGAGGTCAGTGTTTGGTTTCCATGCCTCATTAGACGAGAGCGCTTCACGGCTAGTTTTCTATTACATACAGAGGTTTTGTAATGGTAAATGCAGATGTTCCAATGCTGCATCTTAGGTGGTTGCTTGGTGACTCGGAAGACTTCACACAGCAGCTGGCTACTTCTTCGCTTCTCTTCCCACTAGTGCCTGCAGGAGCTCCAGCTGAGGCGTACCTTCGCGTATCTGTGAAGGGGAACAATGTGGGAATCTTAAGTGGAGCACAAAAAGTGATTCAGGAGCAAGGCACCCTGTAAAAGCCTCTGTCCATGTGAGCTAATGACTCTTCCCACTGTTACTGCTTAGACTTTAGAGTCCGCAGTTGCCTCTGACTCTCATCTCTCTTGTATAGAAACTGTGTGATTTGGAGTCAGCTGTGTAACCTCTTCATTTGCAAAATAAAACAGCTAACGTCTGTGGGCCCTGGATGAGGATGGCAGACTGTGTGTGTTAAGGGCTTAGCGTGAATTTTCTCCATCCTCCCAACCCCATGAGGTAGCATGGCAGACACTGTTTAGGGGCTCACCCAATGATAGGCATCCTCTCCTCCCTCGCTTATAGAGCCCGGATTTTGTGGGGGTAAAAATGTCCCTCCTACATATTTGCTTTTCAAGCTTCACTTGCAGCTCGAGTGGCCATATTTGACAGAGTTCTGGTCCTGGAGACATATGTGGAAATCTGGGTGGGGAGGTTCTGCCGTGGCTTTCCTGATCAGGAGTACACTTTTCTGCTGTCTTTCTACCCTGAACATGGACATCGTGTCTGAAACTGCCGCAGCTCTCTTGTGCTGAGACAGAGGCTGAAAGAATCACAGATACCAGCCATGACATTGTCGAAATGCTAAACCAACATCTGCAGTCACCACATACCAGACTTTCGATTCTGTGGAACAATCAACTCTTATTTGAAAGCCACTATAGTCAGATATGCCTTTACTTGCGGTTGCATACAGTTCTATTACAGGAAGTACCACTATGCTCTCCAGTCTCCAGATGAGGAGACCGAGGCCCAGAGATGTGAAATAATTTGTCTGATTTTCACAGCTAGTCACTGAGGAACTGGGATTCAGAGCCCTGCAAGGCTGATGTACAGCCTGACCTCTTAACCACTTACCCGGCGACTTTTGGAGGAATGAAATGAAATTACTTATATAAAGCGTTTGAGCCTAACATGGCGCCCAGCTTGTAGTATATGCTCATTAAAATGTTAAGAGCGTTGCCATAGTCACAGCTCCATGTCAGCGCTTAACAACGTGATGCTCAGGTTTTGATTCTCATGTAGTTATTTTCCATTCTGACAGGAGCCATCTTTTATACTAAAAGGTTGGTATTTAGTTTTTATGTGTAATTGAACAGTCCATCTTCATGATTATCGTCGGTGCTTAGTAAGTTTGTTGAATGAGTGAATGAATAATTCTCTCCAAGAAGATTTCCTAAAAAGCACCACTCTTAAGAGGTTACTGTCTGCGTTTTTGGTAATGCAGCCATTTTTTTAAGTACCAGTATAGTACAAAGGTTCGGTGAACTAGTCTGTCTGGGTTCAAACCCAGCCTCCACCACTGGTTGATAAGCTGTGTGACATTAGGCAAGGAACTTAACCTGTCTGTACCTTAGTTGCTTCATCTATAACATGGGGATGATAATAATCCAAATTGCCTCATCGTATGTTTGCTAGAAGTGATTGAAATAATACATTTAAGACAGTTTTTTAAAAGGCCTGGCATTTACACTCAGTAAATGTTAGTTTTTACAACAATAACTATTAATTATTTTTATTAAGTCATATGTACTCTACCCAAAGTGGTCCCAGTAAATGAAGCCATGTTGAAAACAAGATGCTCATGTAATAGATACGGAAATGTGGATCATGGTGACCTACCCACATTCAAATATAGAATGAAAGCTTGGGGGCTCAACCGTTACCTGCATGCTTGCTTTCCTTTGTAAAATATAAAGTCCCTTGAAGTATTGGTGTTTGTTAAAACTAAAAAAGAGAAAAAGTGCCTGTGCTCTTAACTTGACAAATTAGAAAATGTTGCTCCCACTTGGTTCCCTCTTCCCGTTTCTCTTTTCAGATTTACATATCAGTTCGTTTATTTGAGAGGAGTCAAGTCAACTTGATCAGGAAAAAATAGCATCTCGCCACCTTACTTGCACTTATTGCCACTTAAAAATGAAACAGTCAACAACAGTGGCAATGAAAACTACCAGTGCTAATGTTAGCTTGTGGAATTTTATTTTTAAAAAAAGGGACTAAAACTTCTGGAAAGGTGTGAAGAGATCTGCTGACTTATTCTCCAGGGAAACAACCACAGCTAGTAAAACTGATCCCCAAACCCCACACAACCATTCAAAGTCTCTGGAAACTGCCCTAAGAGCATACAGCAAATGAAGAAATCGTTATCCAGCACAAGCGCCTAGCTATGGAAGACCAGCGCGAGTCGGTGGCGCTGGCACCACATAACCTCTCCCTCCCTCTCTTCCTGCTAGCTGAGCTGGATGGAAGCTCCGTTCCACGCAGGTGTGGCCCAAACGACAGAGCGCCCAACCCTGTGAGTTCCCAGTCAAGGGATACAGTGTGTTACCAGGAGGGACAGGCCAACCACATCCTTAATGAATGCCCTCCAATGTCAAGTTCCTGAGGCTAAGTTCCTGGGGAGAGCAGCCAGGAGGTGCGGTATGCCCTCCCCCACCCAGCCCCCACTTATGCAAGGGGATAGGCTCTTCCCTGAGCGTGGCAGTCTAAGCATAATGGGCCTGGTCATCGTAACTCACTCATAGGGTGAAGATCCCACGCCAGGAGGGGCAAGCTGAGAAGGCTGCGGATACCCCTCTCCAGGTCTCTTATTTATTTTTTTTTTAGTTGGGGAATTGGAGAGGGGGACCAGCCAAGTTGTTGTTCTTCAATCTTAATTGTGGAGGGCTCCAGTCGCCATCTGGCTTCCCGTCTGCAGTTCGTGGCCTCTAAGCTCAAGGTGCTGTGTTCAGTCTTAGTCGCAGGTGGGCGTAACCACCATCCCATGTGGGAGTTGAACCAGCAGCTTTGTTGTTAAGAGCACATGCTCTATCCCCTGAGCCATCCGGGTGGCAGCTCAGCTCAAGGTGCCAAGTTCAGTCTTAGTTGCGGGCAGGCATAACCCACCATTGAACAGGCAGTCTTGTTGTTAGGAGCATGTGCTCTCACCAGCTGAGCCATCCTGCCACCTGTTGGCAGCTCAGTGGTAGCTCAGCTCGGGCGCAGTGTCACTGGCCCATGTGGGAATTGAACCGGCGACCCTGTTGCTCAGAGCTCACGTTCTTAAGCTAACTCTTAACCAACTGAGCCACTCGGCTGGCCCCAGATCTCTTATTTTTGATACTGAAATGCAAGCACTTAGTTGCCCAAGTCCTGTGTTTGCACCAGACCTTGCTTTTCATCTCAAGGGCAGAAACAAATGGAAGTTTACTGACCTCAGACTACTTTTATGCAAAATTGAGCCAGAATTTTAAAAAAATATCCTCTGATATAATATGAATTTCGAAAGTATAAATCAAGCTTTATCTACCAAAGTAGATTCCTCTGATTTGATCTTTGTTAAGACTGATTTAAAATGAAAGGCATCGGCCTGCTATTTTGGGGGTGGTCTTGCTTTAGAAACCTTTCAGCTGTTCCCATTTTTGCAAATTTTATTCTAATTGAGTCAGGTGAACAGTAGTCATGCTGTATTACTTTAGTTTTGTAGTTTCGACTTCCAAGGGGACTTGATTTATTTGATCAATATATTCCAAAGGAAATGGAAGAGAAATTTAGATCCTCCACCCCGAGAGGGTGATAAAAAGTTGTGTGTACATATTGGCAACACTAGATTTAATATAGTCATTACTGTACACCCTGCAGTGAGGTAAGTGCTGGGGATATGAAGATGTAAAGGTGAGTAAGACAGGATAGTCCCTTGTCCTCAAGGAAATTGTCATTTTAAGGGACAGGTTGTCCTAGAAACAAGGAATTATAATACAACATGCTAGGTATTGTGTTAGATGGAAGCCAGGTTCTGTGTGACAAAGAAGAGGTCACCCAGTAGGCAGAGGTGGGCAGGGAGCATGGAGAGGAGAGCTTGACCAAGGAGAGCCTTTCAAAGGAGGAAACCCAGACTTTGAAAATGTGTGTCTGATGTAGAAACCATACACACTTCTTCTCCATTGTACATCATAAGTTAATCTTTATTAAATAGTAAATAACATTGGAGAACAAATTTTAAGGAAAACATGCTCATGATCTACATTTTAATCAGGATTTAAAATGCAAGGGACAGATTTCCAACAAAAAGCAATTTAAGCGAAGGAAGGGATTTACTGAGTCTTGTAACATCAGGCTGCAGGCACACTTGGATCAGAGAACTCAAATGATGTCATCTCTCTAGCCTATGGATCTGCTCGCCTTTGTGTATTGGCCTTATCTCCCCCTTCTGACTGCAGATAGGACTCACATAGCTCAGCATACAATGGATGTCAGTATCTCGGGATTCACTCATTCTCAGCTTAGCAACCCCAGGGCAAAAAAGCTTTTCCCTTCCACCATTTATATATAAATCTCAGAGGAAGTCTGGCCGTGCTCGCCCCTTCCAGGCCT
Source organism: Hipposideros armiger (assembly GCF_001890085.2). NCBI lineage: Eukaryota > Metazoa > Chordata > Mammalia > Chiroptera > Hipposideridae > Hipposideros > Hipposideros armiger. Next base: position 607,246 of record NW_017731415.1, read on the forward strand.
GGCTCAGGTCATGTGCTCATGTCCGGACCAATCAATGGGCCGGGAGGATAGGGTATACTGACTCACCCAACCTTCATCCCAATCCCACATTTGGTAGAGGAAGTACTGTGTAGACCGTGTCACCAGCATCACAAGAAATCCTATAGGTTGAGGAAGAGTTTGTTAATGGAAAAGGGGTTCCATTACCAAAAGAAGAGGACAAACTAAAATAATAACTATCTGTAGCAGAGACTGCTAATGGTCCCTTCATATCTATTCTTCTGTTCCGCTTTAAGTAAGCACCCCCAGTGTTTTCGCTATGTATGTTTCCACCCAGGGTAAAAGCATGTTTCTCAGGCTCACTTGCAAACAGGTGTGGCCATTTGACCAAATCAGACGTATGAATTTATGTAAGACTGTTGTAGGACAGCTTCCAAAAATCTTTCCGTAAAAATAGCTGTTACATCCCCTTTGCCTCACTTTTCTTAGTTTTTGTCTTCTTTTCTTTTGGAAGGCAGATATGATGGTTGGCTCTTTACCTGCCCTATTGGACCGAGAAGCAAGGGCCATACCATAGAGTCCCTGAGGACTTGGTACAGCAGAGCTGCCATACCTTCCCTATACTGCCTAGTTCCAAACTTTTAGGTGAACAGAAAATTAAATATCTGCCTTGCTTAAAGCACTGTTTGACACATACGCATCACAAACCACTTCAGGGCAACTCCTTGCTTTCTTTCTAATAACTTTGCTTCTTCAAACCTTAATTATAGTCTTAAGGCCGTAGAAACAGTGTGACATATTTATTCAATGAATATTTATTGAGACCTACTATGTGCCAGTTCTAGGCACATAGCCAACAAATAGTTATTGAGACCTACTATGTGCCAGTTCTAGGATTCAACTGGGAAGTAAACTATTCAACAGTCGAAAAAAGCTTACATTTTAGGGGTGCAGGAAAAAATTAAAGGATAGACATATAATTTATAAATGCTGATACACGCTAAGAAAACTGGAGCATGGGTAAGGAGATAGGATAGGGGAGTATTAGTATTATTTTTTGTTGGGTGGTATAGAGAAACCTCTCTTTGATGAAATAATATTTGACCTAAATGAATGGAAGATATGATGGTTCATTTTATGTGTCAACTTGACTGGGCCACGGGGTGCCCGGATGTTTGGTTAAATATTATGTCTGGGTGTGTCTGTGCGTGTGTTTCTGGATGAGATTAACATGAAGTGAATGTGTAGACTGAGTAAAACAGATTAATTGCTTTCCCTAATGTGGGTGGGCCTCATCTAATCCATTGAAGGCCTGCTAGAATAAAAGGCTGAGTAAGAAAGAATTCTCTCTCTGCCTGTCTATCTTCTAACTGGGTCATTGGTTTTCTCTCGACTTCAGACTCGGACTGGAACTTAACATCACCAGCTCTCCTGGGTCTCCAGCTCGCTGAGTACCGATCTTGGATGTCTCAGCTTCTATAATTGCATGAGCAAATTTCTTAGACTAAACCTCTTTTTGGCATGGGAAGGAACAGTGAGAAGTCCAATGAATTGAGAGCTGTGGTTCTCAAACTTTTTATCTCAGGGCCCCTTTGCACTCTGAAAAAATTATTGAGGATCTCCAAGAGCTTTGGTGATATTGTTTCTCTTGATATTTGTCACGTTAGACGTTAAAACTGATAGAATTAAAAAATATATTTATTGACTTGTTTAAAAAAATGCAATAATAAACACATGTCATATTAATAAAAATAATATTTTTATGAAAACTATATTTTGCAAAACAATATTTAATGAGAAGGGTAACGGTTGCATTTTTGCAAATCTCTTGAATGCCGGGCTTGCTATAGGTCAGTTGGATTTCATAGCTGTTTGTGCATCCAATCCATTGCAATATTTTGTTTTGATTTTAGTATATTAAGAAAATCTGGCCTCACCCAGGTATATGGTTGAAAAATGGAGCAGTGTTTTAGTAGCCTTTTCAGATATTTGCAGTCATTCTTCTTTGATATGACATCAAAACGCAATGAATGGTAGTCTTTTAAAGGGTAGTTGCAATGTGGAATCTGAAATTATATCAATAAAGTATTTGTTCTCTGTACCCCCATGAGAAAATGGGCAAACAACACCAGAATATTAGAATAATTAGAATATTAGAATAAAAGTACTTTTGACTTCCAGACACCCCCCCCCAAAGGGTGTCAGGAACCACACTTTGAAAACTATCGCTTTAGCATACATCATGAAAGAATGGGTGATGATGTCATCAGAGTATGTGTAGAAACCTGCTGGTTGTGATGAGGACTTGGAAATTTATTCTGAGTAAAATGAGAAGTCCTTGGGGCCGGCCGAGTGGCGCAATGGTTAAGAGCTGGCTTGGGATGCCAGAGGGCCCCGGTTTGGATCCCACATATGAGGGCCAGTGACACTGCCCTCTACAGCTAAGATGCTGAACAACA
>NW_017731415.1:612411-617659 GCF_001890085.2 Hipposideros armiger
CTGGCTGCTGGCTACACACGGTAGCCCATGGCAACCCACTGCAGCAGGGGCTGCAGCCTACGCCATCTGGGGACTCACAGCAGCCCAACTCCAGGTTGAGCTGTTGTTCAGCGTCTTAGCTGTAGAGGGCAATGTCACTGGCCCTCATATGTGGGATCCGAACCGGGGCCCTCTGGTGTCCCAAGCCAGCTCTTAACCAATGTGCCACTCGGCCGGCCCTGAAAGTGTTTTTCTAAACCAGCTACCCAATTTTTCTTTCTTTCTTTCTTTTTTTTTTAAAGAACTTTATAGGTGAACAATGTATGTTTTTGGGGAACAATGTGTTTTTCCAGGACCCATCAGCTCCAAGTCAAGCTGTTGTCCTTCAATCTTAGTTGTGGAGGGTGCAGCTCACCTCCAAGTCCAGTCACCATTTTCAATCTAGTTGTGGGGGGGGAAAATAGAGGGGCACAGCCCACCATCCCATGCGGGAGTTGAACTGGTAACCTTGTTGTTTAGAGCATGCGCTCTAACCGACTAGGCCATCCAGCCCTTTTTCTTACCCCCATTAAACCAACGAGACATTTCTGGGAGAGCAAAGTGTCCTAATTCTTACCTCCTTTGCTATGTGAGATGGCTGGTTTCCAGTGAGACAGCTAGCTGAGGGTGAGGATGAGCTTTGAAGAAAAAGTACGTGGTACCTGGCACACTATCCCGGGATGTCTCTCAGTAACTATGGTCTGAGCACCTACATCACAGTCCCACCTCGCCTGCTTATTAAAAATTCCGATTTCCGTGCACCCAAATCAGTCAGGAGCGAGATGGAAACCTGCACGTTTCACAAACGCTTGGGGTAATTTAACCCCAGGTTAGTTTGAGAGTCCCCACCCTGGTGGACAGGCCCAGGGGTGAACCACATGTAGTTTTAAGCAGCCCCATGTATGATGGACTCGCGTTCATGGTTGCCCCTGAAGACAAAGCCCATCTGCTGTGCCTCACCCTTTGGCTAGCTCAGAGCTGGGAGAATGCCTGGGGTGGAGGTGGGAGCAGAAGGGAGGTGGCCTCTTCTCACGCCCTCTACACCCACCCTTTACCCTGCGCTAACAGAGGCATTGCCCCCAGGCAGAAATAGACATGTCCTTTGAGCCCAGTTGGGTTCAGCGGGAGTGCCACCCACTGTGAGCATATCTGAATTGTTGCGTTTGGAGAGTCCAGGAGGAGAGGAAAGGCATTTGGAGGCTTCCTCCTAGATCATCAGCTCCCTGGCAGAAACATCTCCAGTGATGGGGAGCGTTCACACAGTCTGCTGGGACTCAGAAACTCACTCCATCCCTCTCCAGGTTTGGACGACTGCTTTGTGTATTCTGCAATGTTCTGTGGCAACCTTGTTTTGTTTTGCTTCGTTTTGGCAGCGCTGAAGGAAAACTCTAACGGGGGCCATTTTTCATACTGTTACCGTAAATTTTTATTTTCCCACCAGGAAAGAAAAAGAGCAGTAAATGGAATGTCCAGCTCTTAAGAAAGACACATGTAGGGAGGAAGGAAACTCGCAAGGCTCTTAACGACATCATTTACAAAAGGAAGTCCTTGGAAACCTTCCGTGCTACCCAGTGGCCTGGACTGGTTGGTGTCTGAAAGCAATGAATTGATTCCTGTTATTGTATGAGCATGGAAAGGGGATTAGATGTAGCGAATAGTGGCTTTCACCTTGGCACCTATCCTTCAGCCCTGCAAACCGAAATGAAGTATTTTCTGAGTAGTTTCACCCAGAAAGGAGTTTTACTAACTGGGAGGGGGATCGCCAGTGGTCTTCATTTTGGGGTTGGAAAGGAAGGAATTTTGTATCTTTAAAGAAAAAATTTTAAAGAAAAATAGTAATATGTGAATGCTGAGGTTTGAATTGTGTAACTGTATATGAAGAGTGTGCAGGATGGCTTTATATGTCATGCGTTTTCCTACAAATTTTACCTCTACTTTTCATGTTAGTCGAGGGAGGTCATATCAGAGTATGGGCCTTTAAGTTGTAAATGTTACGAGCATTTGCTTTATGCATTATATTAACACTTACAACTCTGATCTTCTAAGAGGTTAAAGAGGTAGGTACTCTAATTTTTATTTTATAGGTAAAGAAACTGAGGTTTGGAGATGCCCAGAGTTAACAGAAAAAGTAGTGGAAGATTTGTGATTTGATCCTAGACCATCTGATTCCAAAGCCTGTGGAGTTTACACAACCCTAAGCATGTAGTTTTCTATGGTACTGCTATGTGTGCACACACACACATTCATGCATAGGCACATACACATGTGTGCACACACAGAAGGGTGATAATTCCTTAGGGATAACATATGCCTTTATTTTATAGGGACCAGGTTCAAGAGAGAGGATATCAGAGGAAAGAAAAAATACCCAGGAAGATGTAGCATTTGGAAAAATAGGTCAGGACTGTCAGTCTCCTAATACGTGTTTCAAATCATTATGGCTTTGCATTTTAGTTTTGTTCCTTTACTAACTTTGTATGTTCTTACAGGCAAGCGGTAATATCCTTGACTCTGGGTTTTCTCACCTGTAAAAGATTGAGTTGGATCAAATGACCATTAGAGTCCTTCAGTTTCTAACGTTCTATGAGTAGACATGACTCCTGCCTTCAAGAAGCTTGCAGTCTCTAAGCAGGTGTAAGGCAAATAGAAGTTCCTGTGAATAACTGAAGTGTCTCTTAGGTGGCCTTGAAGTCTGTCACGTCCAGCGTGGCAAGGGCAAATGGGACACGAGAGGGGCGGCGCAGATTGAATAAGTACAAGAGACAAAAGTAAGATTTAAGAGCGAGACCAAGGGACTCAGCCTTCAGAGATAGACTGAGCCACCGAATCGGGTCGACACATGGTTTTTATTGATTATTTTCAAGGAAGTAAACTGCTGTGCTGTGAGTCATTAACCGTGTATACTGGTGCGCNAAGCCGGCGACTGATCTGCCTCGCCCGGGAAGAGCGCAATGTTGGTGCCAACTTGGGCCAGTGAAGCAACGTCCTCCACAACTAGACTGAAGAACAAAACAACAGCACTTGTCTGTTCCCCTTCCCCCAATTCCCCAGTGCTGTTCCCATCCCCCCAATTCCCCAATAAAAAAAAAATCTTAAAAAAAAAAAAGAGAGCAGTCATTGTAGGATTCTGAGTAGAGAAGTGAATTGGTCTAACATTTAAAAGGTTCATTCTCTGTGTAGGGAGGAGCATGAGGGTAGGGGACAGAGGCCAGCCAGGAGGCAGATGCCATAATCCAGGTGAGAGATGATGGCAGTTTGGACCACAGAGGACATGACAGAGGTGGTCTGACTTGCCAGATAAACAGTCAGACTGACCTGGTATATCCTAGGACTACCGTTTGCTGGGTGCCTTGGAAATGATGACTTCTGGAAGCACCAAATCCTATCTACACGCCCACAGGAAGCACTTGGCTCAGGGCCTGGCACATTAAGTGCTTAATACATGTAGCTGTTTACGTTGCTATTGGATAGGATCACATACAACCAGTTTGGCGCAAAGTCAGAAGATTCTCCATCGTCCTGAGGAACTGTATCCGGGACCTCTGGTCCTGCATGTGTGTGTGTGTGTGTGTGTGTGTGTGTGTGTGTGTGTGTGCGCGCGCGCGCGCGCGTGTGTACACAAGTGCATGTGCGGATGCTGCTTTTAAGACAAAGAAGAAGAGGGTTGGAAAAAGGGGAGACCTGGGCAAGAGGAAGCTTTGAATTAAGGGATGGTTGGTGGCAGGACACAAGCCTCCCTTTAGCCCGATGTTTCTCAGGAGCATCTGTTTTGCCTTAAGCATGGGGTCTCTGTAGGGACTGTTTTTAAAGGAAGTCAGTCTTTTCCTCAGGCTTCCCCCAACTCTTGCCATGAGGTTCAGCAGAGGCCACTGGCATTCGGAGTTTGTGCACAGGCCACGTTGCCTCCTGGGAACACCGACTTCCCGAGAATGAGCATGAGTGCCTGCCAGGAGGGAATGATTTTCTGTCGATTCAAATCTCGAACAGATTTGAACTAACGCCCTGGAATTAAAAAGCCATCCTGTTTCTGGTTGACTAGAGAATGGCGTGTGCAAATGCAGTTTTAAGCGTGTTGCTTGGATGGGTTTTATGTTGCAGTACATCCTTCTCTAGAGTGTTAAACACTTTATGAATCTCTGGTGGCTGTTTGGGTACAGTATGGTTTTGATTAAATGATAGTCGCAGTTCTGGGGACGTGAGGTCCTTGACATATCCACATAGTCTGGGCTGTCAGTATCGAAAAGGACAAATATAGAGTGTCCACTCTGTCAATTCAGGATATTAGTACTTGTAAATTAATCACTTATACTTAATTTTTCATGTGCCTAAGGGAGGGAGGCAGCATGGTGTAATGGAAAGAGGATGAGTGATGAAGTCAGGACAAACCCCAGTTCTCTGCTTTCCAGGTGTGTGACTTCAACAACGTCAACCCCTCTTAACCTCTCTTTCTTCATCTGTTAAATGGGCATAATAACATTTCCTGGTCAGGGCAGGGTTGTTAGAAGATTTCAGTTGCACAGTGGGGGTTGCGTACTTAGCTCCGTGTCTGGGAATTAGGGGGTGCTCTGAACACCAGATCACCATGCTGTCCTCCCAATGGCTTTGATAAGCAAAAATACCGAATCGCATTTGTACAGCCCGAACCAGCAGCGCATGCGTTAGGTGTCTTCCGTTCAGAAGAAGCAATCTTTACTCTTTCGGCCCAGCAGAGAACTGAGGGTATCGCTTTTTTCACTCTCCACTGCTTTCCATTGATGCATGATATCCTGCACTGGAAAAGTGGAACAAACACACAACAGCAACAACTGCCAAAGAAATCAGTAAGTGCTGATGCCAAACACATCAAGCTTGAGTCACAACTTCGGGAGGTAGAACGCGGGATGGGAGACAACGTCAGGGTGGGCTTAAGTCCCCTGAGAAGCTTTGAGAAAGGGAAGTTTGAGATCCCTGGACAGATGGGAAGAAAAGCCAAAAGGCCCGGCACAGTAGATCCCTCAGGGTCACTGGGCCCTGGAGGACCTCAGCCCCAGGCTCCACTGAGAGACCTGGGCGGGGGTTCTCTGTCCATCTCTTCTGCTTGGTGGGGCTGCACCCGCAAGATTTATGAACAGGTGGCTCCCTCGTTTGAGCTCATCCCCAACTGTCACCCTTCATCACTGCTGAAGTGCTCATCATTGCCTTGGACATCCCCCTTTTCTCTCTGTGAAAGTGATATTCTTTTTTTTTTTTT
>NW_017731415.1:621175-658441 GCF_001890085.2 Hipposideros armiger
GGGGGGGGGGGTCTAAGAATCGGCTGTAAGGCGACAGAAGTCATTGTTAAATGAATGGTAAAGACTGTAAGGAAGGCGACGTGATGACAACCCTGGGGTCATCAGAAAATATTTCCCCAAGGAGATAAAACTTAAGCTGTTCTTTTAAAAAGCTCAGACAATTGGACTCACAAAAAATTTATAAGATGCATACATGCTCTTTGTAATGAGTCAAATATTACAGAGGTGTATGAAATTGAAGGAGAGCTAGGAGAGGTCAGAAAAAAGATGAGAGTTCTTCTGTGATAATTTGCTTTTTCATTTTGCTATTTTCCCACTGACACTTCACGTATAATGTAGTTAACCTCACATCAGGGCACTTTCGTTTGGTCTGGAGCTCCTTGATGACACTTCTGGATCACTCTATCTGCATTGATGATGCACTTAATAAGTAATTGGTTCAATGAATGTTGGCATATTTTCGAGACGCTTGTTCATCCATTGAAACAACAGCTTTACTGAGCACTTTATGGGCCAGGCAATGCATGCAAAGATTAAAGTGGTGTTGATTCTGCCCTCACATAGCTCCATAGTGCTATGGAGATGTATTTCTAAATTGCTGAAATATGAAGTAGGAATGGAAGAATGCCCCAAGAGACATTTTATAATTGAGAGTCTGTCAATTTGGATGGACTGAATGGAAAAGTGCAAGTAAATTTTCAACCCAATAGAGCTAAATGAGAAGACATAGAGTAGGGAAATATAGGCCCAGATGAGTAGGCGATATTATATTTTTTTGTCCTATCAATTCCTCAACTCTCAAAGTGGATCAGTTTCTTTAGGTCTTAGAAGGTGACTCTTAAATTTCCTCCAGTATTCCAGCAACTTGTACGGCTGGCTATACACAAGAGAATAAGATCACTTCCTGACTTTTGGATAGAATTCCAGAAGAATCCAGGACATATCTGAAAACAATATAATAAGAATATTGGTTGCCTTCATAGACTAAGCAAGAACTTGAATGAAAATTGTGGCCTGATATTGAGGGGGAAAAGAGAGAGGAAGATGAAAGAAAACCCAGCCGATCTTTTCATTTCCATTTATCACCTCATGGAGAATTAAGCATGGGAAATGTAGGTGAGTGGTGGTTTTATTTTGAAACTAGTTATTTGTTTGACAAACAAATGGAGTGTTTACACTGTCCAAGGCAATGTGCTAAGCTCTGAGAGACCCCAGAGACTCACTATCTGTAAACCTGTGACAAAATATGCAAAGTGCATTAGATCATAGGGCTGCCGTAACAAAGTACCACAGACTGGGTGGCTTAAACAACAGACATTTATTTTCTTATGGTTCTAAAGGCTAGAAGTCCAAGATCAAGTTGTCATCGGGGTTGTTCCTTCTAAGACCTCTCTTCTTGGCTTCCAAATGTCTACTTTCTCCTCATGTCTTCACATGGTCTTTTCTCTGTGTGTTACCTGTGTCCTATTCTAGGCTTCCTATAAGGACACCAGACCTATTGGATTAGGGCCCATCCATATGACCTCAATTTACCTTAATTACCTCTTTAGAAGCCCTATCTTCAAGTATAGTCACATTCTCAGTGAGTAGAGGTTAGGACTCCAACCAATGAATTTTGAGGGACGCAATGCAGCTTATAATGACATGAAGCTTCAAGCTTTCAGCCTCAATTCAGGAAGGGTAGAAGCTTGGGGGTGTTTATTTTGTTAAAGTTTACCTTTAATGGGTAAATAAACGTACGTTCTTCTGACAAATTGAAAACCAGCTTGAAAAAGCCAAGCATTAAAATTTTCCGTTTACTCGGGATTTCACTGTTTGATAAAGATGGTGATTTTTCAATTTTTGGCACTAAGCTGTGTTAACCAGCTCTGACTCTTGTGTTTATTAAGTCCTTAGTTATAGCCGAGAGTTGATGCAGAATGTCTTGTTCTGTAAATGTGTACACATTGTACAAACTCTAAAAGGGGGGAGGAAAAACCCATGATACTTTGCTGGCCTTAAGTTGAGTTTTACTAGAAAGGAGGGTTCGGGGTGTTAAAAGAAGGGATAGATGATGCTGAGCAATTTTATTCCAGTGGACGTAGATGAATTGTTTGGACTTGGATAAGAGAAAACATTTTGACTTGGGATCAAGGGGAACAGCATGACATGAGACTGTTGGGTATGCTTATCAACAGGAACCTCTCTGCTTGTTAAAGCCACTTCTGTTTCTATAAGGGATATTTTCATTTCTGACCTTAATTATGACCTCTAACAGCCTGTGCAAAATAATGCAAGATAATGCAAAATCCTATCTCTGAGCCAATATTATTATTATCACAGGGTGGTCACTTTGGATAAAAAAACCATCCTAATTTTGTGCAGGGAACACTAGATTGGGGTTATTACAACCTATAGATTTAAAATTTAATGATGTTATTAACTTGATTTTTTTTCATCAAGAAAGAATAATTTTGCATAAAGCATTCATAGACTAGTTGAGCACTATGAGATATTATAAGACATCTTGTTCAAGTCCCTTATCTTACAGGGGACCGACCTGAGGTTAGCAGATGTCACATATCACTCTTAAGGTCATCAACCCAATGAGGTCAACATTCCCCAACTCCTTCTTTAGGGCTTGTTCCTGCCATAGGGTCACAGAGCATTTGTGCTAAACAAGACCTTAGGGACCATTGAGTCCAACCCTCTTGTTATAATTAATTTATTGTTGTTAATTAAGAATGTTGCAGCTGAGAAAAGTGAGACTAAAGGAATATAAGGCAGACCCAGGGGCTGGAACCTACATCTTTGTTCTGAGAACCCTCCTCCAGGATTTCTCTCTGGGCATCCTGAGTTTCTACTGTGCCCAGAGCTAGTGAAAGGGGCCCTGGCTATTTCTCTTACAGGGCACAGGACCATGGGGTTTGGTGTTCCTCTTCTTGGAATCTTTATCTGTCTTTTGCACAGAAGGTATATGGGACAGGGCTTAGTGGTTCCAACAAGAAGCTAGCCAAAGTTCCAGTTTTACTTAAGTGCAATGGGTCAATTGAAGAATATTTAAAAATCAATTGGCCAAACTATTGAGTACCTGCTGTATGCAAGTGTAACAAACAAACAAAGACAACAGAGAAATGAAGACTTTTTCTGTGCTGTCTCTCTTGTCCATCTAGGAAAACTGGATATGAAGACCCAAAACATACTAAAAATATACTATGCGTAGAACTTTCCTACTGACATACCAGCTATTTATTCCCTTTATTATAATGTCATGGACATGTCTCTCCTCCATTTCTAAATTCAAACCTCCTTGAAGCAAGACTGTGTCTTAGCCATTTCTGACTACAGTACTTAGCATATCCAATAGCAGTTTAACTTAAATTAACTTACATTCAACAACAATACAGGATGTCATAATACACAAGATGTCATAAGGCTCCTACATGGGTTAGAATTAGATGCAACTGTGGGAAATAAGAAACAGCACATAGAAATGTATTGCTACCCCACATTCAGGGTGTCTGTAGGCGGTAGCCAGCACTTTCCAGCACAACTGATCTAGACACCCTCTTTCTATTACACTGCTAAGTATGGCTTCTGTTCCAAAATGGCCACTGGATTACACATAAATTCTAGCCAGCAGGAAGAAGGAAGTGATGAAGAATGATATGTTCCTACCTTTAAGAATACTTCCAAGAAATTGCATACACCACTTCTGCTTAAATCACATTAGCCAAAATTTAGTCATGGACATAGCTAGCTACAAAGGAGTCTGGGAAATGTAGTATTTTTTTCCAGAGCTGCAGGCTCACCTAAATATCAGAGATTCGGGCTGGCAGAGTGGCTCAGTTGGTTAAGAGCACGCTCAAGAGTGTGAGCTCTGAGCAACAGGGTCACCGGTTCGATTCCTGGCCCAAGCTGAGCTGCCGCTGAGCTGCCAACAGGTGGCAGGATGGCTCAGCTAAAATAAATAAATAAATAAATAATATCAGGGATTCAATTACTGAAGGAGAAGGAAGATCAGAGAGAAAAGTGGCAGGATCTAACACAACTGAAAGAAACATTTCGCTTCAATATTTCAGTTTGTTTTTTTTTAAATTAGGGGAGGATCATTGGTCTCTAGTCTTATGATTAAAATTCTAGATTTAATAGTAAACATCTGAACCCTAGCTCTATCAAACTGCATGTGTGTGATTTTGGTGAAGGCATTTAACTCAGGATCGTTGGAAAAATTAAGCCATGGTCCTTGCAGCTGTGTAATATGCAATAAATGATAGTGTTTATTGTTTTTATTTTTCCTTAATAATTTCTCTGTTGAGAAAATGTACAAGGCCGGACAATTAAGTTTGCAAACTCATCCTAGAAAAAGTACTACATACCTCATTGCTGAATATCACTATGGTCACCTTTGAAATACTCCCCTTGGGAAGCTATGCACCAATGCCAGCACCTAGTTCACCCTTCAAAGCAATTTTGGAACTCTTTTTCTGGAATGGCCATCAGAGCTGTCATCATATTACCCTTGATGACCTGAATGTCATCAAAATGTCTTCCTTTCAATATTCCCTTTATCTTTGGGTAAAGAAAAAAAGTCATTGGCGGTCAGATCAGGTGAGTAGGGAGGGTGTTCCAATACAGTTATTTGTTTACTGGCTAAAAACTCCCTCATAGACAGTGCCGTGTGAGCTGGTGCATTGTTGTGATGCAAGAGCCATGAATTGTTGGCAAAAATTTCAGGTTGTCTAACTTTTTCACACAGCTTTTCTAGCATTTTCAAATAGTAAATTTGGTTAACTGTCCAGTTGGTACAAATTCATAATGAATAATCCCTCTGATATAAAAAAAAAAGGTTAGCAACATCGTTGCAACAAGTTCGCGAACTTAATTGTCAGACTTCATATATGTAAAAACATGTCTAGTAAAAGCTATACCATCCATTAGCTGGAGAATGCATGCCTTGCAAGCTGCAGTCACCACAGCGCCAAAACAAGGATTAATTCTTTCCTCCTAATTAAGTTGATCTGGGGAATCACTGCTGTGAATATTCTGTATATATGGGTCCTGGTCCTTTTGGCCACTTGGGAAATATCATTATTCATAGGATCCTCCATGTTTGGGGGCTAGTGCCCTGAACAGAAATGGCATAAAATATATGTTTTTCTCATATTGAGGCAAGCTATAAAGTTCCTGGCACCCCCTCCAAACAATATCATTCGTTGGTTGGTTTTGAATTCATGGAGCAAGGAACTTGGCCACCAATTATGTGCTCCAACCTTGGTGTTTTCGTTTCTTTTTAAGAGAGGCAAACAGGGTATAGAATCACCTGCAGTGAGCTCGGCCTGGGAAAAAGACTCAGGGAAAGAAATATTCATTGAGTACTTACTGTGTGTCAAGTACTGTATTGAGCGTGAAGATCAATGATGGCTTGTGGGAGAGACACAATCAAGAAAGAAGATGATATCCCGAGAAAGGGTGATTACAACATAAGCGCTCAGGTCAAGAAAGCTTGTAGCGTTCATCTCTGTACAAAGTAGTTGGCAAAGACTATCTAGAACTGAGGATGGAGACATTTCTATTTAAAATGAGAAGGGACAGTATAAAGATATTTACGTTGTGGCCTTTCTTTTGCCACTATCTTTGCGACCTCTGTTAGTTTAGTGACCATTTGCTGGGCCCTTACCATTGCCAGGAATGAAGCCAATGAATGCAGCCTGGTTGTCTGATAGGAGTGGGGCTGGTGAACTGACCGTACCAGCCCAGCCTTGGGTGCAGTGATGACAGCCAGAACTTGTTAAAGGAACCCAGCAACAATTTTGTCATCAGAGTCACTGAGAGACTATGACCTGAAACATACTACGTTTCTTAGGCTATAGACACTTGTTAATTGACTATAATCTGACTTGAAAGAAACAGGATGGTGTTTTGAATGCAGGACAGTCTTGTGTGTAAATCTAGCTCCCTCCTTAGCTTCTGGTGATGATGCAACGGTTACTTAGTGTCTGTTAGCCTCTGTTTCCTCTTCTGGGGGATTTTTGTGAAGATTAACTGGAAGGGCATGTGCAAAACCCTAGTGTGTTGCCTGGTGTGTATTAGATACTTAATATTACTTTGTCATCTTCCCCTCCACTCTCCCCCATAACTCCCCAAATTGCTCTCACCAGTTGCCAAATTCCATGGACAACTTTTGGTGCCTTATCACCCTTTTCAGCATGTGGCACTGCTGACTGTGCATCCCTTTCAGTACTCTCTCCTGTTGTTTTTCGTACTGCTGCTTACTGTCTCTTGTTGTCCTCCTACCCTTGCAATTCTCTCCTTCATGGACTCAGCTTTCCACACCGGCTCCTTAAAGGCTGCAGTTCTCTCACGCCCCTCTTCACCCTCCTCTTACTTTATACTTGTCTTTCTTGGCAAATTAATTTATCTCATAGCTCTAGCCACTGCAACGGTCCATCCGCTGGAGATTTCTGAATCCATACCGACCGCCTTGAGGCTTTCCTGAATCTCGGTTCTCCTTTTCATACCTTCCTCTGAATGTCCCAGGAATTTTAGCATATTAAAAATGGAACCTTTCCCTCTGCTGGACCCCCTCTCTCAGTTACTGCGTGGCCATCCACTAAGTTACCTCTCTCTTTTCCACTTACCCTAACCTTCCCTTTTAGTCAGTAACACAGTCCCATCAATTGCCCTGTTGAATTTCCCTCAGACTTTCCTTCCTCCCGGTTACTGCTACCACCACCCGATTCTAGGTTTGCTTCACCTCTCTTCTGGTTTCAGTGACTGCCCTGGCCTTCTAATTGGTTTTTGTGCCTCCATTTTCTCTCCCTCCAGCCTATCTGTCAAAATCAGTATCGTTTCTCCAGCTTAACTATCTTCAATGGAGAAATTCTGGCTGACACAGGGGACTAAAGCTATATATATATATATATATATATATTTTTTTTTTACCTCAATGCTATCTCTTAAAACTAACTGACAAAAAGAACATTTTTATCTTCAAAGAACTTAGAAAATGCCTACAACCTCAACCTCTGAAGAAAAATGGCTGAACACAGTAAAATTCGGGTCTAATTGAGAGAAGACCCTTAGAGTAAATCTGCATTTCTGTAGTGGTCTCCCAAAAGAGGCAACATACCACTAATTGTGCCCGAATCATCAACGTGTGGGGTTGTGGGTAGACTAGGAATGTGCCCAGTCCTTGTTCCACACTGTGCAATGCCCTGGGAAATGGAGCCAAAAGAGAACCCTGGAGATGTGCCATCTTCACAAGAATTCTCAGAATGAGAGGGTACAGTAGAGATGGTCAGTGACAGTCATACCAGTGCCAACTGCTATGAACAGCCAGACGCATGCACGTAAAAAACACTTCTGACCTATGAGGCCTCACTGTGTCCCAGGCAGACTTCCTTGTTTTTACACAAAATAGTTCTCCATAAAGAAAAGAAAAAATACAGATATATCAAAGAAGGTAAAAATAGACCATGTAGCAAAAATTAGAAAACAGAGCAAGCATTAAAAATAGTAGACGTAGCTGAGGGAAATAAAAACACATCTATCATGTTAATAGATTTAAATAGGGGTAAACTTATCTACTAAAATACATGAGGAAAGAATAATAAAATAAAATCCACATCTGATACCTGGTAGCAAAATAAACTCGTGATAAATCTACAACGTAAATATAAAATAGGAAGTTGTAAAAGTATGAAAGAAAACATGGGTAGATTTTAAAATAATATTGGAGTGTGTGGAAGAGACGTTTGTAAGAACTGGCTAGAGCCCAGAAGCCATAAATGAAATTGTGGTCAATTTGCCTATTTTCTTAATATATAAAGAGCTCTTATAAATCAGTAAGGAAAAGACCACAAACTAATAGAAAAATTGGCAAGGAAAATAAAAAAGCTGTTCTCAGAGAAAGAAGTACAAGTGGTTTATAAGTATTAGCAGTTGCTCATCCTCACTCAGTTATAGAAATGTAAGTCGAAACAAGGGAATTAAAAAAATATTATATTGGCCAAGATTTAAAAGTTTGATGAAAGAGTAATATCAAGGGTATGTGGAAACAGATACAGACATATTCTGGTGGTGGGAGTATAAATAGGTACGTTTTTTAACGGGCAAGTTGAAAATAGCTCTCAGATTTTAAAAGCACATTCTCTTTGATCAAGTAATGCTGCTTTTAGTAGTTTTTCCTACAGGAACACTCTCACATATTTGCAAAGATGTAAAGGATAGATCACAGCCTTGTTTGTAATAATAAACAATCGGGAACAACTTAAATATGTACCAACTAAAAATTAAAGAAAAGATGATGCAACAATCTCGGTGTGTGGCACACCACACAGCTCTTTAAAATACTGAGGTAAAATTGTAGATGCTGAAATGGCAAGACCTTCATGATACACTGTAGAGGGAGAAGGAAGCAAGTATACAGTACAGAGTATAAATATTCCTTCACAGGAAGACTTGTGAGTATGTATGTGGAAGTTTTCTGTAAGGAGAGAGAATAAAGATTTAATACTGAGGAGTAGATTCAGTGGTCTGCGATAAAGAGAGGGATTCATTTTTTTATTATACCCTTTTGTACTGTTTGAATTTTATTCTTTTTTTACTATGTATGTGGTTTTCATAATGAGAACAGAAAATGCTAAAAACGAAATACAGATGGTCCCCAAAACTTACAATTGTTTTGACTTTACAATGGTGCGAAAGCCATAGGCATTCAGTAGAAACCGTACTTTGAATTTTGATCCTTTCCGGGGCGAGTGGTATGTGGTGTGATGTTCTTTTTATGAGGCTGGGCGGTGGCAGAGAGCCAAAGCTGCCAATCAACCTCACAGATCACGAGGGTCAACCACCAAAGCTCTGCAGTGTGCTGTGTTGCCAGCGTTTTTTGGATATTATTTTCTGAGCAACTTTAAGTAGGTTAAATGTATGAAAGGCATTTTCACCTTAACGATATTTTCAATGTACGCCGGATTGACTGGGAGGTAATCCCACCATAACTCTAGAAGCACCTGTACACTAAAATACAAAAGACAAAATTTCAAATCTGCATTATTTATAGGATTAAGCCCAGGAGCTCCGCCTCGCATGGAAAACTCTTGGTAAACTAACCCAGTTGACCTTGCCAGCCCATCTCCCAGCGTTTCCCTCATTTGCCTCTCCTCTAGCCTTATCTAACCAGTGATTGTTCCTTGAGCACATCATGGCTTCTGTGTCTTTATTCATTTACTCCTTTTGCATGAAATGTCCCTGATTCTCTCCCAGAAAATGTTTTTCACCCGTTAAGGCCCAGTTTAAATGATGCCTCACCCATGAGGTCTTACCCAACGGTTCCAGGCAAAATTAGCTTTTCCATCCTTGCTCTCACAGCACTTGAATCTGACAGATGCCAGATCTGTTGTCATCTCAACTGCTCTGTGAGTGACAGGAGGACGAGATGAATCAGGTCCCCAGTTGCTGGGTGAATTGTACCCATTTCCTTGGGACTTCTGTGAGTGACACTTGGGGCTCCACACTTGGCCTGGGCAGGCCATCACGCAGAAGGAAGGGGGGCAAGAAGGGTCCAAACCTGTTTGCTCCCATCACACACACATACATGTTTTCCATAAATTACCTCATACGGTCTTCACCCTTCAAAGTAGGCCTTGTTTTGTGAAGGAAGAAACCTGAGGCTCAGAGAGGTTAAGTACATCCTGCAAAGTAAATGGTGGAGTTTGGTTTCAAACGTGGGATGTTCTGGCTCCAAAGCCTGTGCCTGTTCCATTGTGGAATCTGTGTGTGGGGAGGGACGGAGGGAGGGAGGGAGATACAGAATGAAGCAATAGTGTTCTCACTTGAGGGCCTTTATCCCCAAACTCCCTCTTCTCTTGTGACATGGAGGGGAGCATGGACTGGGCTGAGGGTGGCGTCATGGAGGGTGGCCTGTGGAGCAGGGTTAGGGGTGATGGGGGAAAATGGGGTGTGGCAGCCTCCCCTGTGCGTGGCATTTATCTACTAATTCTGTGCCTATGGAAGTCCTGGATTTGTGGATATTCTCTTGACCCAGGCCCTGTCCTTTCAAAAGGCCAGCTGGAGTGGTTCTGTTTCCTGGAACAACCCAGGGAGGAGGATGATTAATACTTGGCAAACTTCGGAGCAGGAAATGTGAAACACGTGCCTGCTCGGGGTTCCTTCAAATGTTTCTAATCAACCAACCAGATTTCACTCGAATCTTTTACGGCTTCTCTGAAATTTGTAGTGAAATTGAAAGCCAAGTGTAGCTCTGGACCAATTTGCGGTTGCTGTAATAACTGCCTCCTTTCCCGATCCCTTCCACTTAGCTTAGTGAAAATTATTATTGCAGTCAAATTTCTTCGTCATCCTTTCCAGGGGGTTGAAATATCTCAGCTTGTCTTATAGATATATATTATATCATGTTCATGTCACAGCGGTATGGCTGTATGAGTCTTTGCATGGAATTTGACACAAGACAGAGTTGAAATTAGATAGTGAAAATTCTATCAGTAAGATGTGTTGCACCTTCAGTTCAATTCAAGAAACGTTTTGAGCACCCACTGTGTATAAGGGATGCTGGAAACTGGGTATGCAGAGATGGTTCCTACTTTTCTTATGAAAGTTCATGACGTAAACTGAACACATCTTGAAGTGAACTCACTAGGTTCACAGGCCTGAGCTCGCATGATGGTACCACCAGTGACCCAGTTGCCGAAGCCACAATCCCTGGTTCTTCTTCCTCCTTTACAACCATATTTAATCAAGTGCTAGAGACTTTTCCTCCTAAATGTTTTTTTTGGTTTTGCATCCACGTCTCTATTTCCATGGTTCCTTCCCCGGTCAAAACCTTCTTCACCTCTTGCCTGGGCTTTCTGTCTCATATCCCTGCCCCCAGGTCTCTCATCCTCCTTACCCCTGTGACAGCAAGTACTCAAATATGAATATGTCATCCTGCTTTAAATCCTTCATGATTCCCTGTCATCCACAGGACGAATGGCAGACTCCTCAGCATGACATCCAAGGCCTCCCACTGTGTTGCCTTGGGTGCCATGTTGGGGGAGGGTGGGCAGACCCATGAATGAAGACACCTTGGAAAGATCAGCATCTTTTCACTTGGACACATCCATTCAGACTGAAAAGAAAGACGTCTGGTGTTTTTCAGTCTGTAAAAATGGGAAAGCTGTGATTTTAGATGAGCTGAGTTCCCAATTCTTAGAGCTCCATCTTCCCAAGTGCGTTCTGTGAAGGCAGAAGAAATACAGTTAAGACAAATAGAGTGTTCCCCCCTTTATTCACAGGGGATATGATCCAAGACACCCCCTGCCCCCTGCCCCAGTGGATGCCTGAAACCACAGATAGTACCAAACTTTCACCTGTGCACTTAAAGGAGGCACTTTATGGCTTCTCTCTGGCATACCCAAATTGTCAGTACCACTTGTCTTGCACTTTGGGGCCATTTTGAAGTAAAATAAGGGTGACATGAACACAAGCACTGCAATACTGTGACGGTGGATCTGATAACCTAGATGGCTACTAAGTGACTAGTGGGTGGGAAGTATATACAGCTGGAGATGCTGGACAAAGGAATGATTCACGTCCCATACGGACAGAGCAGAACTGTGCAAGATTTCATCACGCTGCTCAGAATGGCACTCAGCTTAAAACTTATGAATTATTTCTGGACTTTTTCATTTCATATTTGGGGACTGAAGGTAACTCAAACTGCAGAAAGTCAAACCGTGGATGAGGGGGAACTACCTTACAGACAGTAGATAATAAGCTTTTGGAGCTCTTTTAGTCAAAATGTGTTGTTCGTTAGAAACATGAGTTCAAGTTTTTTTAAACATATTGTATGTATCCATTCATTTATTCATTCATTTCTTTGGTCAACAGATAGCTATTGAATACCTCAATCAGGAGGTTAAAAAGTACTACGATACAGTCCCTGTTTTCAAGGAAAGACAGATAAATAGGCAATTATAAAGCTGTAGAATGAGTACTCTGTTATGAAAAACACCTGGTGCTTTGAGAACACATATTAGGAGCACCTAACCCAGCCCAACTGGGTCAGAGAGAAGGTGCCGCTTAAGTGGAGAGCAGGAGGAAGACTATGATGTACCCAGGTGAAGAGAAGAAAGAAAAGTTCAAGCAGAGGAGAATATGGTCAAAAGCTCAGAAGCAAGGCAGCAGGAGAATTTTTTAAATTAAAATTTAGTGAGTGACCATAGTTAGTAAAGTTGCATAGGTTTCAAGTGTACAATTTTGTATGCACCATCTATATATCACATTGTGTGTTCACCACCCAAAGTCAGCTTTCCTTCCATCACCATATATTTGAAGGGGGAGAATTTCGAGGTGCTAATATGGAGCGATTATAGTGCTGAGGTTAGGACAGAAGCAGGTGTAGGGGTAATAAGATATGACCCTACAGCAATAGGTAATAGGCCCCCCGGGGACACCTCTACCTCTTTTGGAGTCTTAGGCAGAAGTGGACCAGTGCCAGGGCTCAGGGCATGGCATGTGGAACATGGGCTGGATTCCAGTTCACTCAACTCCTTAGCTGGAGATCTTTGTCTCTAGGCAGCAACTTTGACCAGGTGACTCCTAAACTGTATGAAGGAATTCATGCTTTATCTTCAGGACAGTGGGAAACCCTGCAGGGTATTAAGCAGACAAAGTCAGTGGTCAGGTTAGAATTTTAGGCAATCTCTCTGGCTGAAGTATGGAAGATGTGTTAGAAGACTTCAAATTGGAGTTAAGGAGGATGGTTAGGCGACTTCCTCAGTGGTCCAGATGAAAGATGATGGTGGTCTGACTTAAAATAGTGGCCTTTATTGGAGCGCCATCATGAGTAATTAAGAGAAGCGCGCAGCAGCTAAGGAGGACCTAGGTAGGAATTACAGTCTTGCTCTTTCTTACTAAAGTCTGCCTTCAGGAGAGACATAAACCACTGGGCTTGCTGGACCATGGTTTTGATTCATTGAGGAAATAGGTTCTTTTTTTCCTTTAAAACACACCTCTCAAGCTATAACTGATATAAGAAACCACATATCTAATGTATATAATTCGATGAATTTGAACATACGCCAATGCCAATCAAAGTAATAAACATACCCATCACTTCCAAAAGGATTCTTAACAATAGATATTCAACAAAGAAATAAGAAGAGAAACAGACCAGGATTCTGTTTGTACCCCAACCTGTGTCCCCTATGTCCTTTAGTTGTGTAATAATAACCTCATCTGAGCCAGACAGGGACATTTATGATTGTGACAACTTGCTCTGTTTTCCCTCTCACTGGAAACATTCTCACAATGGAAGAACCTCATTCATTACCCCAAAAAGCAACTCAAGCTTTTATGGTTGTGCAATCATACCAAGTTAAATTTTTACAAGCCTTTGGTCGGCCTGGCATGGGTAAGATGTGAGTCCAGGGTGGGGGTGGGATTAGTACAGACAGTAGTGGGCTTAGCCACCTTGCAGATCTTGGTTGGTCTTTGTTAGTATCTTCAATCCCCAACTCAGGAGTGCTTTGAAGGCTAGTGCTCGAGCTGGAAAAACCGCCAATGAACAAAACAATCATTCATATTTTCTCTAGCTTTCCAATCATGTTTTAAAAAACCTATCATTTGAACCACAGGGAAAATCCCTGCCATAAAAGATCATCGTGTCAGGAGAGTTGAATTCTATCCCCAATATTTTCCCTTTTCAGGCGCTGGGAAACTTGATAAGACATTTTTCTCTGGGCCTCATTTCCTTGTCTCAAAATTTCCTTCAGCCTTAAAAATCCCACGTTTCTATGGAATATTTGCACTTTGAAGTATCAGCACACAATTGGTTCTTAATATATGCTTGTAAAAATCGGAGGAATAGCATTGTGTGCTGGCCCAGGGCTATGAATGGGCAAGATCAATGAAAGAGGCCCCTGTGTGTCACTTGCTCGTAGTCCAGCAGAAGAGATGGTCATATACACAGGTGATAACGGGACACGGTCTAGTTGCTATCCTACAGGCATGTCCAGGGAACTATGGGATTACAGAGAGGGAGGGGAGGGGAAGGCAAGATAGAGAGACGGTTGAGCTGAATCGGAACAGAGGTTTGCCAGGAAAGACCACTCGAAGCAGTAGAAGTCACACGAAGGCCCGCTAACTTAATTACCCTCCTCCCATAACTCAGAATAGACACTCAATGCTTACATGCAAGAACAGCTCTCCTGGAGTTGGCGCTATAATTGTCTGATCAATTGGTAGCAAAATTGGTCTGTTCTGTGACCACTTGCTACAATGTTTGTGTCTGACCATCGGATTGCCTTCCAAGGGTCAGCCACCCAAGTTCTGGCTTCAGATGTCCTTCAGAGACACCCCAGGAGGGCTTAGCAGAGGATGCCACAGGCCGGCTGGCCACCTAAGAATAGAAGGAAAATAAAGACATTGATGAAGAGAAGTGCAGACGAACAGACAAGACCCAAGGCCCATGGAGTCAGCATGTTCTGTCTGCTAGTGGCACTGAGGGACATTCGGTGGGAAAACCGAGATTCTTTCCATCAGCTTTTGCGCCAGGAATGCACCTAACCCACCCTTCCCCCCACTTTCCATTCATAGCTTCTCTTCAGCTTTAGCGAAACCTTGCCACTGTCCCTACTCTCATCAGGCAGAACACAGAGGACCACCTGGCCGTGGCTATCAGCATGGTATGTGAAGTTTTCCTAGAATAACAGTTTGTATTATTTTTTTAAAGCACCAGAACCTTCTTTCCATTCTAAACTTTACTTAGAACAACAATATGTAAATAGCTGTGGCCAAACGTTAACAACTACAGTCGCATAGCTATTTATCAGGCATTTGTAATGTCCCAGGGGCCAGTGCTATGCATTTGATATGCATCCCCATATTTAATTTTTACTACAATACGGTGATGTGGTGCTTATAAGGTGGGGGTTATTTTTATCCTCTTTTTAGAGATGAGGAAGCAGGGAATACAGAGTTATAGCTAATATGTGGCAAAGCTAGAGTCTGACCTGGAGTTTGCCTTCAATGTGGGGTCCTTATGGCGCAAGAGGTCCTGCTCCAATGTCCCCCCTTGGAACGGACTGGTGAAGCAGAGATGAACCATCCTGGAATCCACCCCCCTTTCCCTTTCTCTGTGGTAGCAAGTGCATCTAAGCTTCTCTATCTTCCTTTCCCCAACTCAGGAATTTGGATAATTTACCAGGTTGCTGTGGAATATGGTCTAAGAACTACTGCCTTGGGTTGCCCTCCCAGATCTGTACCAGAGCCCGTATTCCGTCACATTGACTCAATGTGAAAGGGATGCTTGTGGCCAAATAAATCTTCAAAAGTGGAACTAGATGCCAATCATGAAAAAACAGTTATTATATGATTCCATTTAAATGAAATGTCCCCCAAAAGGCAAATCTATAGAGACAGAAAGTAGATTAGTGGTTACTTAGGGCTGGGAAGCTGCAGAGACATACGGAGTGACTGTCAATGGGTTTCATTTTTGGAGTGATGAAAATGTTCTATAATTTACTGTGGTGATGATTAACTCTGAATATCCTACAGACCATTGACTTGTACAATTTCAGTTGAGGAATTTGGATGTCATGTGATTTATAGCTCAGTAAAGCTGTTTAAATATCCCCCCAAACAAGCAAACAAACGACTGTACATCATCTCTTTAAAAATTCATTCAGTGTGTTAATCCATTCACTTATGAATTCATTTCCCCGTGTCTGCAGAGTGCCATCGCTGTCTGGGCCGTCAGCTGCACATGAGGATACAAGGGGAAAACAATCATGACACAGCAGGCAGCAGCATGACTGCTGTAATAGGGACATGTGCAGGGGGAGAGGAGCCCCTGAGCCTTTTGGGGATACTGGGAAAGGTCATCAGAGGAGATGCTCTTGAGCCCAAACCAACCCAGATTTTGCCAGGCAGCCCAGCAGGGAAATTCCTTAGGTAGCTGAGATAGGGTATGGGTGGCATATGAAAACTTGGACAAACGACAGTATAGGACTTGTTTGGGGGGGGGGGGGGGTTGCATGCCTGGATAACAGAACATGTGTAGAAAGACCAAGGAGAAGAGATTGAAAGTTAAGCAGGAGATAGATGACTCCATTCCTTGAATCGTTCATTCATCCTTTCATTTCTTTATCGAGCATCACCTCTGCGTCAGGCAGAGGTTGGGTTATTGCACTGAAGCTTGGCTTTTAGAATTGCCTGGAAAGCTTACAAAAAACGAATACCTCCGTCTCAGTGGCACGACCGTGTGATGATGTGTAGCTCTAGCAGATCACTGCCTCTTGGGTGGGGGTTTTGCAGATGGGTATGGCAGTGGTTAGACAAGGAACTGAACAAACTGAGGTGGGAGGAGAGAAGGATTGAAACTGATATGCAAGTCTAGACTGGGACCTAAAGGAAGTAATGTCCCGAAGAAGCTAGAAGATAGCAGGTGTGAGGAGCAAAGTGCAAACTCTAATGAGTCAAAAGCCAGATGTGTGGTAGGAAGAAGGGACTGAGAGATCTGAAAGAAAAAGACAAAGATCTGTGTTACTCCATAGTGGGCTCTGCACATATTAAATTCCTTTAAAATATAGCAGCTACACTGGATGAGTGCTATTGTATGTCAGAAGGCAGGCAAAGGGTTTTACCTAACTGATTTCAGTTAATCCTCATAGCAGATCCCATTATTGCCATTTTACTGATGAGAAAACAGAGGCGTAAGCGGGGTTAAGTATATGGCTGACATTTTTGTAGCGAGGAAGAATAAACTGTACCTGTCTGATAAAGTTCATGTGCGTAACCACCAAACTGGGTAGAGATATATACATATTTCAGAAAATGGCGAGAATGATGGGATAAGTGTGTTCGAAGCGAGGGGAGTATTTTTGAGGGGGATTAATGGCAATGTGTCTTTTACTGTAATAATATTTTTATTTAGATATTCACTGTATTTTTTTTATCACACCGTGTGTGTGTGTGTGTGTGTGTGTGTGTTTCTTGTTGTAGAACTTGTGACTCCTATAACCTTTTCTTCTGAATTGATAACCCAGGGCCAATTATATTAACCCATTCAGCACTGCAGGATGAATTACACATTTCCTAGAGCGACACAGGAGGCTGGTCAGAGTCCAATCCACACCTCCTCCCTAGACACAGCCTCCCTCTCCTGGTGCTCCTGCCTGCAGGAACTGTTTTCTGTTCGCCCAAGTCACCTGGCAGTGTTTGTAGATGGTGTTGTCTGGGTTGATGATGTCCTTCTCCTGGCAGACTCCTTCCCGTTCTTCCAAACTGAGTGTGAGTATCATCCCCTTTCCCCTTCTCTAGGCTGGAAAAAATGAGGATGCCACCTGACCCACCAGGTGGCCCTAGGGTATCTCTGCAGACCCCCATTATACCTTTCCGCATTGTCTTACAATTCTGGGATGCTGACTTTTTGTTCAGGGTTCTCTTTACCAGCTCACAGCCCCATTCCCTTTTGTTTAGCATATCACCATCTGGAAGGACCCAGACACAGGAGGGGAAATGGCTCTGATGGTGGCTAGGGATGGTCTCTGGTAGCAGTCAGGAAGCCCTGGCTTGTACCCCTATCTCAGAGTGGCCAGTCTGGGTCCCACGGCATCCATTTAGCAATTGATAAACAATAACCGAAAACAGCTCTTATATTAAAACATTTTCTAACAGCCACTTTCCTAATTCAAAAAATTCAAATAATTATAGCTCATGTTGTTTTATAGCATACAATACAATTTTATATTATGCTATGGGTTTACGTGTTGTAATTGAGTTACTGTGGCGGGTCAGCTGGCCGGGCAGCGGAGCGTTCGTGCGTGTGGACAGGACGCCGAAGGAGGGGACCCTGAGTTCACTTTCTGGTTGGGTGATTGGGCCAATGCCTTATTTTGCTGGGGCTTCTGTTTATTATATTTATGTGTAAAAAGGCAGGGGCAGCAGAGCCTCCCCCTCAGCCCCTTGCGTGGTCTGGGGAGGACAAATGACAGCAGGATTGTGAAAAGCCCTTTGTAAGCTGGAGCATTCTCTGGGGTGGTGGGGGGTGGGGAACTGTGGTATTATTCGTGTGAGAGCCTTAGAGGAATTTATACAATATAGGCCTGCCCACGTTTAACCTGGAAATGCTAATTCTGAGGACTCAGCAACCCCGTAGCAGGGAACTGCTGCAGCACAATCCTTTCGGAAAGGATCAGAATCCTGCAGAATGAAGGAGAAATGGCAACTCAAACCTCCCAGAGGCTCCCCTGGAAAGATTACGAGATGAAAAATTAACTTGGCACTGTTGGGGGTGGGAACGCGCGGGCCGCTGCCCTGGATGTCCCGTCTTCAGCCTCTGGGACACTTTCCTTCCCCAAAGCCATTTTAGTCAAAGGTCATGTGTGAGACTTGTCAAAGGCCAGCTTCCAATGGAATCATTGTCCCCCGGGACAGCGGCCCCCTGACTACATCTGCATTGGAGAAATCCCAAAAGCAAACGGCCCAGTGCAAACAAGAGCTACTCGGGGCAGAGCTCACAGGTCCCGCCGGCCCGCAGCAGAGGCCGCGTCCGCAGCGCCGGGGCCTGAAGCCACCCAGACGCCCGCAGCATGACCCGCCACGCCGATCGGGTACGGTAGGCGCCTCTCTCTTCCGGTCTTCCATTGCTTGGGCTCCCTCCCGGGTCCAAGCCGCTGTTCTGTCAGTCGAGAAGCCTTGCAAAGGGCCTCCAGAGTTGCCGGAAAACGGTCCCTGTTGGGCTGCGTTCCCGTGTACTCTCAGCTGGAGCCGTTTCCAGGCGCGCAAGATGCAGAGGCTTACTGAACTCATTCTGCGTTTCCGTTGCCAGGGGAATGTGTGGGTTTGTAAATCCGAACCTCGTTTCGGAAAATGAGCCGGCGGAACGTGCAGAGAGGGGCCGTGGATGGGTCTCGAACCGGTGCCAAGTGGGAGCCCGCTTGTGCACAGCCGGTCGCAGGGTACTGCCCGCTCGGTCTTCGTGGGGCCGCGAGGCGGCTCTGCGTTGTGTTTATTGCCTGTTGGACACGGGCTTTGCAAGAAGGATGGGGCTTTTGAGAGCCATCTGTTTCGGGCATGTTCTCTGGGGTCCAAAGGAAATCGAATCATCTCTTCTGCACCGCAGGGTCTCCTCTGGGGCTCCACAAAGGAGAGACGGTGATTGGCGTGCACAGCGCTGGGTCGGGCCAGTCTCTTGGCCCTTTGTACTTAACTATTTGAACGAGCCTTTCAAATGCACCCAGCAAAAATTTTGGATAAGAGTAGAAGGAGCCGGGGGTCTTAGCTGACTAGGGGGGCTTTTGATCCTGACTTGGAAATCTCCCAGGGCAAACAGAGCAGGTGGGGAGGGAGTGGGCACCTCCTGCGTTCAGGTGAGAGCGGTGGGTCAAAGGGTTCCGGATGTCATGTCTGCCCTGCCTCGCTCTGGTTTCGTTTTCACAGGTTAAGCCAGAGCCGTTTCTCACTGATAAAGGCAATGAAAACAAAAGCTCTTCCAGGGCTCAGCGGGACAAGAGAGAAGCCGGCACTGGTGTTTGTTTATGTTGATCACACACCCAGTTCCACAGAGGATAAGAGGTCTTCCACACGTCCTTTCATCCCGCTAGCTGCCCTCTCCATTTTCTCTTCCTTCCCACCAAATTCCTTGAAAGAGAGACATTCCATTCACCATCTCCATGTCCTCACAATCAGGTTACGGGGTTCTCATGGCGTCCATCCCTACGGACATGCCTATCGCCTCTCGTTATTTATCTCCTAGATACCAACCTTCTCTAGAGAACATCTCCACTGTGATGTACCAGGGAGCACCTTCAAGTCAACGTATTCAAAACTGAATTTGTCTTCTCCCTCCTCTCCCAGGCCCGCTCCTCCTCTTCTATTTTCCACCGCTCAAATGGCATCGCCAGTTGTCCAAGCCAGACACAACGAAATCATCCTAGGTCACTTCCTGTCTTTCACTCACGACAATCAGTCCCCAAGTCCTGTCTTCTCCGCCTGCTTAATACAGTTCATTCACACACCTGTGTTTCCAGCTCTGTTGCTACTCTTTCAGGTTAAGTCAGCACCACCCTAAGGTCTATTCTGATCATGACTTCCCATGCGTCTCATTTGAAGGCCGTGCTGCCCACCCCCAAGGCCCCTGTCTTATTGCCGTCCTGTGTCACACGGTCTTTCTAAAATGATCTGATGATCGTGTGGATCTTTCGGAAAAGTCTTCAGTGGATTCCAATTTTTCTTCTTTTAAGAATAACGTTGGTGTCTGCATTATTCTCTGTGACATGAGTTTACTTTCCTCTTCAGTCTCATCTCTTATCATTCACACTCTCTCCACATTTCATGCACATTTTAATGCACACTTTATGCACATCGTGTGCAAGTTTAGGCAGATTAAACTATTTGCTAAACGTGGCTTTCCTCCTCATCCTTCTCGTAAGTCTGTGCCTAACTTTTATTTTTCCTTAAAGACTCAGCTGAGAGCCATTTTCTCTTGAAGATGACCCAGACCATCTGTCCCCTGTGTCCTCCAGAATGTGTTAGGTGGCCCGCCTAGATTCTCCCAGGGTGTCCTTTATTCCTTCTGTGAGAGCATTTACCATTCTTCATTGAAACTATCTATTTACTTGTCTGGCCTCCACTGGTCTGTAAACTCCTCAAGAACAGGAATCAGCTCCTTATCTTAGCACGCTTAGAGCCTGGACCCCCCTGGGAGGCTGAATGAAGTTTTGTGAATTTTTGCAGTTCTTGTCATTGTCTGCTATGCTCGAGCAGTGACCAGGATGACAGTTATACGAAAGCATATCTGGAAATTATCACATATAAACAATATAGTGAAGAAAGAAGGATGAGATCAACCATGATTATCAGGAGAAGGCACAGTCTTCCACTCATTTAACCAAGGAAGGGTTTAGACTTTCTAGGTATTTGAGACAATGCCCAAGTCTCAGGGTCTATCAGCTCCCTCTCCAATCCACATCTCCACTGATGGGTTTCTCCTC
The DNA here is from genome assembly GCF_001890085.2 of Hipposideros armiger. Taxonomy (NCBI): domain Eukaryota; kingdom Metazoa; phylum Chordata; class Mammalia; order Chiroptera; family Hipposideridae; genus Hipposideros; species Hipposideros armiger. The sequence goes on from NW_017731415.1 coordinate 642,151, forward strand.
TTGGTACCCTCATCTCTCCTAACCATGCCCGAGGCTGGGAAAAACTGCATGAAAGGCCTCTGCAATTTTGCTTTGGCTTTGTGAAGGCAAAGGAATCCTTTTCAGGCTAAAACCTGGCATGGGAAGAGGACAATGAAGGCCAAAAGAGGTGGGTTTCTAAGAGAGCCTTGATAAAATGATATCAGAGACAGATACTGGTGTCTTTTGATACCAGAGAAGGTATCCAGGGGCCTCAGAAGGGGCCAGCAGGCGACATTTCTAAGAGCTTCTAAAGAATGATGAGGCTTTGAGAGAGGCTTTGGGACACTTGAGATGAGAGAATTCGATTTTGATTTTCTAAAGAGAGAAATATATAGACAGAAAGGTGAACAATGATTAAGTTCTATAGAGAGTTGTTTAAATTGCACGTTCTTGTTTGAAGCCATGGTTCTTTTGAGATTTGGATGCACATTAATCTAAGAAAAAAAGGCACCGTATACAATACATGACATTTTTCACAAACTTTCATGGATTTCATACAAGCCTACACTCAGACCCTCTTGAGTTGTTGTAAACCTCAAGTTGAGAATCTCTAATCAAAGGGCTAATTCTTTCAATAGATAGTTGGGAGAGTAGGTAATGATTAATAGGAGCCAGCATAAGTCCAGTTATGCATCTTTTCTCCTTTGAGAGGACCCCATGAGAGGTATTGGCCATGAACTTGGAGTCACAGGACCTGGCCTTATGCCCCTACTCTGACATTTACTAGTAAATTTACTTTCTCTAGGAGTGATAGTTTTATTATGTATTAAAAAGAATAACAGGTATTGGGAATTTTAACTAAAAAAAGTATATGAAAGCACCCGGAACATGGTTATACTCAACTCACATTAATGAATTTAAAACCTTGATTTCAGGAAGGGCCCAGATCTTGTGATGTTCTTCTGGATGAGAAGGATGTATGTAGGCTGAATTAATGACTGGTTGAATATATTTCTTAAAGGAGAGATGATTAACAGATAGATTAATGGATGGATGTCTTTGGTGGTATACTACTGGGCTCTGTCTTCATTCCTGTTTTATTAAATATCATTGACATCCATTGAGGCATAACACACTGATTACATTTGCTCAGAGAAACAGCATAAGGATGAGGAGTCCAAAAGCTATCAATAAATTGTAGTCTATTTTGACTTTTTCTTTTGGGGAGGAATGTGCAGAGATAGACATAAAATGTATTGTGCATGGGTCCTAAAAGTCAATTGCAAATTATTGAGTTTGTGTTTGTATAAGAAAAAGAGAGAGGGGAGGCAGAGAGAGGAAAGGAGGTGTGGGGGGGGGAGGGGAGAGAGGGAGAGAGAGAGAGAGAGAGAGAGAGAGAGAGAGAGAGAGAGAGAGAGAAGAAAAGAAATTGGCTTATAGAGGCTGAGAAATCCCATGATGTGTTATCTGCAAGCTGGAGGCCAGGAAAATGGATGATGTGTTTCAGTTTGAGTTCAAAGAATTGAGGGGAGTGCTGATGGTGTTCGTCCTAGTCTGAGTCCATGGCCTAACCAGGAGTGTCGATGTATAAGGACATCTGCCTTTTTGTCCTATTCAGGCCTCAATGAACTGGATTATGCCCATCTGCATTGGCGAGGGTCCTCTTCTTTACTGATTCAAATGCTCATCTCTTCCAGAAACACCCTCACAGAAATACCCAGAAATGTTTTGCCAGTTATTGGAGCATCCCTTACTCCAATGAAGTTGACACAAAATTAACATCACAAAGCCTTTGCAGAGGTAATCAAAGTCAAGTGAGGTCATCAGGGTGGGCCCTAATCCAGTATGACTAGCATCCCTATAGAAAGGGGAGCTTTGGCACAGAGACACACATGGACGAAAGATGAGGGGAAGAGAGACAGGGAGAAGGTGGCCATCTCCAAGCCAAGAAGAGAGGCCTGGAATAGATCCTTCCCTCGCAACCCTCAGAGGGAACCAACCCTGCCAACATTTTGATTTTGGACTGCTAGCCTCCAGCACTGTGAGACAATAAATTTATGTGTTTGAAGCCACCCAGTTTGTGAGCAGCTCTTCGCAAATTAATACAGATTTCATGAGAGCATAATGCCTTTAGCATGGTTTCTGCTGGGAGCATGCCATGCAACATTATTTTGCTCTTCAGTCACCAGAGACTCTGCTGTTCTTTGTAGGGATGATAGATGACAGTGCGTTGCTGTTTACAGTTAGCAAATCATTTTTATATCCATTATCTCCTTTGACCTTGACCAAAGCATAAGCAATGGGACTCCTTATACCTCTGTTTTAGGGATAGAAAACGGAGGTTCAGAGAGGCTAAGTGAATTATTCAAGGTTGCACAGCTTGGAAGGGATAGAGCTGAAACTCAAACATGGGCCTTTTGATACTAAATCCTGTACTGTTTTAATTAATTAAAACACGATGCCCCTTCACCTTCATGGACATGTCAAATATCATCTTCCTTCTTTAAAGTTTGAAAAGTCCTGGGTTTGGCATGCTGAGCCAGATGTCTCTTTTTTTCCCCCCTAAATGATTTTATAATCCTACTTGTTGGAGGATATCTGCTGCCTGAAGCCACCTACTCCACCCACATCTTCATTATCAAATATTTATCGGGAATTCAGGCGCCTGTGATAACGTGCACAGACTACTTCTTCTCCGCTCAAAAGGTTTGTTTACTGACAAACTGGGCTTTCTGAGTACACAGTTTAATTACCAACAAATCCAACTGCGAAACTTTGGATATAATTGAGTTTTTCCATCGTTAATACTGCTCAGATATTAATTCAACATAGTGACGTGAGGGGCGCCTCACATTTTCCAGGATGCTGCTTGACTTTAATCAGCAGGAACAAATGCAAGATTATTGCACTTTTTCCTTGGGTGACCTAAGCTTGTTCTTGGCACCCGTGAGTGCAGAGCACTGGCGGTCTCATAGTGTTTCAGTGGCTTCTACCCAGGGGACTTATTAGTTTTGAACCTTGGGGATAATTCCCTAAGAATGCAATTCTTTTCCTCCCAGAAAGAACAAGATGTTGCTTGTGTTGGGTTATTCTTGTTATAAATAAAACCAGTGGTTCCCACATTGTGAACCATCGAGGTCTATAGGCAGCGTTGTCAGATTTTGAAAGAAAAAAAGCAAACAAACAGACAACAAAAAACCCCCAGGATATCCCAGTTCAATTTCAATTTTAAATAAACGATGAGTACTTTTTTAGTATTAATATGTCCCAAACATTGAAAATACTAAAAAAAAAAAAAAAAGGATTGTCTCTGGCAACTCTACCTATAACGTAGTATTAGAGGCAGAGTATTGATAATTTTCAAAAGTCTAGGCAAATTATACAGCCTTACCCGAGAAGGCTTCACAGGTGCCTGATAGTGTTAAATTTCCTTGATTTTAGCTGGGATTGTTTTTGTTTGTTTTTGTTTGTTTGTTTTTTAACCCAGCTTGAAAGTATTGACTATCTCATGCGGAAACCATAATTCTGCCACTGTGTTTGATGAGTTGTATTCTAGGGATCATGCAAAGCCCATACATGATCTCATGTAATCCTCAACACTGGGGGTTGACAAACTGTAGCCTGCAGGCCAAATCTGGTCACCACCTGTTTTTTTAAATTAAATTTTATTGGAACACAGCCACCCCCATGTATTTCCATATAGTTTGGGGCCGCTTTCACACTACAATAGTAAGTTGAGTAGTTGTGATAGAGATCGTTGGTATATGGCCCGCAAGACGTAAACTATTTATTATCTGGCCCTTTACAGAAAAAGTTGGCCTATACTGACCAGTTTAAAACCACCCTCTGAAAGAGTTACTGTTATTCCTATTTTTAGAATGAAAAAATGAAGGCCCGAAGAGGTTTAACTGGGCAAAGCCTCACAGTTCTTAGAATTCAGACCGAGGTCTGTTGAATTCCAGAACTTCTGTTCTTACGACAGCTGCTCCAAAGGCTGGTTGTCAACTACATTTGTCTTAAATGGGTTTAACAACAGGGAAACCGATTTGTGATTTCTTATTCAAAACATCCGTCTCAAAGACAAGGCAGGTGGGATGGTGTGGTGGTTAAGCTGAGGCTCTGGAGCCGCACTGTGTAAACCCCAGCGAAACCACTCGACTTCTCTCTACCTGACTTTCTACCCGCATGAATTGCAGATGGTAACACTGCCTAGTTGCATGATGACAGCTGGAGTTAAATGAGATGATGTCTAAAAATGTATTAGAAGAGTACCTGGTGCGTGGTCCACAAAACATTTGTTATTTTTACTTCAAATAAGAATTATTGCAAAGTAGGAGCAAAAGAAAGAGTTTGGAAAGGCCGTGAGCTGTGAGCACGGTTGGCTGACAGAACACTTCTTGGGGCACAGTCTCCCCTTCTTGTCAGGTAACAGCTAGGAAAGATACTCTTTCCGGCTTCTTTATTTGGCCTGAGCACATCTTTTAGTCCCTGACTGGCCATGTTTGCTTTGGGAAGGCGTGTTGTGAGATGTTACAGGGTGTTCATCCAGTGTTTGCTGGACTCTAAACCTCTTATTACTGTTACCTGATATTTATAGTCCTAATAGCCACTCCCAGTGGCTCCAAATTGACTGAAAATATAGTTGGGCTACCAGAGAATGACCTTCCTAAATAACATAAGACAAGCAAGTTTCCTCAGAAACACCTCCTTCTATAATTTGATTTTTAGACCAAAACAAGGGGGTGGGGGGAAGTCAGTTTTTACCAGTAATTCTTACCCTCCAAAAGATATTTTGTGTATGGAATCACTAGGAATAAAATCTGCATGTAGTGCATATTAAGCGTATTAGAAAAGCTTTGATCTTTTGAGGAGATTAGCTTGTTCCCTGAGAGAGATGGGAGTGTAAGCCTTGAAAAGACTAGGGAAAATGTTCAACATTATGTACAAATAATTCAATGGCTAGTCAATACAGTGGCCAAGACAGCTGGACACTTTGCCAAAGTGAAGCGGCATGAATGTGCGTGGACATCATCAGCGGGGTTTGGCAATTTTTCCAGCATGGCATTATGGGAGAAGTCCCCAGCAACCCTGCTGCCATTTCACAGAGAGTAAAGCTGCAGGGCATTTGCCTGATCCTTTTTCTCCTCTGCCTCAGCCCTCCACACTCTGGTTACATTTCCCTTCCTCTTTCTTCACCATTCTTTTCCTTTGTTAATTTACTCAACTGCTGTTAATTGAATGTCTGTGTTCCAGGCTCTGTGCTAGGTTCTGTGCCAGGCTCTGGGGATAATGGGAAGGGGATATAGACTTGATCTTTAACCTCATGGAGATTACTGTCCAGCGGGAGAGGCACATATGCCAAAAATTAGGGTAAGTGTTGCAAGGCACAAGGGTGGGGTGAGAGGAGAATCATGGGGTGGGGAGGCGATGTGGTCAGGGAAGGCCTCTCTGCCTGAGCTGAGAACTGAAGGCTCCAGGAGAGCAGAGAAGTCCAACAAATCAGTTTCCAAACTCAAGCAGCTGGTAAGCGGCGGCACTGAAGTTTGAACCTGGGTTTAGCTGATTCTCAGAACTGAATACTTAGCAGGATGACTCAAAAAAAAAAAAAAAAAAAAAGAAACCTGCTCTCCAAATGTTTCTATTTAGCTGTGTGGTACTCCCATGAAGCAACTTGAGCAACAATGAGGAAAATCATTCATTCAGCAATTCTCATCATTTACTGTGAGTTAAGCCATGATGTACGTGGATGTAAGTGCAAAGTGCAGCTGTGGGCACCACTGCTGAGGAGCGTTGAGAACAGCATTGTGGGACTGGAGTTGGGATGCAGTAATGGTCCGCATGCCGCCCCTCTAATTCATCACAAATGCCCCTTTGACTCCATAGGATCTGACCTTGATTAAAATGCAAGGCATGTGCATCTCGCTTGCTTATTCCTCCCATTCCTAGACAAACACAAATCTAATGCAGAGGGAAACAAGCCTTTCGAGGCCACAGGTCCGCGTGGGAAGGTGGGTGTTTTGGAGCGGTTAGGCTGATGCGACCAGGTTGCCATTGCGTCTTGAACTGTGAATGTCATTTGGCACTCTGAGGTTCAAAGGTAGTATTGGCTGCGATGCTAATTATACTGCAACCCACTGCCAAGCGAGGTCGAGCAGTCCTGAAACTTAGAATCGGCAGCCATCTTTCTTGGGTATTTAGATTTCTGTCTGTCTGGCAGATGCATCTGGTCCAGATGTAGAAAGTTCAATGCTTTCTATGTTAGAAAGTTGTCAAACTTTCAGGAGATGATGGGGATATAATCTCTGTCTTTGAGGAACTTTCAGTTTAGTAAGAAGAATTTCCAACTCTTCACTGTGTAGCCTTGAGCAAATTATTTTATCTTCCTGAGTCTTGGTTTCTTCACTCATAAAATGGTATTTCTGTAACTACTTCATGCGATTATAACACTATCTTAATAGGTAGTAATGATTATAATCATTGTGATATTTATTGTTGTTATTATCAGAATATGACAGATTCTTGTTCTAACACTGACTGGGTGACTTTGGACAAATATTCAAACTCTTCATCTGTCAAGTGGGATTGTCCCAACGGCCTTATTTGTGTAGTTCAAGAGCTCACTTCATTCTCTTATCACTCTTACCTCCCTATTTATTCTTTATGCATAGCTCTTATCACTCATTGAGATATTTTTATAGTTTGTGTCGTTTTCCAACCCATAAAATGTAAGCTCCATGAGCAGCTATTTGGGTTCTTTGGTTAGTTGCTGATGTCTTTTGGGCCTAAAGCAGTGCCTCCTGGAACATAATAGGTTCTCAGTAAAATATTAGCTGCATTAATGGATGAATGAGCCAGTGGCTGAATGCTAAATCCTATGTTAAATGTTTAGCAAGCGGACACCGTAGCCTTTAGTGTGCATAGTGTCACTATTATCATTAGAATATGGTGGGTGTTGCCAGAGGCACCAATATATAAAGATTGCTCTCAGCTCTGTCAGGCGGCGATCTTTGTTCTTAGCACTGGCATTGCATCAACTCTGTTGTCTTTGGGGTAAAACAACCAGGGCATTGTCCATGGTAAGGTCACATGAGCCTGACTGCAAAAATAAGAGCTTCAGACTTTTTATCAATTCTTAGGAAGAAGTGGAAACAGCTGCAGAGAAAGGGAGGGAAGACTGGTCACGTCTGTGACCGAGATTTACCCAGCCCCAAACCTGAAGGCATGCAAAGCCAGCTGCAGCGATTAGATGACACAAAAGCATACGCTGGTAGAAGGGCTCCAACCTCTAGTTGGTGCCAAAGTGAGAAAGTTGACAGAATCTGTGCTGTTGCTGAGTTGTGAAAGGCGCTCCCGAAAAACCCCACTGCTCTCCAAATGGGAGATTGGAGGACTTTCTTTTAAAAGTAATAAAAATAAATGTACCATAACGGTGTGGACTACAGCAAGAAACACTTAGAAGCTGGACTCTGATTAGGCAGACCCGAGTTTGAATGAACTTGTGTGAACTTGGGCAAATTAAACTTCCGAGCCTCTGTCAAAAGAGAAAGCAATATGTCCTTTGCAAGGTTGTTGAGAATATCCAGTGAGCTGATTTCTGTACGATGTCTGGCACATTCTAGGTCCTCAATAGAGGGTAGCTGTTGTTATGAGTACTACATGGGTGATTTTATTTAATCCCCACAGCAACCCTGTGCGGAAGGCGCTGGGACAATCCCTGTTTGACATGTGAGGAAACGGAGGCCTAGCGTGGTTTCTTAACTCAGTCAAGGCCACACAGCTAGCGAGCATCTGAGCCATGACTCCAACCAAGCCTGACAGCTCAGGGTTTTAGCAATTATCAAGTTGTATAACATCTCTACTAAGAGCCACAGAAGCTTAGCGGGACAACGTAAGGGCCAGAACTTCGGCATTCTCTTGCGTAATACTCTAGTGGCAAGCTGTGGTTACTGGATTTCAACTCTGCAGTGGCTCTGTTTACAGAGGATCACGAGAGACCTATAAGGCTGGGAGAGGCGAATTAAGGTCAGCTTATCTTTCCCTCCACCCCCATCTTCTCGTATACTACCCAGAAATATATTACTTCCTCCCTTGTTTGGGTCCATCAAATGACTTTGTGAAAGGTGTTTCTTTCTCCTTTCCTTAGCCCAGACCTGACCAGGGTTCCCTTTAATTGGCACAAATTAAATTGCACACACCAATTACATATCTAACCACATACTTATCTGTACCTATAGGTGTATTTCCTTCGAGAGACGAAAGAGTAAAAACAAGGTGTGTACCTTTCCTTTTGAATTATCCAGTACAAATAAAACTGAATTCTGGTTATTTCAGTCTGTTTGAGTAGCTCTTTGTTGGTCCTTACAGAGAGAGAATGCAACTCCCTCTTGAGAGAGTCTTAAGAAGAGAGGAAAACAGTAGATGCTTCGAGTTGGAAAGGACTTTGCAGGTTGTATAGCCAGTCTTCCTCTGAGTTTAGATACTTTACAAGAATTCCTGACCAACATCGCTCAGTCTTTCATTGAGTAGTGACTGTCAATTCTTTTTTTTTTATTGTAAGAGAACTCGGGCAGCACCGATGGCTACAAAGCTCCTCATAGTATGAGAGGAAACATACTTCTCTGTGAATTCTAGTTTTGTCCAAGGTAGTACACACAATCAAACTCATATGTCTTGCATTACCCTTTCTTTGAGTATTTAAGAAAGACAGCCACATCCACCTTCTCCCATCATTTAGCCAGGGCTCCGCACACAGTCACAGGTTCCTCAACCATTGGCCACAAGGGGAGCTTATTAAATACCCAGTCTCTAAATACCAATCCGAGTGAGCCTTTTGTGTCACTGCCTGTCTCCAATCCCTCTAGTGGCTTCTCATCACACACAAAATGAAACACAAAGGCTCCACTATGACCTGTGAGGGCCTGCGTGAAGCAGCCTATGATGGCCTCTTTGATATCATCTGCTGTGGGTCCCCCATCTCTCATTCCACTCCAGCCACACTGGCTTTCCTAAAACACACACAAGGCTGCTCCTACCTCAGAGCCTTCCACCTGCGAGTCCTTCTGAAGACACCTAGTTCTTCCCTTTCTCCATCCAGATTCGTGTTCAGATGTCATCTCTTCAGAGAGACCTTCACTGCCACCCAACTGAGACTAGCTCTTTCCATTACTCTCTGTTTTCTTGCTCTGCTATGTTTCTCTGAACACTTATCAATTACCTAACATCTTATTCCTTCTCTCACTAGAATGTGGGCCCCATGGGGCAGAGCCTTTATTCTGTTCACTTTGCATCCCCAATGCCTCAAACATATGAGGTACTCAACGAAAGTGTGTCGAATAAATAAACAAACGAATGAGTGAATGGATTGGGTGGTATGGATGCCTCATCATTGTGATCACGCCTCTCTCCATGCTATCTAGTAGTGACGTCCTAAAAGGAGACACCCAAAATGAACAATCCAGGTGGAGTCCAGGCTGTCCTAGGCTCAGCTGAGCTTTCCTCTCCTGGATCTGGGGAGTAATTGTTCATTAAAGGAACCTAAGATAAAATGAGGTCATTTAGAATTGTGGTCAAGCACGAGTTCCTGTTGAGCTTGCAGGGAACAAAAACTTCCATGTTCTTTTATAAGAATTGTCATCGATGCTGGACTGCTTTAGTGTGAAGTTGTATAACTGAATTTTTCATTCTCTTTCAAGAATATTATCCCAGGCAGATCGATCTGGCTCTCTCTCCATTTTTTTCCAACTCTTGACTTCAACCTGTCAAAATAGTCTCGAATTTTGATTCAGTCCATGGTACATAGTACATAGTACCTGGCAGCTAGCTGTCGCTGGAATATTGAGTTCAAGTACATATCCCCATATACTTGACTCAGCAATCAGGAAGCTACTGTCTCTGTCAACCCCACAGATGTCTCCCGATGCTTAGGAAGGTGAAGAATGGACACCAAAATAAATAATATTGCAGTAAATCTCCCATTTTCACAGTCTTGGTTGCCCACTAGACTTCCTACTGAAAGGGCAGGAAGATGGATCCTGTCTCAATTCTGCTACCCAAATTTCTTGTGACTAATGACCATCTTAGGAGCATAACTGGCAGGGTCAATAAAGTGTATGTATAATGCACTCTACACACAAAAAAAAAACTGTAAGACAGGAAGGCCCCCTGGGAAAGGGGTGGAATAGAGATTGAGTGAGCCAGTTCCCAGCATCCTCTGCACACACCCATAGCATACCTCTATGACGGATCTCACTAGAGTGTGTTTTAACAAACTGTGGACTTCCCAATTTCCCAATTAAAACATGCTTTTTTGATTTTTTTATCAATATCCCTGATAAAAAGTAGTACTTGACCCAGAGTAACTTCCAATAAGCATTAGCTAATGTAGTTAGAACTTACACATGCTAAATCTGCATCGAATCAATATTATATGAATTTGTAAAACTCTGGTTTTCCAAAGTTAAGGGCATTGTCTCAAAATGACGAGCGTTCTCTTTGATCTCTTAGGAGCTTTGAAATGACAGGGCTGTGACGCCCACAGTTCTGGTCACTTCCTCATGCCCAACCGGTTCTTCCTTTTTTGGTCAGAACCAGGTCAGCCTTAGAATAGAAATTTATCCGTGGCTTCTGACGTGTTCTGAATTAGGAAACATTATCAAGTATCCAAGACTTATCAAACGTTTATCAGAGTCTCTTCTTTTCATGGACTTTTGCCAGGTTTCTTCTAGCAAATAGTTGAAATTCACGTTCCTTTTAGATCTTGCCAGTTTTGTAATCCTCACTGGAAAACCATAGAGAAAAGATGGCTCCCCAAATTAATAGGTACTTGAACTTGGGCAAGTTGCCTGATATATTTGAGCTTGTGTTCTCATATAATTGACAGTGATAATACTGTAATGGGTTTTATGAAGATTAAATAAGGCAATATATGGAAATGCGTCTAGTGTGTTACCCGGCAAAGAGCAGGCAGTTACTAGATACTAGTTAACACTTATGGAGTGTCTCCTCCATGCCAGATATGGTATAACTAACTCATACTACTTTCTTTTTCCTTTCTTTTCATCTAGTTTGTCTTTGAGCTGTCATGCTATTCCAGGCAGAGGTACTTTAGCTCTGTGATCTTGCCTATGAACAGCCTTTCCGTTTGATTGGTTGCAAAGTGGGAAGAGTCAGTGAATCTTGATTCTTTGGACACACGGGGCTGTGTGTGTTTTCTTTTTAAGAAGTGTTCTTCAAATGCAAGGCATTATTCTTTTTTAAAACATTGAGGTATAATTGACACATAATGTTATATGAGTTTCAGGTGTATAGCATAATGATTTGATATTTATATATATTGTGAAATGATCACCACAATAAATCTAGTTAACATCTGTCACCACACTGTAGTTAACAAAATGTTTTTTCTGCTGATGAGATCTTTAAGATCTACCCTCTTTGCAACTTTCAAATATACAGTTCAGTATTATTAACCATAATCATCATGCTGCACATTACGTCCCCATGACATTTATTTTGTAATTGGAAGTTTGTACCTTTTGACCCACTTACCTCATCCATTTCACCCACACCCACCCCCCTACCTCTGGCAACTGCTAATCTGTTCTCTGTATGCATGAGCTCGGTTTTGTTGTTGTTGTTCTTAGATTCTACATATAAGTGAGATCATATAGTATTTGTCTTTCTCTGTCTGGCTTATTTCATGTAGCATAATTCCCTCAAGGTCCATTGATGCTGTTCCAAGGCATTGTTCTTAAATTCCCACCAACTTTGATTACAGTTTGTTGTCATTAAGGTTCAAACTCATTGAGATCTGTAGGCGAGAACTGGGTTCTCTTCTTAGGCTATTTGATTTGAAAGTAAAATGAAACAGGAAACCTGATGAAAGTGGTATGGCAGAGGGCCTGAAATGCTTTGAGAAAGTCCCAGGAAATCCTCCTATTTTTAGGAATGTAGAGGGTTTCATCAAATACAGGGGCTGGTTAAAATAGGTCCACACCACGACTCTCTCTTTGGTCCTCCTGTTAATTGTCAGGTTTAGAGGGCAACTGAGGTGACTCTGGAGACAGCTTTGAAGCCACTGACCTGAAAGCTGAAGATCAAGGTTAATATGCCTTTTTTTGTGAGTTCAGATGCTTCAGAATTTGCTTCCCTGCAGGGATAATCTCACAAGCTTGCTCTCTCTCTCTCTCTCTCTCTCTCTCTCTCTCTCTCTCTCTCTCTTTAAAAGCAACTTTTCTTGAGATATAATTCATAAACCATAAAGTCCAGCATTTTAAAATGTACATTTCATTGGGTTTTAATACATCCATAGAGATGTGCAAATATCACCACTGTGTAATGTTAGACTGTTCTCATCACCCCAAGCAAAACTTCAAACACAAAAGCAGTCACTCCCACATCACCTGACAACCACTAATACACTTTCTTTCTTTTGGATTTGCCTATTCTAGCTGTTTCATACACATGGAATCATACAATATGTGGCCTTTATGTCTGGCTATTTTTTATTTAGCATGATGTTTTCAAGGTTCATCCATGCTGTAGCATGTGTCAGGACTTCATTCCTTTTTATTACTGAATAATATTTCATTGTATGAATCTATCTCATTTTGTTTATCCATCCATCAATTGATAATTCTGCTATGAATATCTATGTACAAAGTTTTGTGTGAACATTTGTTTTTAGCTCTCCTGGGTATATATGTAAGAATGGAATTGCTGGGTCATATGATGACTTTTTTTCTTTTCTTTTCTTTTTTTAACATTCTGAGGAATTGCTAAGCTGTTTTCCAAAGTGGCTGCACTATTTTACAATCCTACCAATAATATAGGAGGGTTACAATTTTTCCTCATCCTTCCCAACACTCATTATTATCTTTTTAATTTTAGCCATCCTAGTGGGTATGAAGTGGTATCTCATTGTAGTTTTTGTAGTTTTCATTTGCATTTCCCTAATAAATAATGATTTTGAGAATCTTTTCATGTACTTATTGTCTATTTGTATGTCTTCTTTGGAAATGTCTATTCCAATCCTTTGACCATTTAAAAAATTGGGTTTTGTGTCTTTTATTGCTGAGTTGTAAGAGTTCTTTGTATGTGCTGGGTACTAGACTCTTATCAGATATATGACTTGTAAATCTTTTCTCCCATTCTGTGGGCCAGCTTTTCACTTTCTTACCATTTTAACAATAATGTCTTCCACTCCATGAACATGGACATCTTCTCACTTATTTAGGTCTTCTATAATATATTTCAATGGTGCTCTCTTATTTTCAGTATATGTCTTACACTTCTTTTGTTAAATTGATTCCTAAGTATTTTGGAGTTTTTTTATACTATTATAAATGTAATTGTTTTCTTAGTTTTATTTTAGATAAATTACCCATTGCTAAACATATATTAAAAGCAGATTTTTATGTTTATTTTGTACATGCAGCCTTCTTGAATTCATTTATTAGTTCTAATAGGTTTTTTTAATAGATTCATTAGGATTTTCTATACACAAGATCATGTCATCTGTGCATAGAGATAGTTTTATTCTTTTCCAGTTTCAATGTTTTTTTGTTTTTCTTGCCTAATTGCCCTGGCTAGATGTGCAGTGTTGAATAGAAGTGGTGAGAGAAGACATCCTTATCTTGTTCCTGATCTTAGGAGGAAAGCATTCAGTCTTTCACCATGAAGGATGATGTTAGCTGTGAGTTTTTTGTAGAAGTCTTTTATCAGTAGGGGGAAGTTTCTAGTGAGTTGAATGTCTCCAGCTATTGTTTGATTGGAAGGGAAACCACAGATATGGCAGTTTTGCTTCCTCCCTGAGAGGGTACCATTGTGCTGTAAAGCACGTGATGATGCCATTCCAGTAGCAAGCATAAACTTCCTTTTCAGTTTGAGTTCAAACACATTTCTTGAGTTGAAGCTCAAATTCTTGGGGCTTTCCAGTCCAAATAAAAGGTCTTTATTGTTGTAGTTGAAACCTGTGCCTTCAAAGCTGCCTTCAAAGTGTTGCTTATTTTCTCTTGAGGTTAGAGAGAATGAGGAAAGAGTGTGTGGTGCCTAACATTTCTAACTTTAATTTATCTATAATCTCACCATAAGTAAAGTGAATTTTCCTAGAACCCATGCCATGACTAAGCGCTTATTATGTGCCCAGCAGTCTGCTAAATGCTGAGAGCATGCTAGCAGATGATGTATAGGCTTTATCTTCCTGGATACAATAATGGCCAATATTTGTGCGTTTTCTATATTTCAGGCACTGAGCTACTGACTTAACATGCATTGTATCATGTAGTCTTCATATCAACCCTGGGTGACAGGAACTATTATTATTTTTGGTGAAAGAAATCTGCATCTTAGAGAACTTAAGCAAGGTCTCATGCCTGAATGGGGCAGACCCAAGTTGGTTGGACTCTAGAACCCAGGTTCTTAGTCCTTATCTCAAGTTGTTTCTTACTCCTGTGATCTTGGGATTTATGCTCTTCTTGCTGAGAGAAGTACTCAATAAAACAGGGAAGCCTAGAGACAAGGGGCACATGTCTTGGGTAGAATCTGTAGGTTCTTGAGCTGGGGATGGGGTAGTGGGGGCTACAGTTGAGAGGAGGATTGTTGTGAAGATTCTGAGCTTGGGGGAAGGCTGTGAATTGACTATAGTTTGGATGAGCACAGTGGAAAGAGGAGGACTTTCAGGGCTGAGAAATTGCATGAGGGGAAGTATGGATGGAGAAATGAACTTGGACCCCTTGAGGAAGGAGCTTGACTAGAATGGGAGTTTTTGTCCCTCCTCAATGAAAGGTCTGGCCCGGAGGGGCAATTTGGGTCAGATTTAGGGTGTGTGTGTAGGTATCTGAATACTACAACAAAGGGTTAGAGTTAGAACTGTATTTAAATAGTGGAATTAACTTAGTTATTGATTGTTTTTGTTTGTTCGTTTTCACTCATTGCACTCCTTGAATTTCCAGGTTCCTGAGAATGTGCTGTAGGGAGAAGGGAGTGGCTGGTGAGTTGAGATCCAGACTCGCCATTCCCACTGACAGTGGAGCCGCTCCAAACTTAGATGTTGGTATTCATTTTGAGATTTGCTTTGAAAATAAGGTTTCCATGCTTAAAAAAGGGTTACAAGCCACTCCTTTAGCCAAATAACCCTGCTGTACAGATGAAGAAATGTGGGCTTGAAGTGACAGCTCGTGAGTAAGAGAGCAAGAATTCAAGCTCCAATTCAAGTTTTTTGATGCCAAGTAACTTCATTCAATAAACATTTATTGTCTGGCTGTTATCTCCCAGCAAAGAGGCAACATTCTATGGAGAGCAAGGATGACTGGTCCCTGCATTTGAAGATATCCAGAGGGATGGAGGTACCTAAAAAGAGATTACAGACTATTTGGGGGCAGGACAGAGAAGTCCATTGCATGGGAAGGGCAAAATCGGGGGTGGGGGCTTCACAGAGGAGTGGTGGTACCTGACCTGACTCTCCATGAACATGTTGGAGTGGGCCAGGGAGATTAGGTGGAAAAGGGCATTCTAGGCCAACACAACAATATATAATAAGGAATGAAGGTGTGAGCGAGCACAGCTGAATCAAGGAATAGCACATATTTCTCTAATTAAGAAAACATACCATTTATTAATCATTTGTCTGGGCCAAGCATTGTGCTAGGCAATTTACATGGATTATTTCAGGTAATACTCTTAAGAATCCTATGAACTAGAGACCAATGAGAAAACTGAGTCCTGAGACAGAGAGGGGTCATGTCAGGTTTCATAGCTAAACCGTGGTAGAGCTGAGGTCTGAATCCAGGGAGCTTAATTTCAGATTTAGAGTCCTGGGTGCCTTCCTAAGCAATTTGGATTTTATCTTCTAGGACAGTGGTTCTCAAACTTGCATCAGAATCACCTGGTGGGCTTGACAAAACATGGACTCTGGGCTCTACTCCCCCCGCCCCCCCCCTGAGATTCTGATTCAGTAGGTCTGTGAAGGATTTGCATTTCTCACAAGTTTCCAGGTGATTCTAACCCTGCCAGTCTAAGAATCACATGTTGAGAACTGCTGTGATTGGCAGCCATTGGAAGATTTTAAGTTTGGAGGGAAAAGTCATCAGATGTGCATTTTGTGCAGGGCTCTCTGGTCAATGAATGGGAGTGAATCACAGGTTGGATAAGAGAGGACTCAATGAAATGGTGTTTGAAGCGGGTAGAGAGGGCAAAGGGAGCGCAGTTATGACACGGGTTTCTAATGCACGTGTCCAGAAGCACGAAGATGAAGGGCGGAGCCTATAAGTAATCACATAAGAAGATAATTTAGGTACTAAAGTACTCAGAAAGCTCTGATAAGTGATGGCAG
>NW_017731415.1:659391-673258 GCF_001890085.2 Hipposideros armiger
GTGAGCGGCCAGCAGCCGCAGTGAGCGGCCGTCCAGAAGCCGATGACTGATCTGCCTCGCCCGGGAAGAGCGCAATGATGGTGCCAACTTGGGCCAGTGAAGCAACGTCTTCCACAACTAGATTGAAGAACAAAACAACAGCAACTTGTCTGTTCCCCTTCCCCCAATTCCCCAATTAAAATAAAAAACCTAAAAAAACAACAAACCCAATATAACTTTACTTTAAATCAACTCTCTTACTTAGCTGAGTGTTAAAACTACTGACAAATGTTTTCAAGCTACTGGCCATAGCTCTTATTTTTAATTATTTAATTCTAGAGTTTTAGCAAATGGATACACATATCTATGTCTTTCTTATAAGCCAATTAAAACTTTAGAAGCGACTTTGCCAAGTATGTATTTGGCCCTCATAATGATTAAGTATTCATTAACTCAGGAGTCACACTTAACTCGTCCCTGCCCCTCAATCCCCATACCCAATTCATTAGCAAGTCTTTGTCCTAACTCTCCCTCTCCACCACCACCGTAAACTTTTTAGTGCCGGGTATCACTATCTTTTGTCTGGATTATTGACATTGTTTCCAAACTGATCTATTGTACCCATTCTTTTTTTAAAAATTTTATTGGGGAACAGTGTATTTTTCCAGGACCCATCATCTCCAAGTTAAGTATCAATAGTTGTTTCAATCTAGTTGGGGAGGGTGCAGCTCCGTGGCCCATGTGGGGATCGAACCGGCAACCTTGGTGTTATGAGCACTGCGCTCTAACCAGCTGAGCTAGCCAGCCGCCCCTATTGTATCCATTCTTGACTCACCCTAATTCATATCCATACAGTACAGAGATTAATGCTTCAAAATGTGATTAAACTTTCCCTTGCTTAAGCCCTCTTAAGCCTTTCCATTGCTTTCAGGATGAAAGCGATACCACCTAAGGTGACCATTGAGGCCCCGCGTGAGCTGGCCTCTGCTGACCTCTCCAGGCTCATTTCACTCCATGCAAACTTTTGCTCTCCCTGCAACTCATCATGCTGGCTGCCTTTTCATCTTCTGCCTGCGCTATGCCTCCACCCTCTGCGGGAACCTTTGCACATCCGGTTCCCTCTGTCTGGAATCTTTTCCTCCTCTCTTATCTGGTTATGACCATTTTCCTTCACATCACCGCTCAGTGGGTACCCCACGAAGCCTTTCTCTATTACCCTTCTGACAAGACCATCCCTGAATCACAGCAATTCCCCTGTCTCTGTGGTGTTGCTTTGCACAGTTTCAGTTACATGCAGTCAATCTCTACCTGAAAACATTACATGGGAAATTCCAGAAAGAAACAATTCCTAAGTTTCCATTTGTGTGACTTTTCCATTTATGTTTGTGTCTCTTTGAAGAATATGGAGGGCAGAGGACTGTGTTTGGTTCGGCTCCCTATAGAGGACCAGTGCCCAGAGCAGTGCTTGGTACACGGTAGGAGCTAATGAATATTTGCTCAGTGAATGATTATCCTTAGAGAGCAGAGATGGTTCTGGGAGTAGGAGCTTATGCTTGGGTTCCATTGGGAGCAAATGTAATGCATAGAAGTTTACGATAGGAATTGAAGTCATTGACAGATGTGACAGTGTTGATTTCAGCTCTCAATTGTATAAGAACTAATAAATAGCACAAACCCTGTTTGCCTTTGAGTAGGCGTATGCTATTTCTCCACTGGAGAACCCCCCTGGGAACATAAATTACTCCCAGAGCTTTGCATCTGTGGTTTAGAATCTTAAGTGGTGTCTACTTTATACACATTTGCAGTCCTGGATTGCGGGAGCAATTGAGCTGGCCTGTTTCTCTATTAGCTGTCATAATTTTCTGCTCAGTTTAGATTGGCAAAAGACTGTTGTCCAGTTTTTATTCTGAATTTTTTTTCTAATAGCCCTCAACCAAAGCAGAACTGAAAAAACAAGGCTGAACTCAAAAGATTTTAAAATAAAATAGGAAGAATACCCATGGGTGTTTTGTTACTTTCACAGGGTGCATGCTGCAGTTATTGCTACATGATACTGCTGAAAGTCAGGTGGTCGGAAATTGTCTAACAGCATACTCTTAGGAGTATTCTGGGAAGAGCATTAAAGCCCACCCAAGGCATGTTAATTCTGCATAATGAGACACTGGATATAGATAAAATTTGAATCAGTTCCTGAAAATTTCGTAATGACCGCAGGGCGCAAGAGTGACAACCCTCAATTACGTATCTTTCAGATCTCACTGTTAACCTCAAGCCCTCTTACCTTAATCAGAGCTTGGGAACAAGGATTCACAGAACCAGTTCATGAAAAGGTAGACTGTGCATTTGTATAAAGGCAACTACTGTATTGCAATTAAGCAATACACACACTGCTGCTTTGTACCACCAGCAAAGTAAATAAAAGACTGTTCAGCTGCTTACGGTTGGGAGATGATGTCCACAGAGGAGCAGCCATGGCTCGTCATGAAGAGATTTAAACTTTAATGTCCAATTAATAGTAAATACTATCAGTATATTAAAATCACATTACGCATTAGACCAAGCAATTCAACATTCAGGGCATAAACAAATTAACTCAGAGGAGTTTATTCTAATGCTCCATTTCTCTAAATGTGGTCCTTACGTTACTGGCATCAGAATAGCGTATGGTGCTGGTTCTTGTCTGGCCCCCTAAACCCCCACTTCCTTCTCCTCACCTTCTAGATCTAATGAATCAGACTCTTGGGGAACAGGCCACAAGCATCAACATTTTAAACAAGCTCCCACAGTGATTCTTCTGCCCAATAAAGCCTGATCACTGCAAGAATGATTTCTAGTGCCTGAAACTGTCAAAGATTTGTTTATAATTGTAGGTTTTCTTCTGCCAGGGGGCAATGTTTTCTGAAATACAGCTGGATTAGCGTGCTGGAAGTTAATTTCAGTCTTTCTTATACACTTTGTTTCTTGTTCATTGACCCAACCATGGATGACGTTATACCACAATCTTAAACACGAGAGCAGGTGGACCTTCTTAATTTGGTTTTAATTGAGTTTCTAGATCTACGGTATGCATTGTCAGGCTTTTTGGGTTTCTCAAAAAGTTTCGACAATGAGAGGTCATTGTGTTTTATAGTTAATTGGATGCCCGAGGTAGGGTCTTTGGTAATCCTCCTGACAATTAATGTATAATGATGACTTGTAGTAAAATTTTGGTTAGCTATGGTTAGGTGGCGTGTATGCGCGTGCACATGTGCGCTTGTGTGTATGTGTCTGTTAATGAGTTCCACATGCATAATGACCCGGTAGAGGATAAAGTTCTTTGGCGAAACCGTTAACAGAAATACTGACTGAGCTCAGTGCTCTTAGATAATCGGTAACAAGTGCTGTACAGAAGCCAATTATGGATCAACTTGGCTATTACACTCAAGGCTCCCCCCCACCCCTGCACAGCTACTCCTCATGTCAAAAGAATTAATAAATGATGTTCAGTACCTCGGTCTAATTTTTTTTTCCAAGGGGATCCTTTATTGTCCTCAAGCTAAGTTTCTACAATCAAATAGCAGACAGAATCTGAAGTTGCTGGACTCCGGCAAGAGCTGGGGAAGTTGGGCAGAAAGGGAGGCAGGGCTTTAAGAACATTTGCAACACTGTGGCATCAAAAGCAATCCCAGGGCTGTTGTGATTGTTTTCCCTTTGGGGTTGGTAGTGTGTCTCTGTAAAAGCAAGCCTGCATCTCAAAATTGGGGCTACCATCTTTCTTAAGCCTTGCCTAATACCCGACGCCAAATCGTTTCAGTATGTCCTACAGACTAAAGCGAGAGACATCTATAGAAAAATTCGTGCGTGTGCCATCTCTGCAAGAGTGCAACAGCTAAAAGCATTTGAGAAAGGCAACTGAAAGTTTGGCCATGTGTTTTCTTTTTCTCAATGAGCTGTTACTAAACTCTAGGATATATAATGAAACCCAGGCCTACTGTGCAACCCACTGTAAACAAGTTCTTCCTTTTGCACTATCGTGTTTTGCTTGAGCACAGCCACTGCTCCGTTAGTAATTTGCTGCATGGTAAGTGGCGTATTTGTTTATGTACACACATATGCTCTGTGCAAGAATGTTGGTCCCCGGGCCTGGGGAGAAAAGCCAAAGACAAGCATTCTTCCCTCATTTGAATCCTCAAAGCGTACAATATTTAAATCACTTTCAGATTTAGAGGCCCTGATTTCATTTCGAAGTCTCTCCTGGTTGCCAAATAGCTTAGTAAAGAAACTTTATCACTCGCAAGAGCCTCAAAGGACACCGTTTTTTGGTGGCTGGGTGATCACTTAACTGGCAAATAACCAGGGAAACAACTCTTTAAAGCGAAATTCTTGCTACCATTGAGATTTCCTTCCTAAATTTAATCATTAATAAAGCTTCCCCATCTACTCCCCCCATCAACCCCCCCCAAAAAAAACCAAGCTGACAGTTTTTTCAGGAAGAGGAGGCAGAAGCTGAAATTATTTTGTCCCTCTTTATAGGGCAGAGGACTTCATGCTGCTTAGCTGGCATTCCCAGTGTTTTGATAAAAGTTACTTCTCTAAACTCTAACATGGAGAAAACAAAATAATGTTATCTCTTTTGTTAGTTACAGTCTTGGGAGATTTCATCGTGAGAAATCCGTGAGCAGTCAGGAATCGTTGAGAATGTGGCAAGAGGGACAGGGCCGCTTAAACTGCCAGAAAAATAAATAAATGAGAAAGACAGGGAACGTTATTAGGTTTATAAATTATAAAACTTTCCTTGTTTGAAAAAAAAATAATAAAGCCGTGAAGCCGGCGACATTGAATAACTACATTGTAAACCTTAAAAGCTTTAAAAGCTGGTCGAAACCCTTTTATGGTTCTGTTTCATTTTTGTCGGATAAAATACATTTGGTTTCTTTTTTAAAAACCGTGTTTGTGTGAGGGAAGGAAAATGAACATGAGCTGTTATTGGCCGGAGCAACACAAGAAACCCTCATGTTACCAGAGGAAACCACATGAAAGTGTCTGTGTGTTAGGGGAGGGACCGATAAGGGGGTGGGGAAAAGGGGGCTGATGTTTCAAGCCCCTTAGGCTCTGAGCTGTGATTTGTGAATGGCCTGTGATGAAATCAAGCTTTGGACAAATCAGAGGAGCCTGTCAACCTCCCAGGTGGGATTACTTGTAGTTAATAGACTGAGCGCAGAGCCCCAAACAGCAGTGCACTCAGGGTAGGCAGCCAGAACACACTGCATAAGGCTTTCCTAGAACCCTCTGCCATGGCAGGGAGCAGCTCATTCCAGTCGTGTCAGGTAGGAGGACGATGGAATGGGCTTTCCAAGCAGTTTCTGATTTTGAAGCCTGTTTGTTTTCACCATGAAGGCAAGGCTTGATGGTGCATTTTGGAAGTTGCAGGCTTAGCGGGGGGCGTGCGGGGGCCATGCTGAAGGATCATTTGATGTAGTTTTGTCTAGTAGCTGTGTTTGACAACTCGACCTCTTTATCCCTTTAGGTAATATCCCTGTTCACTTTTGCTATTGGAGCCAATATCTGCTTAGGATTCACAGCGAATCGAGTTAAGAGGGCAGAAGGATGGGATGAAGGCCCGCCGACAGGTAAGTGTTGCCACTCCTTGCATTTTCCATCCTTTGGAAATACTAGGTGATCCAGATAAACTCACTAAGAAAGTCATCTTTAAGGTAATCATGCAGTCTAACTCGTTTAGTCCGGGATACCTCTGGAAGAAAGCCAGCTCTGTGTGTCATTCAGGTGAGAGACCATGGTTTTGCATAGAGAACATTTATGATTGCTTCATGATAACTGGCTCTTTAATTCTTTGTACTCTGACATCCATATGTGTTAAGATACAATGAAAACTCTTGTTAGCAGACAAGGCTAAAATAGAAGTGCTGAGAGCAGGTGCTGGTTTACTATTGGAGATACATGAATCTGACTTGTTGTCATGTGATATAGGATGTAGTATTTATCTCCAGAAAGTTCTGATGTTGGGAAAAAGCGGCATGGAAGTGAAAAAGGCAGTGAACTGTCTATATGAAACTTTAGAAATTGAGAACTATGAGATTAAGAATTACCTAAAATAGGAAAAAACATAGAAAAGAGGAGGTGCTTAAAAGAGCTTATAAGGTCGACTTGCACTCATTGTTTTTTCGTTTGGCATAAAGAAAGGTAAGTTTTAATGGTGTATGTTGACTTAACTCATAGAACCGAGGTGAAAGATTTTCCTTTTACAATACACTGCGCCATAAGCAGTGTGGGAATTCTTATAAAGGAGCTCCTTGTGCAGATGGAGGGGGCTTCACTGACCAGGTATTAAGTAATGAGTTGGTTAATTTCCTGGAAATTGGAGCTGCTGATGGTTTTATAAGGAAAAATTACATATTAAGTAAGGGTACTCTAGGGGGCAATATTTTCTTGACTTTCACTGACATCTCAGCACATTTGTCCGCCTTCCTATGAATTTTGTATTGCTCTGTATTTCTTGACGTGACCAGTATAAAAAGGCTCTCACCTATCCTTGTTTAGCCAGCACGAGCTTTGATTGACCAAAATATGAGGCATATGTTGGTGGAATTCTAAGCCTTCATGTAAGTTACTTTTGTATCATGCTAGGAGGTGGAAAGTAGTTTTATATTGGCAGTAGTTTAGTGGATCAAAGTAGGGTGTGGTTGGGGTGAGAAGGGAGAAAACAAATCATAAAATTTGCACCCCCCGCCAAGGAGCCAAATGGACATAATGAGTTGTCTTATGTTGGAGAGAGAGAGGAGCATGGATCACTGGGCCGGGGAATCCTGTTTTTTATTGGTAACAAATGCTGTCTTCAAAGACCTCTTTTTCTTGTTCCAGACAAGTATAACTCCCATTAACACTGACTGTCACTGCACCGACTGGGAGGGGGATCAGGTCCTTCATGTGTCACGTGGGCAAGCTAGCAGCTTGAGAGCCCACTGCTGGACTGCTGGTTGTTTCCAGTGCAGCCTAAAAGGAACTTTTTTTTTCCTGTTTCGTATTAGTATGTCACTTTGGCTAAAACTGGTATTAAAAGCTGTTTCCTTAATGAATGTATAAAATCAAGTCCCTCATTTTCGAAGTTGACTTCTTTTGGAAAACAGCCATGCAAGTCCTGGGTTGGCACCCTGGGTGCATATAACTTGCTGTGTGGTCTTGGTCAAGTCACTTGCCAAGTCTGTTGCTTTAGTTGTACAATGAGGAGCAGACCTAGATGATTTCTAATTTTTCTTCTGGATTAAAAAAGAAAAATTAAAAAGCCCATGATTCTATCTATTCTGTTTCACTGTCTCTGAATTTATGTGCTCCCTACTTGAAAACATAGAAGAGATTTATTAATCCTTGAATCTATTTTGTATATTATAAATTGTTTGCACACATTATAAGAAACAGCTATAGGAACTAATGAATTAATGCTACTTCTGGGCAAATAATATGATCTATATTATAATATATAAGTAGAAGTGATCTGAAATATATATACTACAAAATGTTTGCTTTTTGAATTATTTATTTACATTATCAATTATTTTTAAGCTATTAGGGCATCATCTAAAATAGCATATTAGTGAAAATGCTTGTCTCAATGAAGCTTAGTCTTGGGAGGCAATGCCATTTAAGCCTGAGTCTTAGGATTTTGCTATGCTGGCACACTTTAAAAAATTTTTCTATTGACGTAGGCTGTCTGGTGTTGGGCCCCATGGTTGATTTCTCCTGACATATTCTTTGGAAACTGGGTAACAGCTTTGTACAGAGAGTTGAAGCAGTTTCATCTTATTAAATATAACATGTGCCTAGGAAGGGCCCTTCTCAAATATAACACCTGTGGTTGGTGATTCTGTCAGCGAAGACGTCACATCAGAAAACCCTGGGCAAACTTTTCTATATGTATTAGGATAAGACACTAGGAAGAAAGGCCGCCATGCTGGTATTCAACACTTTTATGTTCTCAGAAACCCTGGGAAGCTCAGTGGCACTAGATTTTCACCAAATAGAAGGAACACAAAGATATTAACATATGGCCAGCTTCAGCCTGACCAGAGCAAGATCTCCCACTCAAAGACGCGCAGTTTCTTGTGTAATAAATGTAGTTCCTCCGAGTTCGCGACAAGATCTGAGAACGTCCCACACATGTGCAGCCCCTCACTGCTGTACTATGGACTGGGGTGTTAGTTTCAAGGCTGTGGCAGTGCAAACAAACTGTTATAATTAATTAACCAGTACACTTGTTAGCTGGATTTAATGTTAGGACCTAGTGATCTACTGGAGGTAATGGAAGTATACAATTTCTTCTAGCAGATCATAAAAGATCTACAGATTTATTAGAGGACATCAAATGAGCAGAGCTAATTATACTTCTGTTGGGTGAATATAATGGGGCATCAGGTAAATGAGATGGCTAAAGGAAAGTTTCAAAGAAAATGTAAATAATTAGTGCACTTTAGTTTGACATCTTTGTCCCATATACCCAATGTAGCCAGCTTGATTCACCTTTAAGGTTGCAAGAGAATTTGCGTGTATACAGGCGTGTGTGCATTCATGTACATGTGCGTATGTGTATGTGGTGTTACGGTGCAGTCCATTTTACTGAAGTTTGTGATAGATACTCTTTCAGTCTCCACATGACAATAGGGTATCCTCTGAAATAATAAGCAACCTAATACTTCAAAGACAAAGGGGGTTTGTGAACTCACGAATATCTGCCTAAGAGGCTTGAGAGCTCAGTTGAATTCATCATCAGCTTTGGTGGCTTGGAAGTTTAAAAGTATGTGATCGTGAATGAAATTCATGGGTAAATGTGAAATGAAGAGTGTCTCTAACAACTTTATGCACAAAGCTTTTCTTTGTGGATCATAGAGAAGCCAGACAATAACAACAGGAGTGAGAAGGTTCACGTTCATTTGGTAACTTTAGGGATCTCATCTTACATTGAGATGGAAAAGCTGTTTAAATGGTGGGAGAGTAGCAAGTAGGAAATGGCAAGGCTGGCAGATATTTCAGTCCTTGCTGTGTAAGGAAAATGGTCTCTCGAGGAATATCCTCATATCATGGGACTTTATGTTAAATTGACTGTAGAAGTCAGCAGGGGAGGGGCTAAGTCAGTGTCAGTGGACTGAAATGATCTGAATTCGAATCTAAGGAGGGCACAGATTTTTCAGTCCTTTGTCAAATGGAGCTTCAGTGTAGTGGTTTTTCGTGTATCTTAAAACTATACAGAATCCTCTATCTCATTTGCATAAGCAGAAATCTCAGTCTTCAATAGAGTCAAGATGGATTCTCGAATCAACAAAAAAAGTCAACAGATCTTCCCAAATCATGTCTTCAAAAGAACATCTAAAATAATTCGGAGCCTACAAACAAAATTTGAAAAATCCTTTGTTAATGAAAACAGTCTTGTAGTTATAGTCAGATGATCTAAAATTTTAGCCAGGCCTTTTACTAGCTCAAATTACACCTAGAAATATGATTTTTTCAACCAGAAAAATGGAGGTAATGTTGCCTCTTTATCTGAAAAAGGTTTCTATTAAACAAAATGTCTTATTAATGCTGATGAGAATATAAGATGTCAAATATATGATAATATGTTTAATTTATCTTCAATTATGTTTTGAAAGCCAGTGTTTAAATTTTTCCCTTAGAGAGTTGTCAATACCTGCAATTTAAAATGACAAAGTTTCATTGTTTTGCAGCAGATTAGCAGATCACTCAGACTTCACTACTGATTACCGTCATAAATGCTATTTAAGTGGTTTAGAAGGTGAATTACAGTTTTTAATTTTTAAAATTGAAGTTTATAGAAATTGATTTTGCTGTAGTTTCTGAGGTCTTTCTACACGAGGACGTTGCATTCATAAACACATTCAAGTACAAGTGTTTGAAAACTTCCCAGGTGGACCTATTTATTTTTAAAAACTTATCAATGAAAGCTAGCTCCGCAGATGTGGAGAGGAGAGAACAGTGATGCTGGCTGTAATGGGTATTTGTAGAAAATAATGTATTTAGGAAGCAGAGGTACTGACATGCAGGCCTGTATGTGAGGTCTGAGGACAAAAGTATCAAGACAAAATGGCAACTTCAATGCAAACAGTAGGACTAGGAATATAACCCAGAAGAGGCTTAGGCCCGCATTAAATTCTAGAGTTTATTGACATCTTGAATGTCATCCATGTTGTCTGCCTCCTTTCCCTGCAGTTTATCCTTCAGACACAGGGGAGCCAGTTCTGTTTCAATGCTCTTGACAAGGAGACAGCATAATGGGTCTGTAAACCATTTCAAGGCTTGACCCTTACCTTCAGGTAACACTCGAGCTGAGACCCACAGAGAATGGGAGGAAGAGGTAGGAGGGTACCAAATCTCAAACTCTGAACTCAGGACCAGACGTAACTTAGAAGAAAGACTCTTCCAGCTTCAGTTAGGCTGAGCTAACTGTTTTCAAACTGAAATACTGCCTCCCTCATTGGCCGTCGTTCAAATCTGAAATTTTCCGTTTTGCAGAGGGATTTAGAGGGAAATATGATTGGGAGTCCAGGATGAAGTAATGTTTAGGTCACAACTCTTGTCATAAATTAGGTTCTTTCCAATAGTCTAATTAAAATATCAACAGTTTTTTCCCTATATAAATGTCCCCAGAATTCTACAATACTACCTCTGTGTATACATGGTAAGATGGAATGTTTTAGAAATAAGGTCTTCATTAAGGAAAAACAATTCCACTTGTTTCTATCAGAATTATGAACTTGAAGGAAAGAAATCACGTTTTACATTGGGTTTTTTTTTTAAATCATGCAATGATGCTTCTGTGAAAATAAGGAATATCTAGCATTGTTTTTATGCATATCATATATGTACATATGAAAGTTTTAACATTTGAAGTCCCCATTTTAGAAATACATGAGTCAGTATAGACCTGTAATCTTTATATTTAAAGACTCTGGAACTGACTTATATCTTTGAAGTAAAATAATGTCATCTACATATGTAATTAAAAAGGCAGTAGTAGAATTGGAATCTCATAAAAGTACTGGCAAGTGCCTCTTATGAAATTCCAAACCTCTGTTATCTCACATTTCTGACTTGATCCTTTTAAGGTTTTCATTGTTGTTGTTGTTGTTTTGTTTTTGTTTTTGGTTTTATTTTAGTTCCTTGTTAGGTCTGAGCTTTTATGGAAGCCTTAGGTAACGACCTAAGCTGAAATTTATGGAATACCATGAGTTCATTGATCCTTCAGTTTTCCTCACACCTTTCAATAAATTATAGAACCGGAGTGCTCATGTCAATATTCTCTTGATTTCGGTTAGGTACAGGAAGGTATTACGGATTTCAGAGTTCAAACTTAGAAGTCAGAGAACCCTTCAGGTGTAATAAAAAGGGAAGTCCTAAAACCTGGGCATAGAATGTAAAAGCCAGAGCATGCAAGATGAATTACAGAACTACAAAAAGAGTAGGGGCTGGAGCTTGTTATCAAAGAAGAGGGCGGGAATGGAACAGGCGCAGGAAAGGTAAAGTGAATATTGTTCTCTGTCACTTTATTTTACTGAAAAAGGCGCAGCAACTCAAATTCTTGGGATTATTGGGTTCAAATTAGCACATGGTTCCATTCATTTTCCTACCTCTCTTCCTACCATTGTCAGTGGAGTCCAGGTCAGTCAAGAATGAATTTTGGCACATGTATCCCCAATCCACACAGGGATTTACTCTTATTTGAAAGCCGTTGGTAACCCAATTGTGAGTGCAATACTTTTTATGAGATATAGCTTTGCATTATGAGTGTAGAGGCAACTCTTTATTTATTTATTTTTTATTATTTTTTAAAATTTTATTATTATTTTTTTTTAGCTGAGCCATCCTGTTGGCAGCTCAGCAGCAGCTCAGCTTGGGCCAGGAATCGAACCGGCAACCCTGTTGCTCAGAGCTCACACTCTTGAGTGAGCTCTTAACCAACTGAGCCACTCGGCTGGCCCGGGGCAACTCTTTTTTCAACAAAGCTGCCTTCAGTTTCAGGATTGGTAAGGATTCTGATAACTGATAGGAGCCAGCTATTGAGTGAGCTTCAATTATTTTCAAAAACAAAGTGAGGGACCAACTTAAAGAGCAAATAAGAAAGGGGTGAAAATCTCATTGATAGAGCGGATGAAGAAAGGTTAAAAATGGCTAAGAATTCATAGATATTTTGAAAGTAAAGAAAGAGATAGTGAAGAGAGTATGATGAAGGAAAAGCAAAGTGAAGGAAAATTTCAAGTGGACATCATAAAGAAGAGGAGGCAGGACAAGTCAACAACCATAAACAATGTATCGTGAGATCTCATTATCTCAGCTATAAGCGTAGCTAAGCATATTTACATATGCAGCTTATGAGAGTGAGTGCTACTCAGAATTTATGGGTTGGCAGTTGGAATGAGTCTGTCTAAACAATACCCTTAAGGAGGAGTAATTCGGTTATAAGCATTTTCCTTATCTATATTTCTACTATAGGACTTTCCCTATTTTTCCTTTTTTCACTTCTCAATCCCTCCTCCCCTACAGGTTCTTAGGGTCCAGCATGCACTGTTGATAGGCCAGCCAAAGTCAATAGAAAAATGAGGTTTATGAACCAGAGGTAATGCCCTGCATTAGACATCTGACATTATTGCCTCAACTGAGCTACTGTGGTTTGCATGTATTGCAACATCCCAGAATCAGCCATGCGAAAGTGTTTCACATCTCACGGTCTAGTGAATCTGTTTGCTTTAGTTGAACTGATCTGATGCCATAAAGACTAAACTTGGGTGATTCTGACTTCAAAGAGGCCTGAGGAGTGAGGGATGAACAGGATGTTCAGATAAATGGCTTCGGTGAACCTAGAAATGTCATTTAGCACCTGTTCTCCCCTGCTATGTGTTTTTCTGATTTTAACAGTAATGCATAGTAATTATTTAAAACTGAAAAATTCACAAACATGTAAATAAGGAAATGAAATTACACATAGCGTGTCATAAATAACATTTGTTAGATTATTTGCACATAATGCATATTATATAATATGTATTTTATACACATATATACACATGTATATATACAGATATATGTGAAGAGAGAAGTAAATAAACAAAAAGACATTTGTAAAATGTCTTAGAAATTTTAAACTACAGAAAAGTAAGAAGTCTCTTTGCCTCTCTTTCTCAGTCATTTTTCCCCAAATGTAATTCCTATAAAACATTTCTTACAGGAAAAAGAAAAGGTTATTCACACCTGCACTTTAAGAAGTTATGCACATCTACACTTTTGCTCAATGCCTCTGCCCCCACCTTCTCTTTCTCTCTCATCTCTAGCTCTGGCTCTGTTTTTATTTTTATCTTTATTGCTCTTTTTATCTCTGTTATATAGACCATTTAATATAATAACACTGTTCTGTACTTTGATCTTTAAAAAAAAGTTGTTTATATATGTTGTAGATCATTCTCTATTAACCTACGCAGATCTACTCATTCTTTTTTTTTTTTATTGTTAGTTTTAGGTATACAGAACCATGCAATAGTTATCCTTTTCACCCCTCACAAAGTAACAACCCTCCTCCCCCTATCCACTGCCTTCCCACCCCCTATGTCATACTTATCTATTACAATTCCATTGACTCCATTCCTACACTCTACTCCACGTCCCGAGACTATATGTATATATAATTATAGTTGACATACAATATTATTCAACATCAGCTTCAGAAATACAGTGTGGTGGTCAGGTCTCTACACTGTCTATGAAGTGGTCTCTCTGATAAGACATGAGTCCATCTGGTCCCCTAAAAAATATTTACAACATTATTGATTATATTCCCCAGACTGTCTTTTCTATCCCTGAGGCCATATTGTAGTTACCAATTTGTATTGTCTCG